>NC_061108.1:15692312-15753004 GCF_015104395.2 Macrobrachium nipponense
CTACTGTGATTTTTAAGCATATGTATGTATGTATGTATGTATGTATGTATATATATATATATATATATATATATATATATATATATATAGAGAGAGAGAGAGAGAGAGAGAGAGAGAGACTCAAAACCCTTTTGATTCAAAACTATCAGTCTTCCAAGTTAGTTTATCAACCTTTAGTTATAAATTTTATAAGGACTTCGTAGAAGAAGAATAGCAAAATACAAGAAAAAAATGAAATGAATGAGTTCCTTCAACAACGAAGCAAGCCACAGAGCTCAAGCATTGGTTGGAGCCCGCATGTTGCATGCAAGGTGCACGTTGCCCTAATTTAAAGAGCATCGTGGCTATTGAACGAGTGACGTTCGTACGCACGACAAAAAGAAAAAAAATGCTTTGTAATCATCTTACTATACGCACAAAGAGGTTCTCCTTAATCTCCCACACAACCCCTTCGCACATGAAGTTCATTTTGACAAGTGTTCCCGGTATCAGGAAAATGTCTAAATATTCCTGTTATTTGTCATCGCTCAATTCAGCTCTGACCAAGTTTGGGTGACGCTCTTGGCCAACTGCCTTTCGACAGTGAAGATATGAGAAGCCCTTGTGGCCTATTTATGATTATGTTACGTAACAAAATCATTTTGGTAAATCACTGTTTAATGATACTTAGGCTAAAAGAATAATCTGCTCGTTTTTTAAAAGCTTTCATTTGCCAAGTAGCTACGGTAAGATATTAAAGAAAGAAGTTCGTCTATTTCAGAAGTTGTATAGATTTAAGGTTAATGTAAACTAAACCACGAACGACAACGAGAAAATAACCATTTGGGAGTGCATAACAAAAGTGCATAGATTTAATTTTACCTTTGCCGAAGTATCGTATGTGGAGACAAATCTGGATATTGACGTCATGGGATATGAGCAATGATTGGCTAACACATAATGACGTCATAAATACGTGACTTCCAATTGGTTATCAACGTATGACGTTTTTAAATGTGTCCGTCATCTGTTTACTGTTCGTAAGCCTCACTGTTGGCTTGAACTGGTACTAACTTTTAATGAATGCGCATTCGTGAACTTTGTCGCTTTTATGTAATTTTAAACATATTGAATGCCATTTATTTTATATTCAAAAACATATTACGGGCTTTCAAATAAGTTAAGCGGTATCGATTGACGAAAAGGCTGCAGTACAGACCGAACGTCTTATTTAGTGTAACTGAAAACACCGTAAAGTTCACCAGCGTCTGTGTGCCTCTGCGCGATATTGAGAAGTTTCCCTCTTTTTGAAAATTCCAAACTCTGCAGTGATATATGTTTACGAATAGTAAGTGCGCTGAACGCGTTGATATTCCTACCACTGTCGTGAAGGTAGTCCGGGATCCCTAAATCAAGGGAGAGTTAATTAAGGGTTGCTCTTGGGGAAGGAGGAGGGGTTCAAGCCAGGTAGAGGCTTCGTGGGGGCACCACAGGGTTTATAGCTTGCAAGCAGAGGCGGAGCCCTTGCAAGCACATATGGTCGAGCACAGGTGTTGAGAAGGTTATTTTGCAATTTTACTCGTCCAAATGCTTGGTTGCGAGGGAAGTGGGTATATGGGTACTATCGTGGTTACTGCCTTGTGAGCTTGTGTGAAGCCCCTTACTGTTGTGGCCGTGTCTTCTCAAGGTTGCCTCAGGAAAGTTGTATCGTTTGTTGCCCATGTAGTATTTGGCAGGTTGGTTGGTTCACAAAGGCTTGCCCAAAATAACTTTTCCAAACCATTTACCGAACTTTTTCTCATCCCCGGCGGGTGTGGTGGTAGTGCCATCATTGCACCATACGTGGTGCACTGTAAGCTTGACTTACTAAGTTCTTTTCAGGATACCTTTCATTCATTTGACTGTCTGTTGGTTTGTGTTTCCTTTCTTCCATCTTACTTCCCACCCTCTCCTAACGACTGTTTCAAAGGGCAGCTCTATACTACACAAAGTTTTCCTCTTGTTACACCTTTAAATCCCACTTTACTTTCAGTTTCCCTTTCAGTGCTGAATGACCTCATAGGACCCAGTGCTTGGCCATTGGGCTAAATTTTGTATCCCATTCCATTCCAGGCTGTGTACTTTACTATTCCACTGGAAACTGTAGCTCCTGTAATTTAAGCCAAAGTTACTCCCTAGATGAAATAAAGGAGAGGCTTAACAACGAAGTTATTCCTGTTCTGTAGCTTAAAGAGCAAAAGTTATCTCTCTTGCCTACAGGCTCGAAGGAGAGTATTAGGTAGATTAGTGTTGGTAGCCTATTTCTACAGAAGCAGTCCACACAGACTGCAAGGAATGTAACCGCGGATACGACATCCACTAGAGATTGGGGCGTCCAATGTATTTCGCCATGTTTAGTACTGGTCCCTTGGGGGTTTAGGTAATTAGTCGTCCGAATAAATATTACTTAAAATTCTTGTTCAGTAGGTAAAACTGCATAGAAAATCCACAACTGCCATAGTCTAGGCCGCCGCGGATAAGTACCCTAGATCTACCTTAGTGTTTTAACAGGACTTTACTACAGTCTCTGGATTGCTCAGTTATAAAATGTAACTTGCTGGTAATTGAGGCCAATCATATATGCTATAAATTCTATTTTGTGATTTTTTTTTCTCCCATGGGGCCCAGTGGTGAAGGACAGGAAAAAACAGTGTTAGGTTAGGATTAGGTTTTGTAGAAGTTGGGCACTGGGCACAAAAGAAAAAGTGCCAGTTGTTGTAGTGAGAGGTTAAGAACCTACAAAAAGTAAATTGGCTCTTTCTGCTGCACATTGCTTGTGTTGATTGAAAAGTGCTGAAGGGCACTGGTAAAATGACCTCTTATCTATCGAGTGAAGAGTCAAAAGGAAAGGGTATTTCTACAAAAGCAATCTGCGGTGGCCTAGACTATGGCAATTGGCGTTTTCCTATGATATTTTACTTACTGAACAAGAATTTAAAGTAATATTTATTCGGACGACTGTAATTAATCCCCAGGGGCCAGTACTAAACACGGAGAAGTACATTGGACGCCCCAATCCCTAGTGGATGTCGTATCCGCGGTTATGTTCCTTGCAGTCCGTGTGGAACTATTCTTTAAAATTACCCTGCAAGAAACGTAACCGGGGATACGACATCCACTAGGGATTGGGGCGTCCAATGTATTTCGCCATGTTTAGTACTGGCCCCTGGGGTTTAAGTACAGTCGCCCAAAAAAATATTACTTAAAATTCTTGTTCAGTAGGTAAAACTGCATAGAAAAACCGCAACTGCCATAGTCTGGGCCGCCGCGGATAGGTACCCTAGATCTACCAAGGAAAGTCTCATAAGCATGCTAGTTGCATGACTTGAAATTTGCAGAATGTCGAGAATATTGAGAGCATGAGTTGAGTCATTTTTGAGAAGCCAGGTTCTGGGAATACCAGGCTTTTCTTTTTAAAATGTGATCCAGTTGTGAATGACTTATTTTCATAAGAAAATTATATAGGGCTAATGATGAGATCAAACTTGATTTTGGGGGGACAGCTAGTATAAGATACTTGTGCATTACCCTAATGTTCCTACTACTACTATTACCACCCCCCAGGTTGCAACCCTAGTTGGAAGAGCAGAATGTTGCAAGCCTAAGAGCAAAAGTACCCTGATATAGAAAGTAAATTGAGAAATAGGCTAAGTAATAACTATCAAAGGGATATGAATTAATACACATAGCCTATGGTAAATAACACGATTTAAGTGCAGAAGTTTCTGTAGCTCATAAAGAAAAGACAATACTCAGAATTACTGCCTAATTGACATCTTGTATTACATGTTGCATAGTATATCCGTGGAAGATCTGAATGAAAGGAGGCTCACAAATACTAAGTATATCTTCAACAGCATGCACAACAAACTAGTTTAATGACTGTGCCAGAGATTTATATCAAAATGGAGGATAAAAAATTTTGTAGGATGAAAATCGTTATTTAGCAATTCACTCATTTTGTCTTTTGAACTTTGGTAGTTTTTAAGTGGCAGTACTATTGTATTGTTGTGTGAATGTTCCAAGTAGTATAAATGTGGTAGTCAATCCTACAGTAACAGCAGTAAATTGGTCTCTGACCATACTTGGTGTAAATGTTCCAAGTGGCTTAGTCAGTTACTGTACTCGGTGAACAACCAATAAACTTGAGTCATTCAGTTTATTCATCAGAAAAAATCTGATGTCACATTTGTATATTGTATATAGGCTGGTCTCCTGTAAGGCATTCTAATTCATTTTTTCCCCTGAAAAAACCTGTGGTGAAAGTTCTGAAGAGATTTAATTACAAAAGATAGAAAATCTGGCTTGGGTTGAGTGGGAGGATATTACAAATAAGATGGTGTTGCCAGGTGAGGAGACAGTTAATTGACAAAATGGTAGAAATGAAAGTGTCAGCACGCCAATGAATGAGAAGCCTCAGAGATGATCATGGAGTGTAGCTTGGATAAGAACCAGGATCACTTTGAAATTGGCAGTGTTTGCTTACAACAGAAGGCATGGAAAAGATTTGTTAGTTTTTTTTAATAATCTGAAGGGAAATATAAATCTCAAAAGACAGTGGGTGCTGATTCAAATGTGACTGTTGAACTGATTGTTTTTTATTAATAATTGGAATGTGACATGATTTTGCATATTATAATGAAAACAGGAAACTTTGTCAGAATTATTTCTAATCCCCAATGTTTACTGTACAGTAGGCTGAAATTGGACAGTTTAACAACAAGTTTTTACATGAAATATGTTTACCACCTAAAAAAGCAACAGTATTTTAAAGGCTTATGTTCCTGTGATAAATTGTAATCCTTGAATATTTCTGTGTTTATTTTAACAGTTAAAAATATAATGTTGCATACAAAATGTTCATATTTTTTACATAATAAAGCTTACAAAGAATAAGAAAACCTGCATACATTACATGATAAAATAATGAAAATGTGTGGAGTCCTACTATTGTCCTTTACAGGATGTCAGGTTCTCAACAACAGTTTTTTTTCTCTTGATTATTTGGGGGTTAGAGGAGGCGGGGGGGCTGTGAACTCAGAATATGGGTAACTTTAGACCTAAGGAATTCCATTTACTTGGGAAGGTATTCTGTATTAAAGATAAATTCTGGTAATTTTTTATACTGAAATAGGCTATTTTATATAAATATATACATTGTGTCTATGTCATTAACAAAAAAAAAAAGAAAGTAAATAGAGACAATTAAAAGGTAACCCAAAATATTTTCAAGGCTTAGGATAGTACAGTAGTGAATACTGTATGGTATTTCATTTAGTTTAATTACACTGAGAATTTTGTACATGAACTTCCCTGACAGATATATACTTAGCTATAGTCTCCGACGTTCCCGACAGAATTTCAAATCTCGCGGCACACGCGACAGGTAGGTCAGGTGGTCTACCTTACCCGCCGCTGGGTGGCGGATGTACGAACCACTCCCGTAAGCTTGTCAGATTTTTCTCTGTCGCGGGAACGATAACAACTGTTGTCGGTTCCTCTCGATAGTTTTTCGATTCTCGCTTGCCTGGAGTTAATTTGGACTTCTTTTGGTGACGTATTCGCTTTGTTTGGCTTGGCATACGCTGATTGTGGACCGGTTTGATTTTGAGTTTGATTTTCTTTAACGATGTCTGACCTAGATTCGGTAGTTAAAACTTCGGTTTTGTTTAGGGTTTGCGTGAATGAAGGATGTAAGGTGAGGTTGCCGAAAGCTTCGGTAGACCCCCACACGGTTTGCATGAAATGCAGGGGGAATGAATGTTCTTTTGCTAACCCTTGTAGTGAATGTAAGGGATTGAATGAAGAAGAATATAAGGCTCTCTCTTCTTATATTAGGAAGTTGGAACGTGATAGAGTGCGTAAGGCTTCCTCTAGAAGTTCTTGTAGATCTAGAATGAGTGAGTTGGATGTGGATTCTAATGCTAACGTAGAATTAGAACCTTCTTCCCAAGTTGCAGCCCCTGCTCCCCGCACCGAAGCCGAAGATTCGCCTTCGGAGGCGGCAGCTCTGAGAGCCACGATTCGTTTCTATGGATCAGAAGATTCGTCAGTTGGAAGGTAAGGAGAGTGTTTAGTGATCAGTGCAGTGTCCCCAGTGTTGTGGAGGGTGCGTCTGACCGGCTCCTTAGTGCCTCTAGGCCTAGACCTCTTCCAGACTCCCAGTTCCAGTGGAGTAGGAAAGTCGAAAGCCGCAAGAGGGCTAGGGAGAACCCCCACCGGTCAGGCGTCCCCTCGGCAGATCCTGAAGTACGCTCCCAGGCTGCCTCGGATCGCTACAAGAAGGAGCTACTAGCCCAATGCTCTCCTCTTCGTCGTCTCCCTCTCGAAGAGAGGTTGGAACTCCCCGGATGCGTCGCGCCCGTTGAAGAGGGCTTGGAAGGCTCCCTGCAGTCCTTTGGCTTCTAGTCCGGAGGTTTTCCCGGAAGAATCGTCGGTGGAGGCGAAGAAACCCAAGAAATCCTGTGAGCGTTCTTCTTCTCGCGCTCCGCGCTCGGCGCCTGCTTCCGAGGAAGAACAACAAGATTCGCCTACGAGAGTACTCGAGGGACTTCAAGCTCAGATCACGGCGCTAGCAGACTCTCTAGCAGTTAGATCACGTAGGAAGAAGGACGTTTCTCTTCCGATCAAGAGATCTAGGCGCCGCTCTTCAGAGGATCGTTCTCCTCGTTTTAGGCGTTCTCCTTCATATGGGGAGGTTTCGTATGAAGGTAGGGGCTCGCGTGAGCGCCCTCGCTCGCCTGGCTCTCTTTCGACTTCAAGGCGCCAAACATCGGTAGGACGCTCTATGGAGAAAGAAGTTTTTCTCCAGATTGGATTTCCGCTTCCGGTAAGCGCACTGCACCTGCTCATCACGCTATTTCTTCAACTCCCTCGCGTGAGACTTCTCCTCAGCAGCCTCAAGATTCTAGAAGGCGTCCTTATGCAAGTGGGCGTTCTTCGTCCAGATGTCACTCTCCTCGAGTGTCGGATCGTGACTTCTCTCCTGACAGGCATCAAGAGTCTGGTAGGAGTCGTGTGCATGATAGACGGCCTGCTGTTAGCCGCTCCCCGCAAGGTAGGCGCCAAGAGCCTACTGCACATCGATCTCCTAGTAGGCGCTCGTCTCTTTAAGGCGTCATACTCCTGATTATTCTCCTCGGGGCAGACAACAAGAGTCTTTCAAGCGCCCTTCTCCGTGTAGGCGCTCTCCCGCTTCTAGGCGCACTTCTCCTGACCGTTTGTCTCTTGGTAGACAACAGGAATCTCGGAAGCGCCCCTCTCCAAGTAGGCGCTCGTTAGCTTTGAAGCGCCCTTCTCCTGAATGTTACCCTCTTGTTAGACGTCAAGAGTCTCCGCAAGCAGCCTTCTCCTAGTAGGCGCATTTTTTTCGCCTTCCAGTCGAACTTCCGTTGATCGTACGCAACTGGACAGGTATGGAGAGCCGCGCAGCGCTCTGCTCTCGATAGGCGCTCTCCTGGCAGCCGCTCGCCTAGGGATAGGCGCAAAGAGTATAGTAGGCGCTCGCCTCCTCGTAAGCGCCCTGGGATATTTCCGAGGATTCTCGGAGTAGGAGCCCTACCTCTCCTTCGGCTGAGATTCCGTCTACCTCGAAGAGGGAGTCTCATCGTAGGCATCCCAGATCTTCTCTTCATTCTCCAGTGGATGTGAACTCTTCTAAGAGAGGGCGTTCTCCAACCTCTCGCTCAACTCCTACTAGGATCCTTCGTCACCTAAGGATCTTCCGCGCTCGCGCCTCGACAAGACGTCCTAGAAGGTTCAGATGAGGAACCGAACACTTCTGCTGCTGTGTCTTCTTACAAGAAGCTTACAGAGCTACTTTTGCAAGTTTTTGGGGATTCCCTTTCTCCTACGGCTCCTCCTTCTCCTCACTCACTTTTTTCAACGGCGAAGACAGCGAAGAGTTCTTCTTGTGTGAGGATGAAGCCAACTCTTTCTATGAAGAAGGCACTGAGGAGTTTTGGTTCCTGATGGCTTCCAAAGAAGAAGCGGGAAAACGATGTTCGCTTTTCCTCCTTCGAAGTTATCAGGACGCGCTGGTTTCTGGTATGAAACAGGAGAGTCCTTAGGATTGGGTCTACCGTCTTCGGCTGATTCGGATTTTCGGCGCTGGTAGATTCGACAAGGAGAACTGCCCTTAACTCTGCTAAGACAACTTGGGCAATGAATGAATTGGATACATGGCTCAAAGGCATGTTTTTTAGAGTGCTAGAAGTATTTAACTTCCTTGATTGGTCGTTGGGAGTCCTAGCCAAGAAAATTGAAGTGCCAGAGTCAATTTCGCCAGAAGATCTTATGTGTGTTTTGTCTTGTATGGACAAGTCGGTAAGAGACGGAGCGAGTTGAAATCGCCTCCCTGTATGGGGCCGGGATCGTGAAGAAGAGGTCGGTTTATTGTTCCTTCTTAACGAAGTCTGTCTCCCATGCCCAGAGGTCTTCTTTGCTGTTTGCTCCTCTGTCTGCTCAGTTGTTCCCTAAACATCGAGTGCAGGACATTTCAAGATCACTGTCGGCCAAAGCCACCCAGGACCTTTTGGCACAGTCGGCAAGAAAACCTCGCCCTTCCTTCCCTACCAAGGCTAAGAAGGAAAAAAAGCAAGTGTTCGAGAACCCTTTCGAGGGGCGTCTTCATCAAGAACCTCTACGTTTAGAGGTCGTAGACCTTCAACGAAGGGGTAAGACTTTCGCCAAGTCTGTTAAAGCCCCCAAATAACTTGCAAGTCCTTCAAACAACGGTGGGCGCCAGACTCTTAGAGTTTGCAGGAGTCTGGGCCCAAAAAGGGGCGGATCCTTGGACCCTTTCTATTTTGAGGAGAGGTTACCTCATCCCTTTCGTCGAAAGACCTCCCTTGACGACCATCCCAAGGGAACTGACGGCCAGGTACAGAGACCCCATCATGAATCAAGCTCTCCATCTAGCAGTAGATCAGATGCTGGAGAAGGGGGCTATCGAACTAGTGACAGACCATCATTCATCGGGCTTCTACAACCGCCTTTTCCTAGTTCCGAAGTCCTCAGGGGGATGGAGACCGGTGTTGGATGTAAGCGCCCTGAACTTCTTCGTAGAAAAGAAGTAGTTCACGATGGAAACGCCTTCATCAGTGCTGGCAGCACTTCGTCCAGGGGACTGGATGGTTTCCTTGGATTTACAGGACGCTTACTTCCACGCACCGATCCATCCTTCCTCGAGGAAGTTTCTCAGATTCATGATGGGGGGGAAAATTTTTCAGTTCAGGGCTCTGTGTTTCGGCCTCTCGACGGCCCCTCAAGTGTTCACGGGGATTTTTGAGGAATGTGGCTCAATGGCTTCATTTGAAAGGGGTGAGGATATCCATGTACCTCGACGATTGGCTAATAAGGGCCAATTCAGAAGATCGTTGTTTGAAGGACTTACAAGTAACTTTAGAATTGACGAAGACTTTGGGACTTCTCGTCAATTTCAAGAAGTCGTCACCAATTCCCGAGCAAGAGTGTGTGTATCTCGGGATACAGATGAACTCTCTGAGTTTTCGGGCTTTTCCCTCGCAGGAAAGGATAGCCCGAGGATTCGAGAGAGTAACAACCTTCTTAGGGAAAGAAGTATGCACAGTGAGGGAGTGGATGAGTCTGCTGGGGACGCTCTCCTCGCTGGAGCAATTCGTTTCCCTAGGAAGGTTGCACCTGAGACCGCTCCAATTCTTTCTTCATCGGAATTGGAGTCGTCGTTCTCAGGATTTGACGTTCTCCCTGTCGTTATCCCAGGACATCAAGAAACATCTCTTATGGTGGACAGATCCCAACCTCTTTGCGAAGGGACTGTCTCTTCAATCACAGACCCCCAACCTGGTGTTGTTCTCCGACGCGTCGGACACGGGGTGGGGTGCAACTCTGGGAACCAGCGAAGTGTCAGGTACCTGGGTGGGGGACCAGGTAGCCTGGCACATCAACAGAAAGGAGTTGATGGCTGTGTGGTTGGCTCTGAAGGCTTTCGAGCCCAAAGTCAGAAGAATCGGTAGTGCAGGTCAACGCGGACAACACTACAGCTCTGGCATATATCAGGAAAACAGGAAACAGGGGGGACGCATTCCTTCTCCCTGTACGAGACAGCAAGAGACCTTCTTCTGTGGGCAGAGAAAGAGGAATCAAGCTTCTCACCAGGTTCGTGCAGGGAGAAAGGAATGTAAGAGCAGATCTCCTCAGCAGGAAAGATCAGGTCCTTCCCACAGAGTGGACCCTTCATCTGGATGTATGCCAAAGCCTGTGGAAGTTATGGGGCAGGCCACACATAGACCTCTTTGCCACGTCAAAGAACAAGAGGCTGGATCCTTACTGCTCTCCGATATCGGATCCAGAGGCATTAGCAATAGATGCTCTTCTTCTGGATGGAACGGACTCGACGTCTACGCGTTTCCCCCTTCAAGATCCTGGGGCTAACCATCAAGAAGTTCGTAGAGTCCGATTCAACGAGAATGACCTTAATCGCTCCCTTTTGGCCGGCCCAAGAATGGTTCACAGAGGTACTGGAATGGTTGGTGGACCTTCCAAGATCGCTCCCGCTAAGGAGCGATCTACTCAGACAACCCCACTTCGACAGGTACCACAAAAATCTCCTCGCTCTCAGTCTGACTGGCTTCAGACTGTCCAAAGTTTGGTCAGAGCGAAAGGCTTTTCAGCAACAGCTGCTAAAGCAATCGCAAGAGCGAGGAGACCTTCCACCTTGCGTGTATACCAGTCAAAGTGGGATGTCTTCAGACGTTGGTGCAAGAGGAAGAACATTTCCTCTTCCAGTACCTCTGTGACCCAAATTGCGGATTTCCTTATTTTCCTCAAAGAAGAATGTCATCTGGTTGTGTCAACTATTAAGGGATACCGCAGTATGTTGGCGGCGGTATTTCGGCATAGAGGCTTAAAAGATATCCGATGATAAGGACTTGCATGATCTTATTAGATCATTTGAAACCATTAAGCGTCCTCATGTGGTACCAAACTGGAATCTAGACGTAGTCTACAATTCCTTGGATCGTCTAGATTCGAACCTCCTAGCTTAGCCTCTTTCAAGGATCTGACGAAGAGGCTATCTTCCTTTTGGCCCTTGCTACAGCTAAGAGAGTGAGTGAGCTCCAAGCTATTGAGGGCAATGTAGGGTTTAAGGAAGATTCTATGGTGTGTTCGTTTCTTCCAAATTTCCTTGCAAAGAATGAAAACCCATCACGGCCTTGGCCCAGGAGCTTTGAAGTTCGTAGTTTATCTTTTCTAGTAGGGGAAGAGCCTGAAAGACTCTTTGCCCTATTGAGAATTATGAAGTTATTTCCTTAAGAGGAAGGACAACTTAAGGCGAATCAAGATGTGCTTTGGTGCTCTGTAAAGGACCCCACTCGGCCCATGTCGAAGAATGCTCTTTCCTTTTTTCTGAGAAGCCTTATTACGAGGCACATGTTTGCTTGTAAGGAAGAACATTTTAAACTACTGAAAGTGAAAGCTCACGAGGTGAGAGCCATCGCAACTTCGCTTGCATTCAGAAAAAATATGTCTGTGCGGAACTTGATGGAGGCGACTTTTTGGAGATGCCAATCGGTTTTCGCAAACCACTACCTATGTGATGTAAAAATCACATATGATAAATGCTTCGCCTTGGGTCCTTTCGTATCGGCGGATTCGGTGCTGGGGCAGGGAGCTGAAACTTATCCTGTGTAAATTCTTTATATGTTACCCTATATTTTATATTGTTGTTTTTTGGTTGGTGTCTGAAAGAGGTTGCAGGAGGCACCTCTTTTTGTCGTAATATTAACCCACCCTTTGTATTTTGGTTAGGTGGTCTGGTGGGTTTTGGCTCCTTGCAGAGGTAGTGGTAAGGATCTGTTAGGTAAGCGGACAAGGTCCCTCTAACAGCATCCGACTTGGATTCTACCACAATAGGGGATCACATATCCCAGTGGTAGATCCGAGAGTCTTTCAGCATCCAGGTCACGTCCTAGCTGTAGCTCTCCAGGCAATGCAGACTCAGAGATAGTATCTATGAAGTCTTCATCCTGAAAAGGTGAGAACCAAGGTTTTTATATCCTACAACATTAGTTGTTTCCCGTCTTACCTGTATTATTGAGCTGTCTCTTACCCTCCACCAAGGGTGCCAATCAGCTAAGTATATATCTGTCAGGGAAGTTCATGTACAAAAATGAATATTGTTAAAACTACAATAAAGTTTTGTACATACTTACCTGGCAGATATATACGATAATGGCCCACCCAGCCTCCCCTCAGGAGACAGGTGGAAGAGAAAAATCTGACAAGCTTACGGGAGTGGTTCGTACATCCGCCGCAGCGGCGGGTAAGGTAGACCACCTGACCTACCTGTCGCGTGTGCCACGAGATTTGAAATTCTGTCGGGAACGTCGGAGACCCTCATTAGCTAAGTATATATCTGCCAGGTAAGTATGTACAAAACTTTATTGTAGTTTAACAATATCATTTTTATATCTAATGTTATTACAATTAAAGATTTTCATTGTATGCAGTATGGCAAATTTTGTTACCTATAGCCTATTTTATTATACAAAGTATACAACATTTTTACCTTGCCCAATAAGCTATGTTAAATCTACTCTATTAGGCTTCTGTAGATTGTGGTGTACGTATAGTCTTTCCCAATGTATATTTTATCCCAGTGTGTATTTTATTATTACGTAATACTGATTTTCCTTATACATTTTGTGCCCTTTCACACCCATTAATACTAGTCCTTTGTTTCCTTCAGGTCGCTACTATGTCGGAACAAGAAACCAGCAGAAGCTCTCAAAGCACAACCCTGAGTGTGGAAGTCAATTTGAAGGCCACCAAAGATTTAAAAGATTTCCAAGACACACAAAGTTGTTCAAATTTAAGTAGCCCAGACAGTGGTATGGGAAACACAATCTTTTCTTCGCCTGAAAAGTCTGATAAGGAGGGAAGTGACAGTGTGGACAATAAGGATCGAGATGGGTCTGGAAGGAACAGTCCTGGTACTCCCCAAAGGATAAAGCTTGCCAGAAATAATGTGTATGGCGCAGGAAGTAAGAGTACTACTAATTCAAATTCATCAAAGGATTTTACGAGTTGGAATCATCTGGTTAATAATGCAAGTCATCTGACAAGCAACCTCTGTGCTCTGAAGTGTTCTGACAAAGCAAAACAGAACACAAGTCCAGAACATAATCATGGCCTTTTTAGCTCTACTCAGGAACTTCAGAGCGAATCGATTGTCTCAAATAATTTAAAAGAAACCACTCCTGGTGATCACTGTGTGAAGAAGGTGCCTGACAGTAGAAGTGAATTGCCTTTACTGGACTACCCTCTTTTAGCAGGTAAAAATGTAGAGAGTAACGCTAAGGTAGAAAGGCAAACACCAAATGCAGAGAATCGAAAAGAATTTGTGAAAGAAGAGTCATTGGTGAGAAATGATAGTGATGGGTTTGAAAAGTTAGAAGAGAAAGAGTTACATGTAACATCTGGTGTAAATGTGGATGCCAGCACATCAAGCAAAAATGGAGGTAGTATTTGGCAAATTACTGCCATATCCAGTGAATTAGAGGAATCTATAGATAGTAGAAAAGTAAATGACAATGCTGTGAGTGGAGATGGTGCATTTAGAGAATGTTTCCAAGTGATACCTTTAAATGGCAATACAGACAGAAGCCAAGAATTCAGACCAACTAGTATTGGCATTTGTAGTACTGATCATAAAGGTGGTGTTGAAAGTTCCCTGGAAAACCCCAAAGATGCCAATCAAGGTAGTCATATAAGAATGGAAAATGTGACTTCACAGATTGTTTTCCAACCCAACAAAGAACCAGATTTACAGAGGGAAAATGATGCAGTAGAAGAAGGTATAATAAGCAGTTATGCTAACAATCCCTCACAGGAAAGTGAACCAAGTGAAAAGCTGAAAAGTGACATGAAAGAGATGGGCAGTGTTGAGAAAATTGAAGTGAACTGTACTCATAATGAAAACCAAAATGTATTGTGTGATAACGAAAGGCTTCAACCAAAGGAGATTCTTGACGTGGATGTGAACATGGGAATTGACCTAGATGCCATAAGGGATACAGACTCCGAAGCAGGTGAATCATGTTGCAGTGAAGACCAAGATATGTGTGAAGGGGAAAATGGGTGTCTTCACCAAGATGGTGTTTGCAGCACAGAGCAGAACTGGGACTACCTTATGGATGAAGAGTTTAATGTCCCCAAAAAGCCAATCCTGAATGGATCTGCCGATCAGCTCGAACGACGGAGTAGCCTCAAGCGTAAAGCAACAGAGGAAGCTGAAGGTAAGACTTTCGATAAGATTTGTAGTTATACCTACCATAACTGCTCAGGAATCAAGGGATTTAGTACTAGTATAAGATGTAGCTTTCCAGGCTCTCTTGAAACAAGTCTTGCAATATGGTACCATAATTCTTTTACCTTATAGGATAAAGATATTTTGTTCATGAAACTTACCTGTCAGATATATATATAGCTGTATTTTCCGAAGTCCGACAGAAATTAAAAAACTCACGACACACGTAGTGGGAGTCAGGTGGTTAGTACCCATTCCCGCCGCTGGGAGGCGGGTATCAGGAATCATTCCCATTTTCTATTCATAATTTTTCTGTCGCCGGTGTTGTAAACACAGTTTTCAGCACCTCCGTCTTGAATTTAGGAAACTTGGCTACTATAAGTACCCCTTTTGATTTTTTGGTATCTTGACTTTTGGATCGGTGGCTAGGCACACGTTAATTGTGGATTTGATTGATTTTGGCTTGATTTCTCTTTAAATAAGATGTCTGGTTCTAGTTCGGCTAGCGCCAGGTTTTGTACCAAGAGTGATTGTCGAGGTAGGCTACTGAAAGCATCAGTAGACCCTCATACTTTGTGTAAGAGTTGCAGAGAGCATGATTGCATGTATGAAAGTCGCTGCAAGGAATGTGAGTGTCTTTCTGATTCTGGATGGAGAGCGTATGAGTCCTATCTGCGTAAGCTTGAACGGGATAGGTTAAGGAGGTCTTCCTCCAGGAGCGTTTCAGGTAAACGGCAGGAAGTTCATGTTTCTCCTACTAACCCTCCTTTAATCACTACTCCTAACCCTGTAGTGTTGCCTTCGGACCCTGAAGCAGTGTCTGTAGAGGGTAATACCCTTACACTTATCTTAGAGTCGATTCGTAATTTAGAATCTAAAGTGCTCGCCTTAGAAGGCAAAAGTGAAGGTGCAAAGTGCAGTGACAGTGCTCCTTCGTTGGTGGAGGGTGCGTCAGATCGGCCCCATTTCGCCTCTAGGCCTAGACCGCTGCGGACTCCCAGGTTTCAGGGAGAGGGCATGTCGAAAGCCGCAGGAGGGTTACGGGGAACGCCCACCGATCTGACGTGCCTTCGGCAGTATCTGTTGACGTTACACAGACTGCCAAGGAGCGTGCGCGTGCACGCCTCCTGAAAGAGTGTTTCTCTTCTTCAGAGGCTTCCTCCCCGCACAAGGGGTGGAGCTCTCATTCTATTTCACGCCCGCTGAAAAGGAGCGTTGGTGATCGTGACGCTTCACGTCCAGTTTTGGCTCTCGAGAGGCGATCATCGCCTGAGAGTGTGTTCGCAGCCTTCCCGCCACAGAAGAAGCGTAAGGAGTCATCGGATGATGACTTTGTTGAGCGCCCCAGTCGCTCTCGAGCGAGCGTGCTAAGGCAGTTTCTGGGAGAAGGAAGGAGGCGTCCCCTCGCCCTCGCCTTCTCACAGGATCAGCCCGTCACCTGACAAGGAATCCTCTCCTAATGAGAAGATCCTGCGCTCTTTGCAGCAACAGCTTGCTGATGCTCTTGCTAAGAAAGGGACGCAACCACGTCCCAGGAGAAAAGGATGACCGTCTGCCTGTGAAGAGATCTAGAAGGTCTCCCTCTCCCTCTCCTCGCTCGTCTATCTCTCCACTTTCTTCGCCTGCTAGAGTTCGTGCGACTCCCCAGCGGCTCTCTGGAGGACGTGAAGAGGATTTTGCTCGCTCGGCGCATGAAGCGGTATTACCCGCTCGTAAGCTTGCGGTGCGAGAGCTTGATACTTGCGTGAACGCTTCGGTGCAAGTTCACGTTCCTGACGCTCGGTCGGAAGCCAAGCGAACGCCAGTTGCATCTAAGAGTGCTCCAGCGGAAGCAGAGCGCGCACGAGATGTTAAGCGCGCCTTAGTTAATGTCATTCGCACGCCAGTGGACGCCAAGCGTGCGCCAGCGGACGCCAGCAGCGCGCGAGTGGACGCCAATCCCGCGCTAGTTGCAGCCAGGCGTGCGCCAGTGGACGCCAGGTATACGCCAGTGGACGCCAGGTGTGCGCCAGCGGACGCTCGGGTGGACGAAGATGTGGAGTTTCGTCGCCTCCCACCTGTTTGTGATGAGTCTTTGCAAGTTGCTCCGGGTCTTAGAGATACGACCGGAGTTCCTATTAATGAGTCAGCTTTACCTTCCACTTCACAGCAACGCGCCTCGTGGAAACTTAGACCAGATAGTCTTGGTCCAGCCTATTTGCCTCCAACTTCACCTGTGTCGGAAGCAGAGGTTAGTGACGCTTCGGTTGAAGTGGATGACGAGAAACCTTTGGCGGCAGTCTCTTCCGACTACCAGGTTTTGACCCGCCTTCTTCAATCAGAGTTTGGAGAGACGTTTCACCCGGAAGCTCCTCGCTCTCCTCCTTCACAACTTTCTTCGTCCAAGATCAACAAGGTCTCGGCA
The DNA here is from genome assembly GCF_015104395.2 of Macrobrachium nipponense. Classification (NCBI taxonomy): domain Eukaryota; kingdom Metazoa; phylum Arthropoda; class Malacostraca; order Decapoda; family Palaemonidae; genus Macrobrachium; species Macrobrachium nipponense. The sequence goes on from NC_061108.1 coordinate 15,709,025, forward strand.
TTCGTCAGGATGAAGAAGTCCCTTTCAACTAAGAGGGCTCTTCGTAAGGTCCATGACTGGATGGAGAAAAGGAAGTCTCAGGGAAAGACTTCTTTTGCCCTGCCACCTTCGAGACTTAGTGGGAAGGCTGGCATTTGGTATGAGACGGGAGAAGACGTAGGTATTAGAACTTCCCTCGTCAGCCCAAGGAGACTTCGCCAGCATTGTGGATGCCTCGAGGAGGTCTCACCTGTCCTCTTCGAAAGTTTCATGGTCAACTACGGAAATGGACTACCACCTTAAAGGCCTCTTTCGGACGTTAGAGGTCTTCAACTTTCTAGATTGGTGTTTGGGAGTTCTGGATGCCAAGTCTAGGAGTTCCGACTCGATTAGTCTGGGGGAGCTGTCCAGCGTAATGTCGTGCATGGACAAGGCCGTCAGAGATGGTTCGGAGGAGCTTACAGCTCACTTTTGCACGGGCTCTTGAGAAGAGATCCCTGTTTTGCAATTTACAGCGAAATCTGTTTCTCCGTCACAGAAAGCAGACTTGCTCTTCGCTCCTTTTTCGGATCATCTCTTCCCCCAGGCTATGGTAAAAGACATTGCGACAGTCTACAGGAGAAGGCCACGCAAGATCTCCTCGCACAATCTTCAAGGAGACCTGCGGTTCCTTCGTCCTCGGGAGTTTCGATTCTCAAGAAATCGAAGCCCTTTCGAGGTAGTTCTTCCTCGAGACCAGCCCCTCGAGGAAGAGGCACTTCCAGAGGCAGAGCCACGGCGCTGGCCAAGAACAAGAAGTGAAGCAGAAGTCCTTCAGTCACGGTTGGAGCCAGGCTTCAGCTTTTTGCGCAAGCCTGGGAGAGAGAGGTGCGGACAAATGGTCCTGTGGACATCTTAAAGTAGGGTTACCGGATCCCGTTCCTGAAACCACCCCCGCTGTCTACGACACCCCAGGGACATGTCTCCTTCCTATCGGGGAGAAAAGCAACAAGTGCTTTACGATCTGTTTAGATCAGATGATCGTGAAACACGCCGTAGAACAGGTCTCCGACTTGAATTCCCCCGGATTTTACAACAGACTGTTCCTGGTGCCAAAGCAGTCGGGGGAATGGCGACCGGTACTCGATGTCAGCAACCTGAACCTCTTTGTCATCAAACAGAGGTTCAAGATGGAGACACCTCAGTCAGTGATGGGGAGCCTTGAGACCGGGGATTGGATGGCTTCACTAGTTCTCCAGGACGCGTATTTCCACGTCCCCATCCACCACCCCCAGTCCAGGAAATACCTGCGGTTTGTCCTGAAAGGAAAAGTGTTTCAATTCAGGGCTCTCTGCTTTGGACTCAGCACTGCTCCCATGGTATTCACCCTACTGATGAAGAACATTGCGAGGTGGCTTCATCTTTCCAATGTCAGGATCTCTCTCTACCTGGACGACTGGCTCGTACGAGCCTCCTCGAAAGACCGGTGTCTGGAGGACTCCACACGACTTTGTCGTTAACGAAGTCCCTGGGACTTCTGGTGAACCTCGAAAAGTCACATCTGACCCCTTCTCAGTCTTTAGTCTATCTGGGGATTCAGATGGACTCAGTGGTTTTTCGGGCTTTTCCAGTTCTTTCAGTACGAAGTCTCCGGCAATGTGGTGCAGATCAACTCGGACAACACTACAGCCCTGGCATACCTCAAGAAACAGGGAGGAACCCACTCTCGATCCCTGTTCTTCCTTGCAAAGGAGATCCTGTTATGGGCGAAGGCACACGACGTCTCTATACTGACGAGATTCATATCAGGGGTAGAAAACGTCCGTGCAGATCTGCTCAGTCGACAAGGTCAACTTCTGCCGCGGACGGAGTGGACCCCTTCATCAGGAAATATGCCAGAGGTTGTGGAAGTTATGGGGATGTCCTCTCGTAGACATCTTCGCAACTTCCAGGACAACGAGACTCCCGCTGTACTGCTCACCAGTTCTAGACCCAGGAGCAGTAGCAGTAGACGCCCTTCTTTGGGACTGGACGGGACTAGACGTATATGCCTTTCCCCCGTTCAAGATCCTAGGGGAAGTAATAAGGAAATTCGCGGCATCAGAGGGAACGAGGATGACTCTCATCGCCCCCTTCTGGCCAGCGACCGACTGGTTCACAGAGGTCATGTCCTTTCTTGTAGACTTTCCGAGGACTCTGCCTCCAAGGATGATCTACTCAAACAGCCCCACTTCGAGAGTATCACAAAAACCTCCCCGCTCTGAGTCTGACTGCGTTCAGACTATCCAGAAGTTGGTCAGAGCGAGGGGTTTTTCAAGACCAGTGGCGAAAGCAATCGCAACGGCAAGAAGACCTTCTTCTATTGCCGTATACCTAATCCAAGTGGGCTGTTTTCCGGAGCTGGTGCAGGAAGAAAGACATTTCCTCCACATCTACCTCTGTGAGCCAGATCGCAGACTTCCTTCTCTACTTGAGAAATGAAGTTCGCTTAGCGGTGCCTACGATAAAAGGCTACAGAAGTGTGCTTTCTGTAGTCTTTAGGCATAGAGGACTGGACTTAGCCAACAACAGAGACCTTCATGATTCTTCTTAAGTCTTTTCGAGACTTCGAAGGTACCTCAACCAAGAGTCCCTTCTTGGAACTTAGACATTGTTCTAAAGTTTTGACGTCCAGTATTTTTGAACCGCTCAACTTAGCTTCGCTTAGAAACCTTACAAGGAAGACACTTTTTCTAACTGCTCTGGCGACGGCGAAGAGAGTTAGTGAGATCCAGGCTATAAGCAAGCATGTTGGGTTTAAGAACTCTGATGCTGTTTGTTCTTTAAGCCCTATGTTCTTAGCAAAGAACGAAAAAAACCCGTCCAACCCTTGGCCCAAGACATTTGAAATCAAGGGTTTGACAGAGATCGTGGGTAATGAGCCAGAGAGAGTCCTGTGCCCTGTCAGGGCTCTCAAATTCTATCTAGACAGAACGAAGGACTGTAGAGGACCTTCGGGCAACTTGTGGTGCTCGGTTAAGAAGCCCGATCTTCCCATGTCAAAGAACGCGCTTTCTTTCTTCTTGAGAGACACCATTAAGGAAGCTCATTCCACATGTCGTGATAGTGACATGAAGCTGTTAAAAGTGAATGCCCACGAGGTGAGGGCTATTTCGACCTCGATAGCCTTTCACAGGAATATGGCACTCAGTGACATTTTGAGTGCCACATATTGGCGGAGCAACTCGGTGTTCGCTTCACACTACCTGCGGGAGGTGAAAGCGACATACGAACATTGCTCGTCGCTTGGACCATACGTCGATGCAGACACTGTTTTGGGGGCAGGAGGTAGCACTCATCCTTTCCTTTAGTGGTTAGGTGAGCTTTTAATCGTGTGTGTTTTTTGGTTGTGGGGTTGACCGCCCGAGGCGGATCTCCCTTCTTTAGTCTAGTTTAGTGGTATACCTTTGGTAGACTAGGCCAGGTGGTTTTTTTTTACTTCGTTGCCCTCATTGTATGGTCAATGGTCTAGTCACATCGTGGTCACGCCCCCGTTGACAGATCATCTTGAGTGCACCAGCTATATAGGTCTCTACCTCGCTGGCAACTCTAATAGCACAAGCAGACTTACGCGGCAGTAACCACGAAGTCAGCTATGCTAACAGGTAAGGAATCAAGATATCAGTTATCTGCATATATATGTTTCCTAAAATCTTCTATTCTGTCTACTCCCACCACCAAAGGTGGGATTCAGCTATATATATATCTGACAGGTAAGTTTCATGAACAAAATGATATTGTAATGATACAATTAAGTTTGTTCATACTTACCTGGCAGATACATATAATTAAGTACCCACCCACCTCCCCTCAGGAGACAGTGGAAATAAAAATTATGAATAGAAAATGGGAATGATTCCTGATACCCGCCTCCCAGTGGCGGGAATGGGTACTAACCACCTGACTCCCACTACGTGTGTCGTGAGTTTTTTAATTTCTGTCGGACTTCGGAAAATACAGCTATATATATATCTGCCAGGTAAGTATGAACAAACTTAATTGTATCATTACAATATCATTTTACACAAATACAAACCATTGCTTTACCAAAATCTTTACTTTTGACATGTGTTGAAATAATGAGTTAAGGATTGTAACAGATAGGTACTATTGGCATTTAAAGGGTTAGTGTGCAATCTTTGGGTAAGGTAGCCACCTACCAGTTTAAAGTTTGCTTTCAGTATCTGTATTATGAGGAATACGCAACATTTAGGGACAGTTTATTCACTTGACATTAAATACATGTGGCAGTTTATTTATGTTCTGTACTTTCCTATAGTGTGAGTAGTTGATTAAACTGATTTCAATTACCCATCAAATAATTATATTTCCTTTACTATGCTGTTAAGAAATATATAAGCAGCCTAGTATGATGTGATTAATTTATGTATCACTTGGAGTTATTTCGTCTAATTTAATTTATATTGCTGCATTTTTTCATTACACAGTAAAGTACTGAATTAACATGCCCATAAACTATCCATTAAAATTGCCATGAACAACTTCTCTGTGTTCTGTACAATGCATTTGAAGTATTTGTCCTCATCATACAAATAGCTACAGCATTTTTTCTCAGCAAGCTATCAAACGATGGTAGTGCTTGACATATTTTGAAATAGCAGCAGTAAACAGTATGTTATTAATTTAAGTAAGCTTTGTTCATATGCAGAACAAACCTTCGGTCTTAACGATAGGATAAATCTTTGCGCCAGCTGGAAACTGGTTAAAACAATCAAAGATTGTAACACAAGGAATCTGTGAGATCTGGCAATTCATGCACATGTGAGGTGGGAGTTGGTCATTGACCACTCACCGCATCTCGTGACATGTCAGTCTTTCTTTGACTGCCATGGAGAGTAGTCGGTTTTGCTCTCCTTCCAAGCCGGTTGATTTGATGTTTGTAGTACATTGCTCTTTGTGCAAGTAAACATGGGGATGGTAATGGGGATATCTAGGGATGAAGTGATACGAGCCTTAAAAAGAATGAGGAATGGGAAGGCAACAGGACCTGACTTGATCCTAGTCGAAGTTTGGAAAGCCTTAGGAGAGGAAGGGGTAGACATCTTGTATGATCTGATGGTAAAAATATTTGAACAGGAAAAGATACCAGAAGAATGGCGGGAAAGCATATTGATACCTATATTTTAAGGTAAAGGTGATGTCCAGGAATGCAGTAATTATAGAGGTATAAAACTAATGTCTCACACGTTGAAGATTTTGGAAAGAATAATAGATAGCAGGCTGAGAGAGGAAGTGAGAATAGGGAAGGAACAGTTAGGATTTATGAAGGGAAGCGGCACAACGGATGGAATATTTTGCATAAGGCAGCTGATGGAGAAATTCAGAGAAAAACAACGAGACCTGCATCTAGTTTTCATAGACCTTGAAAAGGCCTATGACAGAGTGCCAAGGCAAGAAATATGGAGATGTTTGAGGGAGAAGATGGTGCTGGAAAAGTATGTCAGAATTATTCAGGAGATGTACAGGAATGTGTATACTAGAGTGAGGAGCAGTGTTGGAGAGACGGATGGATTTGAGATAGGAGTTGGATTACACCAGGGGTCAGCACCATTCATCTTCAACATTGTGATGGATGTAATGACCAGGGATGTTAGAGAAGCAGTGCCATGGTGCATATTATACGCGGATGACATTGTGTTGTGTTCAGAGGGGAGGGAGGTTGGAGAGGTGGAGAGCAGCACTTGAGGAGAGAGGAATGAGAATAAGTAGATCAAAAACCAAAAATATGTGTTCCAGTATTACTGAGGATGATGGAAGTAGCATAAGATTGGGTGGGGAAGAAATAAAGAAAGTACAGAAGTTCAAGTACCTAGGGTCCGTATTAGAGGATAGTGGAAGCATGGACCGAGAGGTGAAACACCGAATTCAGGCAGGATGGAATAACTGGAGGTCTGCATCAGGGGTCCTCTGTGACAAGAAGGTCCCTCTGAAATTGAAAGGAAAGTTCCTTAGGACGGTGGTCAGACCAGCAATGTTATATGGAACAGAAACAGCAAGTATGAGGAAAACAGAGGTGAAGATGATGGATGTAGCAGAAATGAGAATGTTGAGATGAATGTCGGGAGTAACAAGGGAAGATAGGATTAGAAATGAGTATACAAGAGGATCGACAAAGGTAGTTGAAATATAGAAGAAAATACAGGAAGGAAGGCTTCGATGGTATCGACACCTGTTATGAAGGGAGGAACGTCATGTTGGAAGACATACGATGGAAATGGAAGTGCGGGGTAGAAAGAAGAAGGGAAGACCAAGAAAGAGATGGCGTGATTCTGTAGGGGAAGATATGGTATTGAAAGGTATAAATGAGAACGAGGCACAGGACAGAAATCGATGGAGACGACTCATTCGCAATGGCGACCCCATATAAAAATGGGTTTAAGCTAGGAAAAAGAAAGAAGTACATTGCTCTTTGTGCAATGAAGAATAAATAGAGATTCCAATACTAGAAATTTCCAATAAAGATACATGGTTTTTACACAGAAAATTGTTGGGCTTAAAAAAAGTATTGCACCATAAATGAATAGTGATGCGCCAAAAAGTTCCAAATTGAAATTCTTGCATTTTTTATTTAGAATTTTTGTATTTAAAAAAGAACCAATGGGTTTTAACTAAATTTGTGTAATATAGTGACTATTAAGTCTAAACAATATACCCGCCCTAAGTTGTAAACGTGATACAGGCAGCCGTGTGTTGTCTTAGTGGTTGTGTGGCAGCATCAAGTTAGAGGATTTAGAGATCAGTGATGTAACACTGTGGTAGCAGGGAAGACAATATAAGATTTTATTTTTTACTGGTACATACACTCCATGCTGAAATCTTGATATTCATGGCCCTCATATTTCTGGAGTGGACTAGAACACCTGCATTTCTTCATGCTTAAGTCCCTCATTGGATGAGTGGTTTTCGTGCTCACATACCAATACGGTTGTCCGAAGTTCGATTCTCAGCTCTGGCAATGCGGAATCTGAGGAATTTATTTCTGGTGATAGAAATTAATTTCTCGATATTATGTGGTTCGAATCTCACAATAAACTGTAGGTCCCGTTGCTAGGTAACCAATTGGTTCCTAACCACGTAAAAATATCTAATCCTTCGGGCCAGGCCTAGGAGAGTTGTTAATCAGCTTAGTGGTCTGGTAAAACTAAGATATACTTAACTTTTCTTCATGCTTAGCAGGCATGACGAAATTTTAAGGTTGTCATATACACAAGCAATTGTCTCTTGACAGCTTCATGTAGAGTACTGGTGTCCCCATGTCATCCTCTTCTCATTTTGGTTTTGGTTTTGTGACTGCTTGCACTTTTGAAACAATCTCATCAGACAGGAAATAACAACCAAGATCCGTAGTGTCAAGTTCAGATTGGTTAATGATGTCCTCTTCACAGCTGGCATATTCTTCTACTTTGTGTAACATTATTATGCACCCATCTTTAGTGAAGTCCTAAAAACCAACAACCACCTCAGCTTTCTTGTACTGGATGCTATCATTGAATGGCAAAGTGTCTTTCAGGTTATGGATATAGGGTAGGCTAGCCTAGGCTAAGCATATAACCCTTTACTTAATCTTTTTCAATTTTCCACATGCCATGTGCACCTATTTTTATTGTTGGAAAAGTGAGAAACAGATTTGTGCACTTTAGCAGCAAACCAAGTCACATTATATTTGTATCCACCAGCTTATCTGAGTTGATGATAATGAGTCTGATCTTCAAAGTGTTGTTTGGATTGCCCCACAGGAGGATTGAGATCCTAGACTCATTTTATGACTTTGTACTGAAGATGGAAACAACATAATGTTGATGTTGGGTAGATCCATTCAGATGAGGCCAGTCCTAATGTTATTATTTTTCAGTAGATGAAACCAATTCATATGGAATAAGCCCACCAAAGGGGCTATTGACTTGAAATTTAAGCTTCCCAAGAATATGGTGCTCATTAGGAAAAAGTAAAAGGAAGAAAAGGGAGATGCACAAAGAATAGATCCCACTTATTTTCAAAACAGAGATTAATTAATAAGTAGATAAATAGATCAAAATGGATAAAATGCAAGAAAAATTTATTCCATTTGCACATCCTCTGGGAAGCTGTTCCATAGTCCAATGATGTGAGGAATAAAGGACCTCTGGAACTGAGGAGTTTGATAGTGAGGCACATTTAAGGCATGTTGGTACTGCTGTTCAGTGAATGTGGCTGTTTTAAGGGGATCAGGGATCAATTGTGAATGTGGAAGATCTCTGTTGAAATACAAATTATGAAAAAGTGACAAACAAGAGACTGTCTGTCAAAGGTCCAAGTCATATCTACTACTGTTAGGAAACAGAAACCTACCACCATGAACCACTATTCCAAAAGGGATAAATCTCTGGCAGACATCCACACCAGAGAACAGTAAGTCGGTAAAAGAAGTACATATGCCTTAAAATATGTTGCATTGATTTCATCAGTGTTGTAAATATATGAGACCTTATGAACAATACCTTACTTTCGTGTGGCATTTGCTGGAACATTCATTATATGTTTCTCATTATATGTTACTCCTAGAATAGGCAAAGCTTCAAACTCAGCCAGCAAAGTTCCATCAACCTGAAGGGGAGAAGGGGTGGGTGAAATGTGTATAAGATCTGCTAATCAATTGTTTTGTACATGCAACTTCCCCGGCAGATATATACTTAGCTATAGTCTCTGACGTCCCGACAGAATTCAAAACTCGCGGCACACGCGACAGGTAGGTCAGGTGACCAGCCCACTCCCGCCGCTGGGTGGCGGGAATAGGAACCATTCCCGTTTTCTAACCAGAATTTTTCTGTCGCTGGTAGCAACAACACCGTTGTTGGTACCTCCTGCTTTGGAATTCTTTTCTCGTTGGCCGAGGATTATCTGTTTGACCTTTGGTGATGTACATTGATCTTTGGTTTTGGCATACGCTTATCGTGGACCGTTTTTTTTTTGGATTTTGGTTTGGATACTCTTTAAAATGTCTGACGTGGTACCTGTATTTAGAGTGTGTACGAAAGAAGAATGTAAGGTGAGGCTACCGAAAGCATCGGTGGATCCTCACACGGTCTGTAAAAAATGTAGGGGGAATGATTGTTCTGCAACTAACACCTGTCTGGAATGTGAGGGTTTAACGGAAGTGGAATGGAAGACCTTGGCTTCTTATATAAGGAAACTTGAGAAAGATAGAGTTAGGAGGGCTTCCATCAGAAGCTCAAGTAGATCCTGCTCTATTGAGCAGGAAGTAGCTCCTAACTCTTCTGTTAATTCACCTGCTCATAGTTTGGTTTCAGCCCCTTCCCCCAGCAGCGAACCTGTAGATGCGTCTACGGAAATGGCTGCAATGAGAGCCTCAATAATCAACTTGAAATCGCAACTGCAAGCAATGAAGGAGACAGGTAAGCGCAGTGATGTGTGCAGTGATTTGTGCAGTGTCCCCAGTGAAGTGGAGGGGGCGTCTGACCGGACTCCGCATTGCTCCTAGGCCTAGACCTCTTTCAGACTCCCATGAACCAAGGGAGGAGGAATGTCGAAAGCCGCAAGGGGGATGTAGAGTATTCCCAACGGTCAGGCGTCCCTTCGGCAGATCCTGTAGCTGCTTCCCAGGCTGCCAAGGACAGCTACTGCAAAAGCGTCCTCAGGAAGTGCTTTTCGGACTCAGACTCTTCGTCCCGAAGAAGAGGATGGAGTTCTGCCTCTAAGTCGCGTCCTCTTAAGAGAACCTGGAAAACGCCAGCAAGCGAAGCGTTGCATTCCAGTCCTGAACCTTTTCCGGAGTATTCTCCTGCTCGTAGAGACAAGAGAGCTACCGAGATCTCCTGACTCTTCTCCGGAAGGTTTCGCACACAAGACGAAGGAAGTCTTGGTAGGACTCCAGCAGCAGTTTTGTCTGCCTTAGTAGGAGTTCTTTCTGAAGGCTCTTCTAGGAAGAAAGACGTTTCTCTTCCCATCAAGAGTTCTGTTAGGAGAGCCTCAGAGAGTAGGCGCCCTGGCGTTAGCAGACGCTCCTCGCCTGAAAGGTTTCCGTCCCCAGCGAGACCTTCTTCAGTTGGATATGACAGGACTCGTGTGTCCTCTCCTGCTAAGATCGCTAATCGGAAACTCCCTACGAGCAAGAGTTCTCCCCAGGAGTTTTTTCTAGAGGCGATTACGCCTCTCATGGCAAGTATCAGGAGCCTGATTCGCGGATTTCTCGTGAGAGAATTCGTTCGGCTAAGAGCTCCGGGGGAGAGAAGAGAGCCCCTCTCTTTCAGAGCTCCGCAAGAAGGAAGGAGCTTTCGTTCGTCCTCTAGACTTTTCCCGAAGGAACAACTCTCTCCCTCCGGCAAGTACCCAGGGATCAGGAGTCCCGTAGGATCTTATAGATATCCTTCTAAGGAGGCAAGAGTATCGCCGAATAGGCACCTCGATTTTGACAAGTGTTCTTCGCCTCCCAGGAGGTATAGGAGAGAATCTAGCGCCTCTCCGAATGGACGCAAAGGGAAAAGGAGCTATTCGCCTGCTAGACGCAGTTACCAGGACGCAAGCGTCTCTGCTACTGGACTACGGGAACAAAGGGTTCTCCTTTCTCCTCGCAAGGAGCATTTCGCCTTCCAGGCGTCCTCATCAGGACGCAAATGCCTCTCCTTCTTGGACCAGGCATCCTCACCAGGACGCAAGCGCCTCTCCTTCTTGGCCCAGGCGCACTCACCAGGACGCAAGCGCCTCTCCTTCTTGGCGCCAGGAACAGGATGTTCTCCTTTCTCCTCGCAGGCGCTCTTCGCCTCACAGGCGTCTGATTCAGGACGCAAGCGCCTCTCCTAGCAGGCGCAAGGAGCAGAGCAGAAGCCCGAGTATAGGGAAGCTCCAGGACTCGTGCAGGAAGGAGGATAGAAACAAGGTTTCGGATATCCAACAAGGGGACATTGATTCTCCTACAGATAGGATTCACGAGAGAAAAAGGCTTCTTTCTCCGGATCGGTCTCCTGAAAAGGCAAAGCCCTCTTCGCCTGCATTGCTTTTGGAAGAAGTTTCGGAAGAAGAGATCTCCAAAGATGCAGGATTTTCGGACTATAAGAGACTTGCTTCTCTTTTGTTGCAAGTGTTTGGAGACTCGCTACGCCCAGTCGGATGCCCCCTTCTCCGGGATCTTTATTATCTAGCACGAAACTGTCGAAGTCCTCCTCCTTCGTCAGGATGACCCCTACTCTTTCTATGAGAAAGTCTCTGAAGAGCCTCGAGAGCTGGCTCAGATCTAAGAAGGAAGCGGGGAAGACGGTATTCGCTTGTCCTCCTTCCAAGCTGACGGGAAAACCAGGTATGTGGTATGACACCAAGGAGCCAATGGGCCTGGGACGCCCTTCGTCCTCAGATGCGGACTTTTCTGCTCTTGTAGATTCTTCAAGACGACGCTCTCTGCATTCTGCAAAAGCCTCTTGGGGAATGTGTGAGGTTGATCATCTCATCAAGGGCCTGTTCAAGACTCTCGAAGTCTTTAACTTCATGGACTGGGCTTTGGGAGCTTTAGCCAAGAAGTCTCAAGAACCAGACTTCGTTACCATGGAAGAGTTGGGCAGCGTATTAACTTGCCTAGACAAGGCGGTTATGGATGGCTCCAATGAAGTGGCATCCCTTTTTGGATCCTGTATATTGAAGAAGAGGGCAGTGTTTAGCTCCTTCTTAACGAAATCTGTTTCGCCTCTGCAGAGATCCTCCCTGTTAAACGCGCCCCTCTCTAGTCACCTTTTTCCTCAGGAAATAGTGAGGGATATATCGAAGACCTTATCAGAAAAGGCCACACAGGACCTGTTGGCCCAGTCAGCTAAAAGGCTAAAACCTGCTGTTCAGGTTTCGAAGAAGGAGAAAGTTCCCTTCCAGCAGCCCTTTCGGGGAAGGTCTGCCCCTAGATCTTCTCTCAGAAGTAGACGATCGGAAAAGAGAGGAAGGTCTTCTCGAAGGCCGTTCGTCAAGACCCAGTGAGACTGCGGTCCTCCAGACAAAAGTGGGTGCCAGAGGCTTCTAACAAACTTTTACGAAACTTGGGCACAGAAAGGTGCCGATGCCTGGTCCCTATCCATCCTAAAGAAAGGATATTTAATCCCCTTCAGGGAAAAAACCTCCCTTGACTACAACTCCAAGGGAGTTGACAGCAAATACAAGGATTCTGTCAAGAAACAAGCCCTTCTACATCTCGTGGAGCAGATGCTTTACAAGGAAGCCATAGAGGAAGTAAAAGATCTCTCTTCTCAGGGGTTTTACAATCGTCTGTTCTTGGTTCCGAAAAGTTCAGGAGGTTGGAGGCCAGTTCTGGACGTGAGCGCCCTGAAGTGTCGTAGCAAAGAGGAAGTTCACAATGGAGACGATCCTCGGTGTTAGCAGCCCTGCGTACAGGGGACTGGATGGTATCCCTGGACCTGCAGGATGCTTATTTCCACGTGCCAATACACCCGTCTTCCAGGAAATACCTCAGATTTATGGCCTCAAGGAAGAGTATTTCAATTTCGGGCCCCTATGCTTCGGACTCTCAACAGCCCTCAAGTATTCACAGGACTGATGAAAAATGTGGCTCACTGGCTTCATCTCGAAGGGATTCGAATATCCTTTGTATCTAGACGACTGGCTGATACGAGCACAGTCGCGAGTCAGATGTCTGGAGGACTTAAAGCTGACACTGAAAGTTAACACAGTCCTTGGGACTGTTAGTAAACCTCGAGAAATCCCAGATGATTCCCCAGCAGAATATTGTTTATCTGGGGGGATTCGGATGGATTCTCGGGGTTTTCATGTATTTTCCATCACAGGAAAGACAGAACCGCTGCTTGGAAAAAGTAGCAACCTTCCTGGAGAAAGAACAATGTTCCGCGAGGGAATGGATGAGTCTTCTGGGACCCTTTCCTCGTTGGAACAGTTATTTTCATTTCTAGGAAGGCTTCACCTAAGGCCTTTACAGTTCTATTTAAGAGAACATTGGATCAGAGATCCCAAAATCTGTCCGATTCCTTCCAGTTCACGAAGGAAATAAAGGAGGACCTTCGTTGGTGGATGAATCCGTGCAGGATCAACGAAGGAGTATCCCTTCACGTTCCGAACCTTCGGCTAGTGTTGTATTCCGACGCCTCAGATGCGGGGTGGGGAGCCACTCTAGGGACGAGAGAAGTGGCAGACACTGGGAGGAGAAAAGGTGTCCTGGCACATCAATATGAAGGAATTAACAGTGGATTCTTGATTCCTGTCTCTCATACACTTCGAGGCTCAGATCTCAGGTTCAGTCCTACAGATCAATTCGGACAACACAACAGCCTTAGCTTACATCAAGAAGCAAGGAGGGATGCACTCGTTCTCCCTTTACAAAAAGGCAAGAGAACTACTGCTTTGGGCAGAAGAGAGAAGAATCACTCTCCTGACGAGATTCATTCAAGGGGACAAAAATGTAAGAGCCGACCTTCTGAGCAGGAGAGACCAGTACTGCCTACAGAATGGACGTTGCATCAGGAGGTATGCAACAGACTATGGAACCTCTGGGGGAGATCAAATATAGATCTTTTTGCCACCCATTGGAACAGCAGGCTGGAAAGTTACTGCTCCCCGATTGCCGACCCAAGGGCGATTTCGGTGGACGGCCTTCTCCTCGATTGGTCTGGAATAGACGGGTATGCTTTTCCTCCGTTCAAGATCATATCGGAAGTAGTAAGGAAGTTTGCAGCAGCAGAGGGAGCCAAAAACTGACCCTCATAGCCCCGTTCTGGACCAGCGCAAAACTGATACACAGAGGTACTGGGATGGATAGTAGACTTTCCGAGATCTCTCCCAAACAGGAGCGATCTTCTCAGACAACCCCACTTCGACAGGTATCACAAAAACCTGCCCGCTCTCGCTCTAACTGCCTTCAGACTATCGAAGTACTTGTCAGAACGAGAGGTTTTTCTCGAGAAGTTGCGAAAGCGATCGCAAGAGCAAGGAGACCATCTACTATTCGAGTCTACCAGTCGAAGTGGGATGTTTTTCGCAGATTGGTGTGAGGACTCAGAAGATATCCTCTTCCAGTACCTCTGTGACAGATATAGCTGATTTCCTCCTTTACTTGAAGGAAAAATGTAATCTAGTAGTCTCTACAATTAAGGGCTATAAAAAAGTATGCTATCGTCAGTCTTCAGGCATAGAGGCCTTAACATTGGGGAAGACAAAGATTTACATGATCTGATTAAATCCTTCGAGACGTCAAAGAACCAGAGGGGTATTAGAGCACCTAGTTGGAACTTGGATGTGGTCCTAAAGTACTTGATGACCCCCAAATTCGAACCTCCCCGTAAGGCTACGTTCAGAGATCTGACAAGGAAGTCTTTATTCTTGGTCGCGCTAGCCTCAGCAAAAAGAGTAAGCGAACTACAAGCCTTAGAACATAATGTTGGCTTCAGGAACGACTCGGCGTTCTGTTCCTTCAAACCAATGTTTTTGGCGAAGAATGAAACCCTTCGAAACCTTGGCCTAGAACCTTCGAGGTAAAAGGACTTTCGTCTCTAGTAGGTACAGAGCGAGAAAGGGCTCTTTGCCCAGTTAGAAGCCTTAAGTTCTACTTTAGAAAGGAAGAACGAACTAAAGGGGAGTAAGGAGAGTTTATGGTGCTCAGTTAGAGATCCCGGAAGACAGATCTCAAAAAAATGCTCAGGCGTTCTTCATCAGAGATGTAATCAAGGAAGCCCATTTAGCGTGTAAAGAAGAACAACTGGACCTCCTTAGTTAAAGCTCACGAGGTAAGAGCAGTCGCTACCTCTTTGGCATTCCACAAGAACTTGTCGATACAGACTCTAGTGGAGTCAACTTTTTGGAGATGCAATTCAGTCTTTGCATTCCATTACTTGAGAGACATTCAAGTGACGTACGACAAATGCTTTACTCTAGGAGCGTACGTATCTGCGGATTCGTTGCTGGGACAGGGAGCTGAACCCAATCCTTTTTAGTTTTATTAGGTTAGGGTTTTTAATGGTTTTTTGGTGCGTTTAATTGGTCGATTGAAAGAGGGTGCAGGAGTTGACCCCTTTCAAATCGTAGTTCTAACATGTTAGTGTGGTGAGGTGATCGGGATTGGTCGTTATGCTCCTTGTAGTGTCTTAATTACCTAAAGCTCTATCATGTAAGAGGGTTAGCCCCCGTTGGTATGATACAAGTCAAGGTTCTGCCATGTAAGTGGGTCAGCCCCCATTGGTATGATCCAAGAAAAGGCTCTGCCATGTAAGCGGGTAAGCCCCCATTGGCATGATCCGAAAGGGTTATCAGTCACAGGTCTCATCCTCCTCTGAAACTCTGATGGGCAAGCAGACGCATAGAACAGTATCAATGAAGTCTTCTTCCATATCAGGTAGGAACCAAGGTTGGTTTTTAATATACCTACAACGTATGTTGTTTTCCCCGTTTTTATATTCATAAATAATTAGTATGTAACTGTCTCTTGCCCTCCACCAAGGGTGTCAATCAGCTAAGTATATATCTGCCGGGAAGTTGCATGTACAAAAAATGATATTGTTAGTATACAATAAAGTTTTGTACATACTTACCCGGCAGATATATACGATTAATGGCCCGCCCAGCCTCCCCTCAGGAGACAGGTGGAAGAGAAAAATTCTGGTTAGAAAACGGGAATGGTTCCTATTCCCGCCACCCAGCGGCGGGAGTGGGCTGGTCACCTGACCTACCTGTCGCGTGTGCCGCGAGTTTTGAATTCTGTCGGGACGTCAGAGACTATAGCTAAGTATATATCTGCCGGGTAAGTATGTACAAAACTTTATTGTATACTAACAATATCATTTTTTTCTTTAACTGGAGTTCAGCCTCATACCCCACCTATAGGTTGTCCTCTCTCTTCTGGGTCTTCAGGTCTTCATAAGATCTTCATAATCTATACAAGGATGCCCTTTCTTTATATTCAGTATGGTACTATTGACAGTTTGCTTTTCATACATTTTTATTACATATTCCCTTTGTTCACATGAAGCTGCCCAACTTCTTCAATTTGATTTTGCTCCTCATGCAAGCAGAAATATGACTTGGTGGTCTTGGAAACTAATTTATGATATTTTAGTTCTCTCTTTATTCCACAATTGCCTTTGTTACGATGAGTGGAGAACTGTGCAAGCCATCCGTCCCTTGTCAATTCCCAGCTGTATAGCAAACTTTTTCCATGGATCATTTACAGGCAGTCCCTGGGTTACGATGGGTTCAGCTTATGACGTTCTGAGGTTAAGGCGCTTTTCAATTATATTCATCAGAAATTATTTCCTTGGTTATGACACATGTTCCAGGGTTACGACACCTACGACGCTGGTCTGGCAGAAGAAATATGATACCAAAAATGCAAAATCATCATTTGAAGGTTTTTTGATGAAAAATGCAATAAGAATGCAGTTTACATAGTTTTTAATGCAACCAAAGCATTAAAAGTAAGTTTTTCTTAGGATTTTTGACGATGTTCCAGCTTATGACGATTTTCGGCTTACAACGCGTCTCAAGGACGGAACCCCCATCGCAACCTGAGGACTGCCTGTAATTAAGTGACCTTTTACTGCACATGCCAGCTGTACAGTGAAGCCACAGCATTTTTATGGATGGACTCTTTCATGGACTATGGTAGTTTTTTGGACATAGACCTTATACCAGAGACAGTCTCAGCTGCTAAATATTGATTCCTCAGTATCTCAGTACTGTTTTTTTATCCTGTAAGCATGAGTTTTACTCTTTTAGTCCATTGTAGCAGTAATAGTTGCCATAGCCTGACGCTTAACAACACATACAAGTGTTTGGCTGCTGTTAGCACTTCATAGAGGCTTTGATTGGGCACTCTTTGTTGTTCATACACGAACAAACCTTCGGCCTTAACAAAAGGATAATTTTCTAGCGCTTAGCTGGATTCGGTTAAACGATCAGATTGAAAAGTAAGGAATCTGTGAGATCTGGCAACACGTGCATATATCGCGTTCAGTCTTTTTCTTAACCGCTGGGTGAGAGTCACTGTTGCTTACTCTCGGCCATTTACTCGGTTGTTTGCCTGTTTTTGCTATTTTGCTTGTCTGTGTGTGTATGTGTGCTTGTGTTGTTATGGCTTCCTCTGCGTCGTCTCGACCTCGCCAACGTATGTGCTTGGGAACTCGAGGTTTCCCGTGTTCTTGTTTCCTGGCTTCTTCAGCTACAGACCCACACTCCACATGCAGTAGGTGTCGTACTGTTTGTACTAGTATAACGAATCCCTGCCCGAAATGTTGTGCTTGGCCTAAAAATCGCAGTGGAAGTTATTTTATAGTAAGAGGGAGCATCTTAGAGTTTTGACTCTTCCTTCATGGGAAGGGTTTCATTCCTCGGCCTGGTGCTTTGTCTTCTTCCGCGGTCACATCCCATAATGTTAGAGTTTATGTGCCTGTGTCTCCTTCCTTTTCTTCCATCGATTCGTCATTGGAAGTAGCGAGACCCTCAGGCTAATTTAATGTGTAATGTCTCCCCCTCTTCCTCAGGCATTAATTTGCTTCCTGGGAGGGTGGAGGCTATTTCATCAGTTTCTTTTGTTCCAGGTTCAAAGGCGTCCAAAATGGTGGCACTGGGCGTTGCTTGGGGTACCGGGTTCACCCTCCTTGGAGGGTTTCCTGACGCATTTCATGGATGCTCGCCTCCTCCCTCAGGCCCACCCCAGCTCTATCTCCTCCCCCTCGGAGGAGACTCACTAGTACGGGAACAATTCAGATGGGTAATATAAGGGCTACAACTTTGTCAAGTTCCAAAGTCTTTGGTTAACCCTAGTAGCTACTTAACCCCAAGCTGAGTAGTCTAGAGAGATTCCTCCCTAAGACAACCTTCTTCACCAGTTTCTTGGGGAGAGATACCTCCAATCACTAGAATCTTTTATCTCTTCATGTATAGAGTTGATGCAGTATCTCTTATGAGAGATCTTTCCTACAAAACAGCAGCTCACTTTTAAGGTTATTTCTTTGGAGGATCTTAATCAGCTGTATACAAGGTGAGACATCTTTTGCTGTGATTGGTGACATCAAAATGGCTCCTCTTCACTCAAGAGTTCATGTTTGGTAGACAAGATCCACTGAATGTTTTCCAGAACAGAGGAAGTTCTTTCTGTTGATACTGGAGAGGTGCTATAGGACTGACTTGTGGTTAGTTTGTCTGGGGGATTTGGAACACTCTTCCCCCTCAGAATCCTTGGTGTGGTTCAAGAGCTTGGCGTGGTCTTCTTCATCTTGAAAGCTCAGACTTCCTACGTGGGACCTTACTCTGATTCTAAGTTTTCTCTCTCAACCTCCTTCAAGCCCATGTATCAATTTTCTCCCAGTAAACTGACTTTGTAAGCATTTTCCCTCTGACCCAGGCTTCCATGAAAGCTTCAGGGGCCCCTCAAGCACAGCATAGTTATCTGAATGTCTTGTCTCCTAGAGGTTAAGTGTCAGAGACTTCATGTTAACACAGGCCAGGTTAAGAAAGAGGTGTCAAAGTACACCTTTTCAGTTTTCTACTTGAGGGGTTTAGACAAGCCAACTCCTCATCGTCAAGTTCTCCCACCAATTGGGTACATGCAGAAGCGCGTGACTCCAAAGGAATATGTTCCTCCCTGGTTTTTTAAAGTACTTTTCCATAGTTTTGAATGCTGGTTCATGACTGCCTCAAACCACTTACTTTATTCTGTATGTAGAACGTTACCCACAGATCCTTGGACACGTTTTCCTAGGGTCCAGTGGTGGTGGTTCGACAATTGTGACTCATCCAGTACCCTTGTTAAGATAATTGTGTAGAGTAGGGGATTTGGGAGTTGACTGGCCTCTTTTCTTTCCTTTTTCTCCTTCATTCCTGCAGGCAGTTTGAGAAATAGACACATCACACACAGGAATTGGCTTGATGTCAGTGAGCATTGCAGACATACTGTTACAGGACTTTTCATGTTCTATGCAACTTGCAAATCTATTTCTCAGTACCTAAAACCCCTCTCTCCCGCAAGGGGAGTGAGGAGTGGTGGCAAACCCAATTCTTGTGGCCAACATGGTTTTCTGTCTGAACAGATATAGTTCTTTTGACTTCCTTGAATGCAATGAATCTGGTCATGTTTTGTTGTATTTGAACCAAGTGGACTGAACATTAGATATCCAAATATATAACACCTCAAAGGCTTAGGTCTTCTTTAGCAATCTCATTTCCAAGTAGAATGATTGGGTGTGCTGAACCCCCAGTTGGTTCAGGATTCTCATACCTCCCTCCAAGTATAAGTCTATCCTATTGTTAGATTGAAGGTTTCTTCCACGTATGAATAATGAGCTTCCACCTCAACTATGCATCAGATGCCAGATGTCACAGATTCCTTGCCTTTACAATCTTTAACTGTTTTTAACCAGTTTCCAGCTGGAGCTAGAAGATTTATCCTATTGTTAAGACGTCAGGTTTGTTAGCTGGGAAAAGTAGAAATTGATTGAAAATTTGTCATATTGTTAAGCCTACAAGATTTTTATAGCTGAGAGTATTTGGCCGTTTCCTTTAAACAAACAAAAATTAAAAAGTAACTTGTATTACTTTCATACTGGAACTTTCTTAGTGCTACAAATTACTTGAGGCAAAAAAGCAGTTTAAGCATATACCACCATCCATACTCATCCCATGAACTTTTTTATGAATACTGTTTACATCAGGAATGTTAGAAGTTCCTACTTTTGAATAAACAGTAATGCATGAACACAAACAGGAACTCCCTAGCAGTGGAACTCTAAGTGTGTCTATGCAAGATATCTGATATGTTCTTGTAGGCAATGGTTCTAGAATGCTGACTTCATGCATATGGGATAAGTGATGCTTGGTGAGGCATTTAGTGGTGATGGCTAAGTAGTTTTGATGGTATCCGTCAAAGGAGGATTCAACAGGTACGCCACAATCTATCTCTTCAGGTCATCTGCAAAGCTCACTGGTTTTTAGATTCTTGGAATGCATAATGACTTATGTAGATGGTCTTTTGCAGGCAGACAAAGTCACAATGTCAGTGATTCATGTGAGGGCACCTTTATCATAGTATTTTTCATGCATTATACTTTTGTAGAAAATCTTTTGTGTTAGTGTTTACTTGTTTTCTCCTTCTTAAAATGCCCCAGACCTCACAATTTGAGAATCCATTGGTGGTATTTTGGTAGACAACAATTTCTGTGATAGTTCCCCTCGAAGATAAGTAGTATGTGGATGCCAACTTCATGAAAGTGTTTACCACTCTGTTCTGCTACCTCTCTAAATATTCACTGAGGCCATTGAGGCATAGGCCTGAGTTCATAGGATCTCTGTAGACAGGGTTTAAGTAGGCTTTCTCAAGGATTTACTTCCCTTTTACATCAAGTAATAGGAGGATTGTGTCATGGCCTGTCTACAAGTAACTTTAAGGAATGAAGGTTCATTTTTAAGATTTTTACATACTTGTCTTCCCTCTGTACTTGTTTGAAGTTATTCTTAATTTAGCAGTGATAAATGGTGTGGTGGGGATTTCTTTAAGCCCGGTTCTACTCTTCCCATGTAGAAATTAATGAAAAAGACCCCCAGGAGGATGTCATCGTGACCTCATCTTTTTGGCAGCAAAAGGGTTTCACTGAGTTTTAAAGGGAGTCTTATTCATGTAGGGTTCTTAATTGGAGCCATAGGACTTACTTAGGAATGTCAAGGATTGGTAGGTTGTCCCTCTATGGTAGTCCTTTTTGCTACTTTCTGGATCAAAACATTGACATATCTGTAATAAAATCTCCACCCTGCTAACTTACCACAGCTATGTGGACAAAATTTGGGCCATTGCAGTCTGTAGAAGAAAAACAGAATTTAACTACCCAGGTGAGCAGTGAAATCAGCAGGAAGTGCTAAACAGGCCTTTCTGTCATCATCTTGTACCTTAACCAAGATGGTCAAGATTATTACATAGTGTATATTATCTAAGTGGATTGCGATAGATAACACAACATTGCCTACCACTGCACTGTATCTCATGGTACATACATTTACAACAGTATAATGAGAAACATGATATGCATTCTTAAAATACACAGCCATACCCCTCAATCTAAGAAGTGGGTTTCTTGAAGCTTGGAGCAACCAGATTTTCTGAGTAATTTAGATTTATCATACTGGTTGGATGTAACATATCTGTACATATAGGGTAAAAAATATTGCCTTGTAATGCAAGATTGGTCTCTTACTATGCACATAATTCAGATGGAAACTGATGCTGTTTACAGCTCTCAGTTGGGCAGGATTTTGCTCATTATCTCCAACCTTCATGAGAATAAGAAATATTCAGTTACATTATGCTTAATTTCAAAATGAAAAAAAAAATTATGAATAATGTGTACATGAACTTTGCAATAGTATACATAAGATAACAAATGTTAGATGAAAACTGGTCAGCATATTGCAGCAAACACACCGTTAAGGCAACCCCTCAGTACCCCTTTGAATTGGTTAGATGACTGCAGTGTTGGTCATGAGTACTGAATTCATGTAAAAAAGAAAGAGCTGCATTAGTGTGCTATTGATCCCAAGGATGATAATGCCTTCATGTCTGATACCATTAAGCTCAGGCAAGGATAAGTAGTTGTTCAAAATCCTCATTGTTTGCTTATATGCAGTGTCTAGTAATTCACTATTCAGTGTAACTAGGCCAGAGCAGAGATAGGGTAGCCTAGCTTACAAAGTGCCTGTTTACAAAGAGTATCTTTACATAATGGTTTCGTTTTAGTTTCTTATTACTTATAGATAATTTAGTGAATTTAATGTGCAATATCATACTGGCTACCTGTGTATTTCATGTTGATTGCAATCAGTTTTAGTGCTTTTCTTGTGCTAGCTGTCCGACTATGACATGGTTGTTGTAGTTATGAATATCACTTTGTGTAGGTTTTTAAGAAAAATTGTTTAATTTAGCCTAAAATTCTTAGTGTTGTATAATAACAGTTAGATTACTTCACCTATGTTAAACTTAATCTGTAGTAAGATTAGACAAGAACAGTTTGTTCATGAAACTTACCTGTCAGATATATATATAGCTGTATTTTTCCGAATCCGACAGAAATTTAAACACTTACGACACACGCAGTGGGAGTCAGGTGGTTAGTACCCATTCCCGCCGCTGGGAGGCGGGTATCAGGAATCATTCCCATTTTCTATTCATAATTTTTCTGTCGCCGGTGCTGAAAACACCTGTTTTGTTTTCAGTACCTCCGACTTTTAGGATTTTGGAAACTTCATTGCCTAAGTATCCTAATTGTCTTTGATTTATTCACTTGGATTTGTGGCTAGGCATACGCTATCTTAAATTGATTTGAATTTGATTCATTTTTGCATAAAAAATCTGAATCTAGTTAGGCTAGTTTCAGACGGGGTTGTCTGCAAAAGATAGGGTGTGGCTACCGTAAGCTTCGGTAGATTCGCACTTGGTATGTACGAGGGGTATGGGTCTTGCTTCTTTGTTGAGATTTGTCATGTAAAAGGAGTGTGAGACTTTTGTCTTTTCCGTAAGGCAGAACGTATGATTCGTATGTACGCAATTAATCAGTAAACATGTCTAATTCCGTAAGGAAGACGTATGATTCGTATGTACGCAATTAATCAGTAACAAAAGTCAGGGTAGTGCACCTGCTAACCTTCCTGTAGACTTTATTTTGCATAAAACCCTGTAGTTATGGCCTACGGGCTATGTATATGTCTACGAGAGGTGCTCGCTTCTCCTTCATTGCTGTGAAGTGCTACTTCTGTAATTGTTACTCCTAACCCTGCAGTGTTGCACCCTTCGGGCCCTAAGCAGTGTCTGTAGAGAAATTGCCCTTTCTCTGATACTCCTTCGATTCGTAACTTAGAATCGAAAGTGCTTGCTTTAGAGAGTAAAAGTGAAGTGCAGAAGTGCACTGATACCCTTGTGTAGTGGAGGGTGCGTCAGATGGCCCTCGTTTCGCCTCTAGCCGGGACCTCTGCTTGACTCCCAAACCAGTTGAGAGAGCATGTCGAAGCCGAAGGAGGGTTACGAGGAACCCCCACCGATCTGGCGTGCCTTCGGCAGTTTCTGATGAAAAATCCCCAGACTGCCTAAGTGCGTGCACGTGCACGAATCCTGAAGGATTGCTTCTCGTCCTCTCGAAGCGTCCTCCGCGCGAGGGGTGGAGCTTTCGGATGGACTCGCGCACTCTAATAGAAGCTTTATAGAAGAGGACGCTTCACGTCCTCTCTCTGTCTCTCTCTCGTTATGCGTTTCAGTGAGAAGTAGAAGGCGAACGTCGCCTGAACTCGTGTCCGTCTTTCCACCGAGAAATACGTAAAAGAAGTCATAGTAGCAGTAAGCTTTGAGAGCGGACGCCCAAGCCAGGGGCGCGCGGGTGCACACCAAGCGCGCGCCAGTGGACCGCTGCGCGCCGTGGCGCAGCAGTGGACGCAAAAACGAGCGCGCTCCAATGGACGCCG
This sequence comes from Macrobrachium nipponense, assembly GCF_015104395.2. Classification (NCBI taxonomy): domain Eukaryota; kingdom Metazoa; phylum Arthropoda; class Malacostraca; order Decapoda; family Palaemonidae; genus Macrobrachium; species Macrobrachium nipponense. Next base: position 15,732,470 of record NC_061108.1, read on the forward strand.
AGCGCGCTCCAGTGGACGCCGAGCGCTCCATGGACGCCGAGCGCTCCAGTGACGCCGAGCGTGCACACGACGCCAGGTGTCGCCTGGCTGAACGTTTTTCTGTTGAACTCTTCAAGCTCTTGTTTCAGATTTGGGCTTAAAGAATTTTTACCTCTACCTTCGATGATACCTTCTACCTCACCTGCAAAGAATGTGAAGTAGGCAGTGCTTCCGAGTAAAGCTTAAAGTGAATAGACAACTTCTTCGAAACCCAGCAAGACATCGGTTTCGTGAATTCAAGAGGTCTCTGTCAATTAATATTGCTTTTCGCATAAGTGGTTGGAGTTAAGGAAAGCTCAAGGGAAGTTCTCGTTTGCTCTACCGCAAGCTTTGCCCATTCTGCCAATAAATTTAAGTTGCCACTACCGCAGTCAAAGACTTTGCGATAAGGCAGTTACGGGTTATAAAGGCTCGATGTCCTGCACGTCAGGACTCTCGGCAACGTTCAGTAGGATTCTTGCAAAGGCACCTCATCAAAGTACGCTCTTCAGGAAAGCGCAAGACAGGACTGCCTTTGCCATACTGCCAATAAATTTTAAGCTTTAGCAGGCATTAGTTGTGATACGGGGAAGAGGAAGCTGGTTGGAGAGTTTCTTCCTCTTCCCAGGATAATTTTTGCCAGCTTTTTAGCCCATCTGAAAGGGCTTTTCAGATGATAGTTTTTTGTTAGTTCCTAGTCGGGATTACGCTGCCGAATTGAACATCGTCGTAATACCCTGACGTAAGCCCAGTCTCTTAACAGGGTTCTTGCCCCTTCCTCGTTTGAGACGGGAATCGGAAAAATAAAATGCTCGACTTCCTGGATTACGTTTTGTCAATTCAGTGACTTTCCCCCATTGACAATATACTATCGTTTTGTCAAGTAAGTGGGTATCCCCTCATTGACAAAATATCTCTTTGTCCCGTAAATGGGTTAGTTCTCATTGACAAACATCTCATTAACTTGATATTGCGTAAGCGAATAAGCTCTTATTGACAAGATTCGAAGGAGCTCTCATTCGTCATTCGCAGACTCGTACAAGAAATAGACTTGTAGACTACGTCAATGAACGCTTATGTCCAATAACCATAAGAAGCTTGAGCTGACTGCTTCGATTCTCCTAAGTTTTGTTCATGAAACTTGCCTGTCAGATATTGTATGTAGCTGTATTTCCGAATTCAGCTATATATATGTACCGCCAGGTAAGTATGAACAAACTTTATTGTGATATAATTTCATATTTTGCCTTGCGTTATTTTATTTCTGGTTGGTTCAAGTCATATACGCTTGCTGTAGTTACCTCTTCGGATGGCAACCGAGAGGTCTATGGTCCATTTTAAGGACATTTAATCGTTACTCCCTGCAGAGCCTTCCAGGAGTTTCCGATTTATCTTTTACCGTTGTATGGTAGTGTTCTGACGACACAAACGCATCTATATATTTAGCGTTTTCTGTTTCGCTTAAATATACCAGCTTGAGAGTCTCTTTATGCTAAAATAACGAACCTTTTTCTTCATAGAATAGGGTAGCTGGCAACCCAGGCATAAGTTTCAAGACGACGATGACGGCCGATCTTAGCTGCTGCTGTCACTGTCCTCTGACTCCTCTCCTCCAGTCCAAACGAAGGCCAGTACCAACTCCGGTGCGCTGTCATGCGCTGTTAAGGTTAAGTTCCTCTCTCTCCTTGCGGGATTGAACTGACTAACCGTATCTCTGTGCTGGCAAGTTACATTCTCTCTCTCTCCTGCGGGATTTGACTGACGAACTGTATCTTCTGCCCTACAATCACGGCACTTTAGCCTAAGATTGAGGGGATTTCTTACATGAATAAACATTGCATCGTTTGGCCTTGAATATGTTCTACAGAGATATCTTACTCCTTTCGGTGCTCGTTACCGCACGGTATAAGGATACGAGTCTACCACAACATTGCACTATTATATGCTCTCTTTGCTTAGGCAAAGCGCAGCCTTATTAGGGAAGTAAACATACTGTGTGAGGGAATGGATGAGCTTGCTGGGACCATTTCCTTCCTAAAGAAGTTTGTTTCCCTGAATAGACTGCAATTCAGACCTCTACAGTTTTTTCCTACAGGGAAACTGAAATTTTATTAAAGATCTAGGAATGATTCTGAACATCTCTCGGTGCGTTAAGTATCTCTTGAGGTGATAGAAAGAAGTTGCCGGACATCTGGAGAGGGTTTCAGATGTCCTGGATCATAATCTGAAAGAAGTGGGAAGCAATTCAGTCGGGTCCCCTCCAGTCCTCGAAACGAGTTTTTGGAACCATGGTCCATATCAACTCTGATCTTCCACTGCTCTCTCATAGCTTAGGAAGTATCTTCTCTTCGGTCCCCGGTTCGGGTTTACGAGAAAGAGCCTATTATAACAACAGGCGTAGAATGGAACGATCCTCTAGAGGTTCGTTACAGGATTGCAAAAGTCCGTTCGAATCGTCTCGATCGAAGGCAGCAACTACTGACTTCCGAGTGGAATCTTTCTTTAGAAGTATGTTGAGAGTTGTGGAGACTTTAGGGACGTCCTTTCATTCATCTCTTCGCTAGGTTGAGGACGAAGAGGCTTCTTCTTCTCTGCTCCCTTGTTCTCGATTCGGGAGCGGTAAACATTAAACGCCATCCTATGATATTGAACGGGGATGGATGTTTAGTCTCTTTTCTCCTTTTTCAATCACTTAGGAAATGTAATAAGATGATTTATATCATCACAGGGAGCGACAATGACGCTAATCGCCCCATGTTGGCCTTCAAGACCCTAGATTCACAGAGGGTCACGTCCTTCCAAGGACCTTTTCCGAGAGTCGGTCTCCTTTAACACGAAAGGTACCTATAACCTCTCCGCTCTGAGTCTGACTACGTTCAGACTATCGAGATGTTGACAGCATAAGATTGCAGTCTTCCCTTTCCGTTTGAATTTGAATGGGATAAGCTGGCAGTCACAACTATTAAAGAATACGCAAATATGTTTGTTGACGGGCCTTTGGGGCTCAGAGATTTGCTTCTGTCAAACAACAAAGCCCTTAACGATCTTTGAGTTCTGTGAAATCTCGAAACTCGCTCACCATCTACTTTTTGTCTCACCTGTTTTCTCGGGGTTCAGACACTCGTGCGAGATCAGGAGAACATATAGTAGCCCTGAGTTTCTTGTTGACGAAGTCGGTTGCGTTTATACACCTCCGATGATCGTTTTAACATGAGACCAGGTTTGGACTGGTCAGGCATTCGTCCTTCGGGACTGAATCGCCTTTTTGCTGCTCCTCGCTCCTTTCTCCTGGCACCAGAAAGCTCGAGTCAGGAGTGGCTCAGGAGTTGATTCGCTAACGACGTTGGGTTGCGTTGATACACCCCCCAAGGTTTGGTTTTGCTTAGCTTGAATCGCCCAGGCAGTCAAACACTCATCCTTCAGCGAAGAATAGTGCCTTATGGTCTTCAGGGTACAAGCCTTGCTGTCCTTGATTCGTCTGACCCTGGTCAACTGTCGGTCACCCTGACGTTAGTACAGACGGACTGACTGTGCATGTCCAGATCGAAGCTTTCAATATGGAACTTAGACATAGTCTGAAGTTTCTTGATGTCAAGCATTCGAACATCTCCTACCTGTTAACTTTCTTGCCATGTGATCAGGAAGGCATTTTTCTAACACCCTAGATACGACAAAAGAGGGTTAGTGAGATTTTTTAAGCCATCGTCACAAGTTTTTTGACTTTAGAGAACACAAGCGGTGTGCTCTCTAAGCTTTTCGTTATGGCCTAAGAATGGAAACCCGTTTTGTCCTTGGGCCAGGAGCTTGGAAGCAAGGATGGCACAAGTTAGTGGGCAGGAGCCAGAGAGAGTCCTGTGCCCTGTCAGGTCTCTCAAGTTTTATCTACATAAAACTCAAGAAAGTCGAAGTCGTACGGACAATCTGCAGTGTTCCGAAAAGACCAGACTTGCCCATATCGAAGAACACCCTGGCTTTATTGTTAAGGAGGTCTTTCAAAAAGCTCCTTCTTTGTGTTTTGCACAAAGATTTGAAATCTTTTGATTTGAATGCTACGAGGTGAGGGCGCGGCCTCGGAAGCATTTCAACAGAGCATGGCACTCAGCAAACATCCTGAGTACCATGTTTTAGCGAAGCAACTCTGTGTTCAATTCACACTCCCTGCGAGATGTGAAGATGGCATATGAGATCTGCTGCTCGCTAGGGCCATACGTGTCTGCAGACACAATCTGGGGGCAAGAAGTACCACTCATCCTATCCTGTAGAAAATGGTTAGGAAGAGCTCTTAATTTAGTAGTTGAGTCGCCGACAACGGTGACTTCTTAACTCTTAAGCCTTAGTTAACACTTCCAACTTTGGCTAGGTGGTCAGGTGGTGATATATATTTTTATATATATATTTATTTACTTCTTAGCCCTCATGGTATGGTCAATATGGTCTAGTCACGTCGTGGTCTCGCCCCTGTTGACAGATCATCTGGAGTGCACCAGCTATATAGGTCTCTACCTCGCTGGCAACTCTAGTAGCACAAGCAGACTTACGCGGCAGTAAAACCACGAAGTCAGCTATGCTAACAGGTAAGGAATCAAGATATCAAATTATCTGCATATATATGTTTCCTAAAATCTTCTATTCTGTCTACTCCCACCACCAAAGGTGGGATTCAGCTATATATATATCTGACAGGTAAGTTTCATGAACAAAATGATATTGTAATGATACAATTAAGTTTGTTCATACTTACCTGGCAGATATATAATAATTTCAAGTTACCACCCACTCCCATCAGGAGACAGTGGAAATAAAAATTATGAATAGAAAATGGGAATGATTCCTGATACCCGCCTCCCAGCGGCGGGAATGGGTACTAACCACCTGACTCCCACTGCGTGTGTCGTAAGTGTTTAAATTTCTGTCGGATTCGGAAAAATACAGCTATATATATATCTGCCAGGTAAGTATGAACAAACTTAATTGTATCATTACAATATCATTTTTTAAAAATTACAGCATGGACTGTCATTAACATAATTCATTAGTTTCATAGTGCCATCTTTACAGTTCGAGTACTATTGTAAATTATTACTGTAATGTATATAATATATGTATATTTTACAGAGGCAACACCAACAAAATGCAAAAGAGGTATTCAGTTTGAGGGAGTGACAGTATTTTACTTCCCTCGGTCTCAAGGCTTCACATGTGTCCCATCACAAGGAGGCTCAACCTTAGGGATGTCCAGGCGTCATGCTTATATCCGTCAATTTTCTCTTGCTGAACATGCTGTAGAACAAAGAAGAGCTCATCGTGAATATCTTTTAAGACTGAGACAGCAACGATCTGCAAGGGTAATAACTTGAGAAATTTTAGGAAGTGTTTGTTGTTTGATATATACATTTCTTGTTTTAAGTGATGAAACATATTGCCATACCAAGGAAGAGGAGTTGAATGACAAGGTATTGCCAGTCAGGGCTAATTTGATTGTGTACTTTTTTGCACCAGGAACGGGGAGATAGTAGCAGCAGAGGAAGTAGTTCAGAAGACAGCGAAGAAAACAGCGAAGAAGCTAGTGATCTTTCAGATTCAGAGTTAGATGCGAGCAGATTATCTACAGGTAAGATTTTTCTTTCAGGATAAAGTTGGAATTTTAATTTGGGTGCTGTCCTTTTTGATGAGACAACCGACAGTTAGAAATTTTGTAGTATTACCGAGAAAGTAGAAACAGGACAAATTTTTTTATCAATTTGTATTTTTCATAGCTAACAAACCTTCGTTCTTAACAATAGGATTACTTTCCAAGCACCAGCTGGTAACGGGTTAAAACAATCAAAGATTGTAAAGCAAGAAATCTGCGAGATCTGGCAACACCTCCACGTACAAGGTGATAGCTAGACAGGGACCGTGCATTGGACCTCATGACACTTCAGTCTTTCCCCAACCCAGGAGATAATAAGGTGCAAAGCAGTTAAGGAAAGACTGGAGCATCACAAGGTCCAATGTGTGGTCTTTGACCAGCTATCACCTCGTGCGCGCAGGTGTTGCCAGATCTCGCAGATTCCTTGCTTTACAATCTTTTAATTGTTTTAACCGGTTACCAGCTGGCACTTGGAAAGTAATCTTATTGTTAAGACTGAAGGTTTGTTCTGCTTATGAACAAATGTTATTACGTACTGTCTTCTTTATTTGAGAGAAACTTCATTTGCTTGCCCTATCATCAGATCTTATTTGGCCCATCAGGGGAACCCTGTGTATTTGTCTATTATAGTTTCTAGTTTTCTTAAGTTTGTTGTATGTATTAAATTTTATCTGGAATTGCTCCCAATTTTTCACATCTTCAGTTCTTAAGGCATATTATTGCATATACGTAGTTTGTATGCTAAGTATGCTCAAAAGTTTTATACATTCAACTTACCCGTCAGATATATACATAGCTATTACTCCGTCGTCCCCGACAGAAATTCGAATTTCGCGGCACACGCAGCAGGTAGGTCAGGTGATCTACCCCCCCGCCGCTGGGTGGCGGGAATAGGAACCATACCCGTTTTCTAATTCATATTTTTTCTGTCGCTTCGAATGTAAACAACGTTTGCAGTTCCTCCTGATGGATTTTCGTGTTTCATCGCCATTGATCGTCTGGGCTAACTTTTACAGGGAAGTAATGGATCTTTGGTTCGGCATACGCTTTTGTTAACTTTTTTATAATATTAACTTCGAAAATTTCGAAGATTAGTGACGTGTAACTACCGAAGTTTTCGGTAGACACTCATGCACTTTCACGAAATATACTTTCATGAAAGGGAATTACTTATATTTATTCATTAATACAAATAAGTGTTAGATTTGATTGAGAAATGTATATCTTTCTTCCTAGTTTGGGAAGTCAGAAAAGTAACTATCCTTTAGAAGCTTATTAGCTCTTGTGTTAACGAGCAACTTATAGTAGTAACAGTACTAGTAGTTGTTGCATTCTCATCACCTTCTTACTCCGCAGAATCTACAATATCATATTTGCAAATTGTAGACTTTGGATATAGTTCAAATACGGACTCTTAGAACGTAAGAAGTGAATATAGTGTTCCCCCATTACAATGGAGGGTGCGTCTGATCGGCTCTGTCTCGCTCTCAGGTCTAGACCTCTTCCAAGCTCACAAGCCCAGAGGAGAAGGAATGTCGAAAACCGTAAGGAGTTTCAGAGAATCCCCACCGGTCAGGCGTCCCCTCGGCAGGTTCTGTAGAGCGTCCCAGACTGCCAGGGATAGCCATTGGAAAGGCATCCTAAAACAGTGTTTTCTCCTTTTTTTATGCCTACTGTTCCATGATGGATAGGAGAACTTCGAATGAACGAATTTGACGAAGATCCTCGTATAATGCCTTCTGGTAGAATTATTCAAAATAAGAATGACTTTAATCGATCCACCTTTCAAATCAGGCGACGATTTAGCGCCTTCTAATATTTGAGATCATTCGATAACATTTGTGATAGTCATTGTTCGAACATTTTTTTTCGCAACTAGACGAGAACGCTATCCCATGGGGGTATGAAATTGTTATTTCAACATAAGATTCCCCATTGGTACATTTTTAGATATAGATCTATTCTGATTAGAACGATTTAGATTATTTGTCAATCGAATGAATGATATGGATATCGTTGAGTGATAAAGCTATATATATGACTTATAAGCTTCTAGCTCCTACCATGCTTAGGACAAATCGCCTTAGGCTACGGTATGGCAAGGCATACTCACATACCGAAATTTATGCTATAATGGTCAAGTGAAATCCTTACAAAATTTCCTAATTTGATACGGTTTACCTTAATGTAACAGTATTATAGAGTATTCTATTACGCTAGAGGTATAAGTTATATGATGCTTTCGTGTCTTCGAGAAGTGATGCGGAGAAGCAAATCTTTATTGGTGAATTGAGAGTAGGATTGAAAACTTTTTTTATTCGTGTTAGAAGAGGTTTCCATTGAATTACCAAGTACCCTTCTAGGAAACTTTCCTAGGAACGAATTGTTTAAAAAGGAATTGTTTTTAGACGACACCTATTTAGTTTGCTAGACTTGTCGAAGTCTCGTTCGCTTAATTATGCTTATATAAAACTTCCTGAAGCTCGATAAAAATTTTATAGATTCCTTTATTAAATGGAGTAACTGGCAACAATCTGGAAAGGGAAGGCCAGTCGGCTTTCGAAGACTGCTTTCGCTTTGAATTGAGAGAGAGACCAGCGGCAGTACCATGTTGTTCTCAGTCGTGAGCGTCGGTTACAGCTCTCTCTCCTGCGGAATGGGTATAACTAACCGTATCTCTTCCCTACAATCGTGGTCTTAGCCTCGGATTGAGGGAATACTGAAGCTGTCATAAATAAATATTGTCTGCCTTTTGTTAGGAAGCTTTCAATAAGAAAGATATTACAACCTTTCAATGCTGTTTACCGTAGATAACATGATTAAAGGATTCTAATGCAGCAGAACATTATATTATTTAATGCACTCATACTTACGAAAGCATGTCTTATTAGAGTACATACTTAGTGAGAGAGATGTATTAGAGATTCACTTCAAGACTACGCTATGGTTAAGTCTTTCGAGAAACGACACAACCGTATTTAGAATCGGATATTGCGCAGAAGTAGAAGTTGTATGAGTCGAATGGGAAACATTCTTTTAGTGGGGAATGGTTTCCCTGAATGGATTATACTTACGTATATAATAGTTTTTCATAAGAAGAACGGAATTAACATATGAAAGGATGTCGGGTACCATAAAGACAGATGTTCTGGCACATAACATAAAGATAATTAGTAGGAGGCGCTAGCCAAAATATTTCTCGTTCAGGAAAAAAGGGGGGAAAAGGGGGGGGGGCGGGGGGGGTACGGAAGAATTAACCGAGGAAAGAATATTCCCCTTCCGATATACTCGAATTAGAGGAAAAATTGAGAAGAAAAATCCAACTATGGAAGTACTGTAAAATTATAGGATTCTTACAGCACCTCTTCTTATTTTGATATCGAGATTTCCTGACCACGGTTGCAGGTAATGGGCCAGAAGCGCTGACGCCTCCCAGGAGCGAGGCGCCAAGCAAGGCGCGGGAGGACCTGCGAGACGCGAGACGCCAGCCAAAACATGACGCCTCCCCCCAGGAGCTGAGGCGCCAGGCAAGCGCGAGGACGCTGCGAGGCGCGAGACGCCAGCCAGAAGCGTGACGCCTCCTCCCAGGAGCGAGGCACCAGGCAAGCTCGAGGACGCTGCGAGGCGCGAGATGCCAGCCAGAAGTGTGACGCCTCCCAGGAGCGAGGCGCCAACCAGGCGCAAGACATCAGGATCTCCAATTTCTCAGTATTTGGAGATAGACTTTCCAAGAGTTTCCTCTTTGAGAACTGACACAAGATCAGTTTTTTTTCCTGACAGGGACACAAGTTATCGCACAGGCGGCCGTGGCCCTTGTCAGGATTAACTGAAATTGCGGAAGTCTCTACAAGAACAGACTTCTCATGTCAGGTGATATAGTGGTCGCGTGAGCGACTTCTTTCCTGGCAAGAAAAGTTGTTGTTTGGGAGAAACTTGCTTTGCCAGATCAACCCTCTACTGACAATTATTCTAGATATCGCACAGGCAAAACGTAGTACGTGTCAGGATAAGTGGGTGGGTTCTGCTCTTATAGACCTTTACATGGTGAAGAGAAACCGACATCTTTTAGAAGTCTCTCGCTTTCCTCAACCTTATGAGACAAGTGATAGAAAATATATCGACTCATAAGTTAATCTGGGTGCAGGTTTTAGAAAGACCTTGGCAACCCCTTTTTTATTGCACGTTTCGGACTTAGTCCCTTGAACCATGTAGCTCCTCTTTCTCCTCTTTCATGTTATTAACAGGATGTTATATTACTACTCCCCTATGTAACAAACATATAACAAGGGAGACCTTGTAATGTTTTGGTACTGGAAAAGACTCGTAAGAGCTCTCAGTATTGGGTGAGAGGCTTTTTCAAGTATTTGAACTGTACATTACGGCCTGATGTCCTAGGATAGGAATCTTGAATGATTCTCCTCGATCCTGGATCATTTATTAGGAGAATAGGATAATAATAATTTGTTGTTTTGCTGAATAACGATGATAGAATTTTCCGTTCTCTCGTTGCCCAGGCACAAGGACGGGAAGAAAGAATTAAGAGAGAGGTAGCAATCTACGCCATCTTTATTTTATAGAAAGGGGAATAAAATTTAGTCTCTTTTCCCCTAAAATATAAACTCTTTACAGAATGTAAGACAAAGGGCGTCAAAGAAAGAGAGGATAATACGTTATGCCTCATTTTAGACTTAGAGAGGTTGGATTCACAGAGGTCACGTTCTTCTCACAGCAAGTTTTTGAAGTCTTTTCCAAGACAGTCTGGATATTCTTTCAGCATCTATTTTTAAATGGACCTTAACAACCTCTCCACTCTGAGTCTGTCTGCGTGCAGACTGACCAGAAGTGGACATGAATGAGAGGATGTTTCAAGGTAAATGACAGTAGTCATGAATAAGATATATGATTACTGCAGATCGTGCTAGAGGGAATGAGGAAACTGTCCTCTTCCGATACCTCTGTGAACCACATAGCGGTTTTTTTTTTCCCTTTTCAGAGGAAGAATCACCTTTGTATATTTTCTGCTATCAAAGAACGCAGTAAAAGGCTATATACTCTGTCTCTTTAAAGGGAATTGGAGATAGCAGAGCATTAAGATCTTCGGGATCTTATACAATACCTCTATACGACAAGACTAGGAGATCTTATAATTACAATGGGATCCTATTTGGGCCTCAGATTCCGTGTTCTGACAAGATGGAACTGCTCCTCATCAATGTTTCTCTTGGTACTAAAGGACCAAAATGACGAGTGGAAATTTTGGGCTTGGAATCTGGAATCAAATTCTAGAAAGACTAGGCAATGGGTTCCTGCCAGCATGGTATGTTTGGCAAAAGAACTAAAACCTTTTTATTCCTGGATCAACGCTTTCAGATAAAGGATTCGTTGTCCAGGCAATGTATTTACATTCTCATCTACAAAAGGAGATAAGGTTTAAACCGTTTGCTGACAGAGTCTTTGGAATACGATGAGGGCTTAAAAATTCAAAAAACCACTTCCAGAAGGTTCGAAGAGATATTTAAAGAGCTAGAAATCAGGAATCCTCCCAATTTCAGCTCAGAATCTCCTTAGACTTCCAGGCTCTTTCCCTGCCTTCGTGCAAGGATAGGGAAGATTTTGCAACAAGAGAACTCTTCAACATGTAGGAAGAGTGCTCGTTAGCAACGGAAGTATCAAGTATGATCCTCCTCGGAGGAAGACTGGTCTCTCGGACTATTAGATTTCCTATCGTCTACTGGATGTAGCTGACTAAAATTACCTCCCCTTGTTACGGAGGCCATAAGCTCAAAGTGAAAGAATTTCTTCCACCCTTTTCCATTCTTTCCCTGATAAACGATTGTGGATGTTCAGACTTTCGGACAATGTAGCGCCAATCAGGCGCCAAATGCCAAACAGGCGTAAAGACGCCAGAGCAAGACAGTCCAAATAAACACTGTCATTGTCTGATGAGGAGAAGGAGTAGGCCTCCAATCTGGCGCAGATGCGCTAGAGGCGAATAAATCAGCAAATAAAGTGTCCGAGGTGGACATTGCCAGTTTTTCATCGAGACTCTTAACAAGCTCGAATCTCCAGCAAGTGGGGAGAAGTCAGCCAGGCGCGAGGAGCCAGCCAGATGGCGGAGGCCCGCCAGGCAAGCAAGCGCCAGCCAAGGGCGCGAGGCGACAGCCAGGCGCGAGACGCCAGGCAGGCGTGTGAGGCGCCAGCCAAGCGAAGCGCCACCAGGCGCGAGGCGACACCAGGCGCGAAAACGCCAGGCAGGCGTGAGGCGCCGCCCAGGCGCAAGCCAGGCTCTGGGCTTCATCCAGAAGAGTTCTATTTCAAAGAAAGCCCTGGTCTTCTTTGGAACAGTGGAATCTCTAAAGCACTTCTTGAGTAACTCGATGATTCCTTCAAACAGCTAAGAATTAAAAGCGCTTGAAGTGCGGGCTTTTAACAATTCTTGTTCTTTCCATAACAATATGTCGTGAGAGACATATTAGCTGTAATAACGGGAGATGCAACTCTGTGTTGACTCCTCTTTGCACGAAGGAGATCAAGTGGGCCTATGAGAGATCCTTCTCTCTTTGTTATACGTGTCCACGGATGCGTTGCTGGATAGGGGAGACGCCACTGATCCTTAACTAGTGAATTATTTTTTTTAATTTTTTTTTTACATAAGTGTATTATTTTCTGGGTTTATTTGAAATGAGTTTGGGGATAGCTCTTTTCAAATTAAGCACAAACCCTCGTGTTAGGATCAGGTGATCGGGATCGGTGTTGTGCTCCTTAAATTATGCCAATAGGCATTGGTGTATTGTCATGTAAGTGGATAAGACCCCATTGACAAATGACCACTAGATTCTGTCAAGTAAGTGGATAAGACCCCATGACAGATCTACAAGAACTCTTAGCCATAGGTCACATCCTCGCTGAGGCTCTTGAGACGAAGCAGACTACTAGCAATAGCTAGGAAGTCGACCCTTCGTCTAAACACATAGGAACCAAGGTTTTATTATTTATTACCACAACGTATGTTGTTTACCTGTATATTCAGTAATAGCTGTCTTTTACCCTCCACCAATGGTGTGAATCAGCTATGTATATATCTGACGGGTAAGTTGAATGTATAAAAAAGGGATTTTGACGTAGGAAAAATCTATTTCTGGGCGAGGAAGCCGTGTCGCCCAGTGAAATATGTCTGCTTTAGCACTATTTCTAGTAAAATATTGCTATAATACCAGAGAAACTGCTAAATTGGACATGTCAGAAGCCTCTGACTCGCTCACCTATATAAAAGGTGTCGGTATAAAACTGGGGCGAGTGTTAAACACTACCACAGCAACCCCTCCAATTAGCCCCTTTTCTCATCAAAAGACCCTAAATACGGGGAGCCGACACATAGGTCACACCTAGCTACCCCGTTGAAGGCGGCTGTGACGTCATACTTTTCGATAGCCATTCCGTGTTCGCACGTTCGAATATTACTATTTGTTCTTTTATTTTATTCTGGTACGGATCGTCATCTACCTCTTCACCCAAGTAAGTACTGGTTCCGCCCTTTTTTTAATATTTAGGGAGTGAATTTGCCTATCGTTTTGCCTTTATTTAGGATTATTAGGCGTCACTTTAAATTTTTAGGGGGCTAAGGGCGGCAAGTCGCCTTTACAGCTTACCCTTGAATTGTACCGATTTACGATTGAATTGTACCGACTTCGAGTAGTCTTCCTCTCTGCTTGTAACATGTGATATTTCAGTACATGTATGTATGTATATATGTATATATATATGTATATATATATATTGTATGTATATATTTATTTATTTATTCTTGGGTGGCAGTTTTTAGTCGATCCGATTCCTTCCATTTATGTGTTATTTTCATTATTTTCACGTTTTTCAATTTTTCACGGGGGTCTTCTTTCGAGCACGTTTCTTTGTTTCGTGCTTCGCCGTTTATCCACCGTCCTATTTCGTTCAAGAATTTTCCCTTTTTTCTTTTCGTCAGCTTGCCGTTTCTTATCGTTTTGTCAGTAAGCAAGTAGTTTTTCCCCTTTTGCGCCCACTGTTATCGAGTGGCCTTCATTGCGGTTTTATATTTTACGACAGTTTATTTTCATTTCCCCCGTGTTAAAGCAATGATTTTCTTTTTAGCTTTAAGTAATTGATTTTATTTTGTCTATGTATATTTTGGATGTTAGGTCGGTTAGCCTACATAGGCTATGCCTGCGTTTTCCTCGTAATCTTTTATTTGCGAGGATACGCTGATCACGTGATCGTCACCCCATCAGCCCTCCTTCCCTCCCCCTCACGTGGGGCCCCCAGTAGTTGGGTGCTCCTCTCGCCTCGGTTGTCGCTGACAGCCGTTCCCATCAGCAGAGGGGGGGGTGTAGAGGGTCCTCCAGGACCTTAGGTTGGTGGGTGTCGCTTCTCAGCCGACCGCCTCCGGAGTTGTTGATTGCTTTGCGTATTCAGCCTCGGCTTCCGTGGAGTTGTTCGCTCTGCTTCTTTCAGCTTCCGGAGCTTACAAATCCATCCGCCTAAAACATTCCCTCTCCGCATAAGGCGGATTAGATTCAGGCCTCTCCGGTAGTCGTTGAGGGCTATGTTTACGGAAGTTTCTCTTCCGTAGGCGGAGATATTATATTTGTTATTTTATTTCTCCCTTTTATTTTTATTTTCTTTCTTTTTTGCCACAACGGACTGGGCGACGGGATCCTCGGACTGCGGAAGTTCATGTGGCCGTCCCGGGTTACTTCGTGTACCCCCCACTCCGGGTCATACAGCTCCGGGTGGTTTTAATTATTATAGTCCCCGGGACGTAAATATATGAATATATATATACATATATATATTTTTTATATATATTATTGCCTTTACTTTTGCTTTACGGAACTTGCGAGTTCATGTGGCCGTCCCGGGTTACTTCGTGTACCCCCCACTCCGGGTCATACAGCTCCGGGTGGTTTTATATTATAGTCCCCGGGACGTAAAGATATGAATATATATATACTATATATATACATATATATTTTTTATATATATATTATTTCAGTTCGGCATGCTCCGGCATATACATTATTATCATAATAATCCTATAAGTTTGTGCAATTGTTCTCATATATTATTGCACTTACAGGCCACTCAGTGTCTGGTTGCCGAACCTACAGGATCTGTGCAACCATGATGTTTGCCGGAACCATGCCCCCGTGTGCAGTATTGCTTTACCGGTTCCGTAGTCCTTGGCATCACGTAAACGGCTTTGCCTGCTACGACTTGTACAAACAGGTTACTGTTCGATAAGTTACCGCACTGCTTGTTCTATACATATTGTGATGGAATTATATTACACTACTTGGATTAGTGTTAAATAAAAAAAAAAATAAATAAAACAATAATAATAATAATAAATAAATAAATAGATAACTAAATAAACAATTAAAATAAAATAAATAACTAAATAATAATCAAATAAATTACTATATAAATAAATAAATAATTAAAATTTCTGTAAATTAAATTACATTAATTAATCAAACTATGTAAGCATAATGTTTCAAAGATTTTACTCGAAATTGACACATTCCTTGCATTACAGACAGAGCAGTCTGTTAAGCATGCTGCACTCTCCACCCTCAAGGTCTGGTTGGAGGGTTTTGGACAGAACGTAGGGGTAGCTAAGCCTTTTTATGCTACCTCAAGATATGGCAGCCTCCCCAGCCGGGAAAGCTGCCGGATACGTTGACCCAAAAGTCGCAGCACCAATTATCAAATAAATTCAAGATTCAGTTATGGAACAGCAAGAGGCAGAATTGCCAGACCTTGGTTGGAAGAAGTCTCACTTGAACTAGTGAGGATTTGCCCACTTACACTAGATATGGTTACAGGTAACAGTGTTAATGAGGCTAGCCTAGTTGGTCACCGGGGTCTTTCCTCGAGTGACTCTGATTCTTCCTCTCCCTTTACTTCAAATTCCTTCATGGGTTTCACAGGAGGTTTGCCCCCTCCCAGGTCGCATTCCTTCTCTGTGATTCCTAGATTAAAGAGAAAACCTTCGGGTAAAACCTTGCTTAAAAAGCCAATCAGACCACAAAGCCAAGGCCTGGGCAGGTTCCAGAGGTTCATACACATATTAAACCTAGGATGAGATCCAAGGCCTCAAGGAGAGAACTCTTCCCATTGCCCCTCAAGTCCCATCCCTGCAACGTCTAGAGGTCGGATACCTCATAAGGTACCGTAGGGAGCGCTGGAAGGTTCCCCTTTAGTCGGCTCGGCAAAGACCTGTTCAACACGAATATTTTAAATCAGGCCAGTAGTCTTGCTAGCTTAGTCAGTTCAGTCGCAGCAAGGTTTGAAAGGGTGTTTTTAAACGTTTACGTGCACAGGACTCCCGGATTGCAGGTCTCAGACAGGAGTCGGCAGTTCCGGCACCACCTAGTAATTTGGTGCAAGGTCAGAGCATGCCTGACGGGTCCACGTTCCCTCCGTTCCACCCTGGTGATTTTTGGAGGGTAGTGAACTTCGCTCCGTTTGTCAGCGGGATGTTGACTGTAGAAGGTTGTGGTACACATAGACTCGAGGATTTAGAGTTATTTCCCGAAAGGTTATGGCCACCATTTATAGCTTATGTTAGGCTTATGGAGGCAGCTTCGATTAGAAAGGACAAGGTCTCCAAGGGGACTGTTATCCTTTCTAGCAATCAGGCTCATCAAGTATAGATATGGAGCCTAGAAGTGGATCTGCTCAAATACTAAGGTAACAACATGACGGGAACTCCTTACCTTTTACATCAAAGGTAGCAGGATTTACCCTTCAGGCAGTGACTCGGGAAGAGCCCCAGCTTAGCGAGACAGATTCCACATCATTGCTACCCCAAGGTAGAGAGAGGTTTGTGGGAAGTTTGCTGGCTACATTCTCGGCAGGCAAGCTTAAGCCAAACTGTGCAATCAACTTGTTTAGTGAGCGCCTCTGTCAGACGCACTGATCCAAGCCGGATTTGATGCTAGGACACGTCTTTGCAAGGTCTCTTAACTCTCTAGTGATGACAGAGATGGCGGTTCTGGAGTATGCTCATGAACCGCTGTATAAGGTCATTGCGGAGTAGTTACTTTTTAAGCATGCAATGTGCCTCGTACGGCTTTGCGGTTACTAAGAGAAATGGCAAGAAGCATGTTCTATCCGAGGCTACGATCAGGCACGAACCCAACAGCTTCTGGCTTCCTCAATCTGGGGTGCAGATCTCTTCCAGCTTCGGCAGTAAACGAGGTTCAGAATGAGGCATCACATTTTAATCAAGCATCAGATTGCGTTGGGGCATCCCTTTCAAAAGGATATTAAGAGTCTTCTTCCTCCAGTTTTAGGACTAGGAAAAGTCAAAGAAGGTACCAACCTTTCCAAGTTCCGCAACAGCACCCTGTGCTATAAGCTGTACTAATTCAGCAAGTTCCCCAACCTTCATCTTCTAAAGATCTCAGCCTCGGCAACAGCCTCAATTTGTCTCCCTTTCGCCGTCGGCTAGCCAACAGGTTCCCCCTTTCGTCAGAGTGGAGGAACCGGAGCCCAAGGGCGAGCGAGAGGTGTATGGTCAGGAAAGGACCCAACCGACCCTCATCATATAAATAGGAGGCAGGCTGTATCTCTTTTAACATCGTTGGGAGTTCAGCAGCTGGGCGGAAAACATAGTATCTATCTATCAGCATCCAACCCAAGGGTTGATGGATTACCCCAGGGACCTTCTCCAGAAGGGAGCAGTCTCCAGGACAAAGAACTTCAAATGTCAAAGTCGTCTATTCAGTGTCCCAAGAAAGGGACCGACCAAAGGAGGGTGATCTTAGACTTGTCCCGTTTAAACTTGTACATTCCTTGCGACAAGTTCTAAAGGCTGACCATCTCTCAGGTAAGGGCCTTACTTCCCCGTGGGGGCGTCACCACCTCTATAGGTCTTACAGACGCCCTATTCTCATGTCCCGACGGCTCAGCACTCCCATCCATTCCTGGGCTTCAAACTTTTAGTTAAAAGAAGCTTATTCCTTCAAGGTGATGCCCTTCAAGATGCCCTTTGGGCTGAATATAGCCCCAAGGGTTTTCACGGAACTGGCGGAGGTAGTGGTGCAGGAGCTAAGGTCTCAGGTTTTATTGGTAGTGGCGTACCTAAACGACTGGCTAATCTGGGAGATGGTCAAAGACAAGTTTAGGAAAGCCATGGACGGGGTCATATCTTTCCTGGAATATATAGGGTTCAAGATCAACAGGACCAAGTCCCGATTGGCCCCAGAATCCAAGTTCCAGTGGCTAGGTTTCCATTGGGGCTTGGATTTCACACAACCTTTCCATTCCATCAGGGAAGGGGATGCCAAGGTAACAAGCCAATTCTTAAAAGGCAAAAAGGCTTCGAGAAGGAATCAGGAGACGATCCTAGGCTCGCTCCTTTAATTTGCGTCAGTCACAGACGTTCTGTTGAAAGCCAGCTCAAGGACATCAATCGAGTTTGACGTTCAAGGCCAATGCCAAGTGTCGTGACAAGTTCGGCCGGGTACCTCTGATTCCCAAGGAACGTCTACGTCCATGGGCAATAGCCAAAGAGTTACAGTTGCAGTTCCCTCCCCCGTCCCTACTGATGCATACAGTCGCATCACTATCAGTTTGGGGAGGTTATTCACAGCACTACAAGGTTCAGGGAACTTGGTCACCTCAGTTCCAAAAGCTTCACATCAACATCCTGGAAGCTATGGCAGTGTTTTCTGACCTTAAAGAAGCTCCGTCCTCCGGAGGAGACTCATATCAGATTGGCTCTCGACAGTGCAGTAGTGATACATGGTATAAACAGAGGTGGTCCAAGTCAAGTCATGTGAACCACAGGGTGATAGCAATTTTTTCTCTAACTGACAAGAACACCTGGCATCTATCGGCTACCCAATCTGGCAGGAGTCCACAATGTAGTAGCAGACGCATTGTCCTCCGGTCAGTCCCCTGGAGCCAGAATGGTCACTGGACCAGGAACCCTTCCGAGGGGGTTTGTAGGAGAGTCCCGGGTCTGAAAGTAGATATGTTCGCTACAGGGGCCAAACCACAAGCTGCCTTGTTACGTAGCCCAAAGTATGGACCCTCTAGCATACGCTACGGACGCCCTGAATATAGATTGGAACCAGTGGAGGAAGGTTTATTTATTCCCTCCAGTGAACCCTCTCCTGAAGGTGTTGCACAAGTGAAATCCTTCAAAGGTCAGGTGGCTCTCATAGCTCCTTACTGGCCCAAGAACAATTGGTTTCTCTTCTCCTAGAAACTAGGTCTTCATCCTCACCCTCTCCCGGGCTTGAGGCTGACGCAACAAGTTCAAACGGTGACTGTGTTCGATTCCTCAGGTCTTCACAAAACCCTATCTTTATGGATTTCATGAAGTTTGCAGGTAGGAGGGTAGGGGACATTGATCCACAGAACATTCTGTTGGAGTCAGAACAAAAGAGAATCTACACTTCGCCAGTATGATTCAGCAGTTAAACAATTGCCTACATTTCTCAGGAAATCAATGTCAAAGTAATGACAATGAACGTGACTATAACATTCTTCAGGCCTTTATTCGAAACAAGGCTTGGCAGTTGCCACAATAACAACCACTAAGTCAGCTCCGAAAAAGATTTTCTTCTCGGGTTTGGTATAAATCTAACTGAGTCTTATTTCACCTCAATCCCAAGGGCTTGTGCACGCCTGCGGCCCATTCAAAGGCCGTCGTCAGTGTCATGGTTTCTTAACGATGGTCTCAGGTTAGACTCTAAAACAGACAACTTCAAATGTGATTGCCAAACCCTTTTGCGTAAGGCACTGTTTTTATTAAGTCTGGCTTCAGGTGCCAGAACATCGGAGATGTCATCTTTATCTAGTGGCCAAGGGCATATAGAATTCCTTCCCTCGGGTTACGTGTTGCTTTCACCAAATAATTATTTTATGGCTAAGAATGAGAACCCTTTGGTAAGGCGATCCCCTTGGAAGGTTGTTCCGCTTCCGCAACATCCATCTTTATGTACTGTTAAAACCCCTAAGGACTATTTATCTAGCACATCTACCTTTCCGAAGCCCCCCCCCCCCTCCTTTTCATGTGGGGCGTGGTGGTACATATCCCTAAAGGGCATTACGCAGCAGTTTTTGTATTTTACCAAGGAAGTCAGCCCAGGGTCCTTTCCCAAAGCGCGTGCTATTCGGGCTATAACAACAATAAAGTTTTATACATACTTACCTGGCAGATATATACAATTAAATGGCCCACCCAGCCTCCCCTCAGGAGACAGCTGGAAGAAAAAATATGAATTAGAAAACGGGTATGGTTCCTATTCCCGCCACCCAGCGGCGGGGGGGTAGATCACCTGACCTACCTGCTGCGTGTGCCGCGAAATTCGAATTTCTGTCGGGGACGACGGAGTAATAGCTATGTATATATCTGCCAGGTAAGTATGTATAAAACTTTATTGTATCATAACAATATCATTTTTCCAGTGTCTTTGTAGTACAGTATCTTGGCTCCTTTAGTATGTGCTGTATTCATCAATATTTGTATACATTTGAAAAAAAAATTACATAGGTTATTTTTATAAACTTTTTCATTCAAAATGATTTTAGTTAGTCTTTAAGCTAATTAATTTTATATTACAATCTATTTTGTTAGATGGGTTTCTTTTACCTCTATAAGTGAAATACAATTGAAATAGTGATTGAACACAAAATACCAGATTATTATAATACAAAATTCATTTGAAAAAACTCATTACTTATTAATGCCGAAATTTCTGGTACTGTATTTGAATATCTGCACCCTACAGTCTTTTGTCCAATAGGTAGATCACTTATAGTGTGCTGCATTCAATAGTACCTGGACCCAAAGGTAGTCTTAAGCCACCTACTGCACTTTTCATGAGTCTGAG
>NC_061108.1:15753504-15783462 GCF_015104395.2 Macrobrachium nipponense
TGAGTCTGAGTAAATAGGCCTGTTCAAAATTAGAGATTGTTTCTTCACTACACAGTTACCATTTTTGGTTTTTTGTAAAATAAAACTATTGAGATGGCTTTGTCTGTCCATCTGCACTTTTCTGTCCACCCCCAGGTCCTAAAAACTACTGAGGCAAGAGGATTGCAATTTGTTATGTTAATCATCCACCCTCCAATCATCAAACATACAAATTGCAGCCCTCTAGCCTTAGTAGTTTTTATTTCATTTAAGGTTAAAGTTAGCCACAATTGTGCATCTGGTAACGCTATATTACAGGCTACCACTGGCCATGGCTGAAAGTTCATGGGTCATGGCTCATAGAGCCTTGATTATATGCTGTAGTACAGAAAACTTGATTGCGCTGAAGAAACTTCGGCACATTTTTTACTTGTTATAATTAATCCAGCCACTCAAGCAACATTCATTACTAGGTGTATCATTCTTTCCTAGTCTTTTTCACTTTTAAAAGTGATCAAATGCTATATTTCTGCATTTTAGCAAGTGCTGAAATGTCACTGGTATAGCTAGGTGGCAGTATTTGGCATACTTTATCAAAGAAATTATGCCTCTTTGCAGTGAATTGTGTTAAATTTCATACTTCACTAAGGCTCCAGTGGTTTTGTACCTTAGTTGACCAATGAAATGTTAACTAGGTGTGTTTTTGTGTCACCCACCTTCATTTGGCTTTCTGAGTTCAGTGTTATGAGCATAGTGTAAATTAGACTCTTATTACATATTGGTACTGTAATTGGGTTTATTTTTATTTTAGACATCCCTCTTTAGCATTGACAATTTGGTTTGCTCTCGCCTGGTAGGACATTTCTATTGTGGTTTTTGTAGTGAGGGTATCAGTTATGTCTGTTCTTGGCTTGTAATTGTTACATAAAATGCTGTTTGTTATATATACCAGTGGCCATGTACTGCTCCTTGTTGTCAGTGCTCTACTTCTTTGTTTAGTGTATAGAGTACAATCACCTTCCTACTTACGAGCATGTAAGTTACGAACATTCAGACACAAACAGACAGGGTAACAACTTGAAATTTTGCTCTGTATGCCTATTCTTCTACTTAGGATTATTGTAAAGGACAGAAAAACACAAGGAAGAACAACCTGTCCCTTTAACCCTTTCCCTGATTATCCCGAGTATTATTGTGACTAACAACCCTCAGCAGCCTAGGCTTGAAGATATCCTGCTGCCAGCTGCAAGGACCCAG
The DNA here is from genome assembly GCF_015104395.2 of Macrobrachium nipponense. Lineage (NCBI taxonomy): Eukaryota > Metazoa > Arthropoda > Malacostraca > Decapoda > Palaemonidae > Macrobrachium > Macrobrachium nipponense. Next base: position 15,754,741 of record NC_061108.1, read on the forward strand.
TTACTATTGGTCACCCTCTTTGGACAGCCTTTGGTACTAGAGGTCTTTAATTCAACTCATAAAATATTCAGTGCAACAGTTGCTAATGGCTTTATTTCTGTGTATTAGAGGTAGTGCAATATGATTGAAATGGTGGCGTTATACTTCATATACTTGGTTCTGGGGAAAATACAGCATTTGCTGCATGAATTGTTCTCAGTTAAACCTTCATCAAGGTCAGTTTCACAGATTACTTGAATACTCTTAGTAAAGCCATGTTCACTGATTCATGATTTGGTTTTAAATGTATTTATATATGGCTAGCTGGTTTGATCTTTTCTTGTTGTTCATGCATTCTTATATTATTCTGCTGAAAAATGAAATATTCAATGCTGACACTAATAAGAGTTTTAGAACTATTATTTATTGGGTGATAAAATTAAAGCAGTCATATTTTTTTTATCATTCATATGTCTTACTCCTTTACAAAAAAATGATCAAGTTGATGAGTGAGTTGTGGCTAATCAACTGTTTAGTTTTTTTTGCCATTTCTTTGCTATTTTGGGTGTTACATTTTCTTCAGGTCATTAGAACTACTTTTCATTCACATTCAGCATTCTTCAGGTCTTTTAGTATTTACCAACAATGTTTTGCATTGATGACTAATGTTTGAAATATTTAATTTTTACAGCCTTTGCCAATTCGTCAACGTCGTGCTCTGTTACGCCAGGCTGGTATTTGTCATATTGAAGGGCTAGAAAAAGAAGAATGCAAGGACATTAGGGTTTCTCGGGAATTATGCGGCTGCCAGTGTAAAGTATATTGTGATCCAGATACATGCGAATGTGCAGAAGCAGGAATTAGGTGTCAGGTGAGGTGTAGTAACTATGTATGACTAAAATTAATATATTGCTTACAGATCTGCTATAGAGGGTATGTTGCAGTATTGTTACATCCATTTTAAAATTATTAGGATTTAGTTTACCCAATTTAAAGTGAATGTATAAATCAATGTTTCTTGAATTTTTCTTAGTGAAATACTGTATACTGTATATTCAGATTTTTTTTTTTTTTCTTTTTCTTATTGTAGGTTGACCGACACAATTTCCCTTGTGGGTGCTCAAGAGAAGGCTGTGGTAATACTTATGGAAGAATAGAGTTTAATCCCATAAGGGTGCGAACACATTTTATCCATACATTAATGCGTTTAGAGATTGAAAAAAGACAACACCAGCAACAACAACAACAACAACAGCAACAGCAGCAGTGGCAGGATCAGCAACGAGCCAAGTGGCTTGCTACTACATCTGCATCGACTAATGGCTTTAGTAGCGGTAGTGGTGGTGGCGTAGCTGCAGGGAACTTACCATTCTTTGAAAGCAGTGGTAGAGAAGCAACTACTTTGGCTGTTACAGATCTCAACAAATTCACCTCCACTGTTGAGGTAAAGACTTCTTTCTACTCTGTTTCCTTTATGTATTGTTTTAGTCATGAGTAATTTCTCCTTATATGCTATCATTTTAGGGCCTTGGCCATTAGAACTAGTTTGTATGGTAGATGTATTTTGTTAATAACTAATTTCTGTAATTTTTTCCATGCAAGTTACACACTTTTTCACTTTATGACTATGACTTAATGCTAGTCATGGCAAACAAACTTAATGAAAAGTAGTCATTAGGTGAGACCTCCATCTCCATGTTAATTAATCTCTTCTTTTACTGGGTTTTATATACCATCATAAGTGTTTTGCCTAGTTGCTTGCTTTATTCTATAATTCCCCTGTAGTTGACCACTGCTTATAAAATGCCTTGGGTAGTGCACTGTTAACTTGTGAGGTCTTAAGACAAGGAATGGGCACTACTGGAGATTTTTTTTATAGCTGTAGAAGCAGGCACTAATGGTGGATGTATCGGTGGTTGTTCCTCACTGACTTAGTGACTGCACTTTCAGTAGTGACTGTGTAGTATCCCAGGCTTGAGGTTCAGTCATCAATGTTTGTTGCTTGCTGAAGGTCTGACTCCAGTTGAGAGAAATGGAGATTTACAGCCCTTCCTCCTTCCACTCATAACAGGTTGACTTCCGAATATGTAGTTGTTGCCCTATATTGAAGCTCCCTAATAAAGGAGGTAGAAGAAAATGAAACCTAATAAAGGTTTTAGAAGGAAATGAAAACAGGATTGCCTTTCAGGTAGTTCTTCAACCAGCCCATGCTCGTCTCCAGAAATTTGGGAGATAGAACCCTAACCACGGGAGTTAGAAGGCATGGGGGCCAGTTACTGACCTCCCTTTCTGGGTAGCCAGTAGACTTGGTAACTTACAGTGACAACTCTGTGTAGTTCCAGGCCTTGGACTGTGAGGTGATGTCAATGTTGCAGAAGCAGGTGATTGAGGATGCACAGGGTTCTAAAGTCATCTGTTTTGGCTCCTGAGGCAACATTAGGATGGTGGCTAATAATTGACTTCGTTTTTATGGTAAATTCCCTTCTGATGTAATTAAGTCAGTGCCACGATACATTAGGAATAGGGATTTCCTGGCATCCCTGGACCTTAAGTATGCATACTTTCATGGCCCAGTTCCCAGAAATCACTTCCATAATTTTTAGCAACTCATGAATTGCTATTGTTTCTATAAATAAGTACAAATCTTCAAATAAACTTGTCCAATAAATAAAAATAAAAATCCATCAACTTCTTCAGTCTGGATTATCAAAAAAAATCTGTTGGATTCCAGCACATGTAGGAATTGAAGGGAATGAAAATGCAGATTCTGCTGCGAAATCAGCATGCACTATTACATCAACAATTTCATATGCCCCTGTATCAGACTGGATAGCGTCTGTCAAATCTTTTAATATATCAAGATTGGCAAACAGATTGGTATTCAGTACCAATATCAAACAAGCTGAAAAATATAAAGCTATATCAAAAGAAGTAATCTTAAGACTTTGTATAGGTCATACTAGATTTCCTCAGGTCTTCTAATGTCAACCCCACATTCTAACCCAATGAAATGTAATAGATACCAGGTTCCCATGGTTGTCCAGCACTTACTTGTTGAATGCACAAATTGGAATCAACACTTATTTTCAAGATCCAACAATGTCAGGAATTCTCGCTGAAGGCAGGGATTTCTCACTTAACCAAATTGTCATTTTCCTAACCAAAGTCGATTTTTTTTTTTCCATTTCCCTCCAGGTTAATTCCTGGGAACACAATTGGAGCAAGCGATAGATACCTGTAGTCCATAAATAAAAGACTACTTCTGTATTATGAACACTCAGTATTTTTTTAACAAGTAAAATTTTTTTGCCAGCCATATAAGAATTAAAAGTCTTGAACCTGATAATCCGATGAAATTATTTAATGACATTGAGTACAAAACATCAGTACCAGCCATTAAAGGCTCTTGTAGACTGTAGTAACCCATTGACATTACTATTTGGAATAATAGTGATTTCATTACTGATGTGGAGTCCTTGATGATTAGCCTTCCTTGTGCATTTTTCCTTTTGTGTAAGTGAAACTACTTGCTATAGTAATTTGTTAGTCTTGATTAGGTGCTTGTTTGGTATCAATGGCCTTTGTTGTTTTGATGCAAGTTTAATGTAAACTAATCAGTCGGTGAACTAGGTCAAACTTAATAGGAAGCTGAGATTTGGAAATTTACCCACAAAGGAAGAGTACTATCCCTAAAGTTCATTTACTTGTGCGGAGTAAAGTATTAAAAAATATGACATTGAATGTTGCCTTGCTTTTATTTACAGATGGCATCTTGTGTTGGGTCAATGAGTACTCCACTCTACCCTCATTTTGAATCCCGCCAAATGATAGGTCCTGGGGCCCCTCCACCTACAGCATATGTTCAACAAGGTAAGCAGTTTTCTAATTTCTTTTGTTTATTAAAATAATTTTATTATTGTAGGAAAAAATGTCCGCAGTAATATTTCATAACATTTATACATACCAGGAAGACTCATCAAGCTAGTGATGTTACTGTTACCATGGCACTAGATCTAGAGTGAAGACAGTGACAGGAGTATCTGAAGAATATGAGGTAAATGTTGGTGTCTGTCCAGAATTAAAAGGTGGAAGAGTGAAATAGAGAAGAAAAGACTTGATGTCGGTGTATGCATCATAAAGTCTTTGATGATTGAGAGTTCAGGTAGAAAAATAACAAGACAGAGAAGAGTAGCAGAACTCTTCTAAACTCTTACAGAGAAAACTGATGTAACAATGTTTTATGGTAATTATTTCTTTAGAGTTGATTATGGATCCTCATCACCACCCAAACACGTATTTCAGCTATGTAACCTTATAGTTGATGGATTAATTGTGTATTTTCCTTTGGAATTTTCAAGCCAATGCTGGAAAATCTATAGATCATCCTTTTACAAATGTCTTTTTTGTGAAATGTGTAAAACGGGAATAATCACAGTATTTTGCTGCTCCATAGCTTTCATTCCAAACCAAGTTGCAAAGTTGACCTCTACTTGTCCTGTCAGAGGAGTTCTTCCAAATTTTTGGTTTATGGGGATCCAAAAGAAGTTTTTCTTGTTTTTTTTTTTCACTTTCAGAGGTATATCATGAAGCAGGAACAATTTCTTACATGGGTTGCATTTGAGGCAGAAGTTTTGACAAATGGCAAACTAGTCATTGGTCTTTGTCATAAGTTTCGAGTTCTTTCAATTTTTTTATTGATCATAATTATATTTTGGCATGCTCAATAGTGGACAGGTGGGAATTTCATGAGTTTACTGCTTTGTTTTCAAGGATGCAATGCAAGTTCAGTTGATAATGTTTGTGTTCCATACAGGAACCTGTTCTTAGTGTTAGTTTATAATCTCAGTGTGGTGTATCATTGACTCGGCTCTCAAAGGATTTGCCTAATCATCTCATGGCATGATAAACTTCACTTTAGTGTTGTTTACAATATTTTTTTCACCTGTTCCAAGCACTCATTCTCTCTTTGGGCTAAAAGAGAAATTGGATGCTGTAACTTAGTGTCTCATTTTAAGGTTTCTGTCTCTAACACAATTCCAGTAACTGTGTATCTAAAAGATAAGGGTTCTGATACTGATGATAATCCTTTCAGCAGAGTCTCCTGGTCCCAGTCAGTCTGGGGTTTTAGCAGCTCAGTGTTTCTCAGCTACATTGTAATTCTGGTCATTTTAAGTCTCAGGTTCTGTGTTAAACCAATTTAATATTTTAAAAACAAAGTTAATTTTTCAATATAAACCCATTACTTACGAGAGTTTCTTCCTCCAAACCCTTCTTTTTCTTGCAGCTTAAGGTTAAGACTACAAGGATACTACTATGATTGTTGCTAAAGAATCTGTCTTTGTATGACATAGGTATTGACCTACTTAATCTGTCTAAGGCAATTATATTTGTTCACAATTCCTTGACCATAAATGTAACAGGTATTTAATTTTAACCCCATATATATACTACTGTATACTTTTTATTATAATTTGGGGAAGGTGGGCCCATCCCTCAAACTTGCTGAGATATATAGGCTTTAATGTCTTCTCTGTAACAATAATTTATACTGATGGTAAGAGGATTCAAAGTAACTTTTGGGAGTGTATTAGAAAGTAAAGAGAATTGAAGATACATAGTATTATTTATTTCAGAATCTCTCTCCTTAAGATTTGTGTAGTATGCTGGTACACAATATTTTTTGTTTTGAGATTTATTATCTTGTTAGTGTGACAAAACAGTATTCACCATGCTTCTTTTTCGAACATGCCCCACATTTTACCTTTGTGGAATTAATGTGAAGCTGGTGATTTAATGAAAGTGGTATTGTACTCATATTCCTCATGGAATGTAACATTCAACACAATATAGTTGTCTATATGTTGAAAATTAACAAGAAATTGTTGTAAAATAAATCAAAACTAATGTAGACATTAGTATTTAATACTTAAGAAATTAACCAGTCTGTCATGAAAAGAAATTGGTCCAAGTAATATTATCCCACTTAATTTGTAGGGTAGTTGGCTGTGTTAGTGGAGTCAGTCAGTTGAGGTGGAAGTGGTGTTTTGAGGGATGTCTCAGTATGCTCAGTAAACAGTCAAGAGATTATTTCAGCAAACTTCACCATTCATCACAAACTATTTAGTAGGTAACTTGTTAGGTGAATTATTAATGTGAGCATGAAACTTCCAACTTGTTACATGTTGCTACCTGTGTGAAGTTCTTTATAAAAGCAGCTGAAAGAACAAAAAAAAAAAACAATTGAAAGCCCTTGTGGTAAAATTGGATGCTTTTGGGAGTTTTCAGTTTTATTTATTTCTTTTCTTCTTCTTTTTGGTGCAGTAATCTCTTTTATCTTTATTAATTAGTCATTGTGCAAGGCAAGTAATTCCTCATTATTGGCATCCTTTATTGTTTTCCAAAGTTTCCTTACCAACAGCTAATTTTTGCTGCCTATTCTGAATCCTGTAACATTAAATAAAAGCAACTTTAGCTACATTCTCTCCTTGTGGACAGACAGCTTGATTGTTTATGTGACTTTCAAGTTATATACCTCTCTCTCTCTCTCTCTCTCTCTCTCTCTCTCTCTCTCTCTCTCTCTCTCTCTCTCTCTCTCTCTCTCTCTCTCTCTCCTCTCTCTCTCTTTTTTTTTTTTTTTTTTTTTTTTTTGAAAGATATGGTGCAGGTTGGGTGCATAGGCATGGGTTCATCAGTCAATCAGTCAGTTTGTTAAATAACACCTAAATTTTTTTCTATAAATAAGTATGGCCAATCCTGTGAGTCGTTAATTTTAACTCAATCTTTTTAGCATACCTAATTACTGTTAACTAATTATATTGATCAGTTATAGTAGCAGGGAGTCCTTCCAGGATGGTACAGTAGACCACTAGAAGATAAGAGTGAAAGTCATTAAGAACATTGTTGACATTAAGAAGAATCTTGATTGGAATATCTTTTTTCTGAAAAATTATGGTATGGTTGCATAGATAATAATTTTCATAAGTAGCCCACATTACCAATTCATGTTATTAGTCCCTCTAAATGATGAGATCTTGAGTTCAAGTATTGTGAGGCTTTTTAATAGTGTAATTGCTGTTTCATCCTCAAAGAAGTTACCCTTCATGGTGTGTGCCGGTGCCCCGTGGTGACTAGACTAATATCAAAGAAATATCTTGTAGCCGGGTATTGTGTCACAATGATAAACACTATGATGTGATGGAGTATGATGGACTTAAGGACCAGAAGGCATTTTTTCTCATCTTTAGTGAAGCTGTACCCAGTTTTCCTTTGTCACAACTGCAAAAGTGACTATTGCGCATGCGTGTCAGCTGTTTTGCTTTATGATCTAGTCCACACAACGTCAAGTGTGGCAAGCCAGTGCACCTCTTTAATACAGTTTTGTTCTTCAATTTTCTCCTTGAGGATCATGGAATCACCAAAACTTAAAAGTTCAGTGGTTATTTTTAAGCTTCAGTAAAAAAAATATTTTAGTTTATAACTGTGGAAGGTTTGTTTTGTATATGAAAACAGGCCTTTGTTGGGAGAGCACATGGTCGGTGCAATACATGATCCTTGGTAGCCTATTTGTGAAAGCGAAAATTTTTAAAGAATTTTTTATTCATTTTGGAAGTTTTAGCTAAAGAACTGTTCCAAAATGTATTATAATTTAGTTCATCTTTTTAGATAACGATATCAACAATATCCTAGGTGGTATCCTACATGAGATGTTAGCCTAACTGACTCATTGCAAATAATTTAGTCTATTGTAGCTATTGTTTGTAGCCTGCAACTTAGTATTACATATCCTAAAGGTGATTTAAATAACCTGGATTAGAAAGTAACCTAATGTTAAGTTTCTATGATTTGATAAACAGGCTACACAATTTTCAGTTTATATAGCCAGTATATTTAGCAATATTTAAATAACCCAGGACTAAGTAGTACTTAATGTTAAGTAATAAACTTTTACTAAACATCTTATCCTTTGACTAAATCATTAGCCTAGACTACTTAACCTAGGACTAGTCATCAGGAGCCCCTAATAGTGAATTGGGCACTCTTAGATGGGGACGATACATTACACAAACTGCTGAAAATCAATTACGTACTGTTGTCCCTTGGTCTCATCATTCCTGGCCAAGAATGAGAATCCCTTAAGAAGGAAATCTAGTCTTATAAGAAAACTCAATTTAGCTGACAGAACATTACGCCCAGCTCAAGCATTGAAGGTTTACCTAGAGGTCACGGTAAACATCCCAGAAGGTCCAGTTTTCTTACATCCTAGCACAAATAAACCACTTTCTCTATGAGGGCTAAGAATAATTTTAGGGTCCGTCATTAAAAGGACAAGCTTACACTCCTTTCCTAGGTCACATGATATTAGGAAAGTAAGTACGTACATCGTTGGCCTTCTTCAGAAATGTAACTTTCGAAAAGGTCTCCGAATGTACTGGGTGGCATCAGAGTCATTATTCTTGAAACATTATTGCCATGAGCTGGAACAAACCTGACTGCACTGTGTATCAGTAGGTGGTATGGTTAGTCCTGACCCTATAGGCACTACAGCAGAAAACCAGGGTTCTTCCTAACGGGTAGATATGCTGAATATCGCTGGGCAGGGTGCATCAAGACCACAACCATACTCGGCATACTTAGGTAGGTCACTACAAAACTTCACACTAAAAACTAGTTCTTACTTAGTTTCTTGTTCTTTGTCACCAAAACTTATGGCTTGACCTTGGTCCAGAAATGATTTACAGGCAGTCCCCGGGTTACAACGGGCATTCCGTTCTTGAGAACATTGTAAGCCGGAACATCATCAAAAATCCTAAGAAAGACTTACTTTTAATGCTTTGGGTGTATTGAAAACTATGTAAACTGCATTCTTATTGCATTTTTCATCAAAAAAACACGACAAATTTATAACTAATTTGTATTTTTCATAACTAACAAACCTTCGGTCTTAACATTAGGATTTCTAGCGCCAAGCTGGAAACTGGTAGAATTAAAATTAAACTTGTGCGATCCAGGGACTATTGGCATCTATACCAGGTCATTGGGTATGTATTACCCAGAGTGCCCTCGGCGTCGTGTGACCTGCCAGTTATCTTTCTACCGCCTTTAAGATAGGACGTGTTCTCTGTCTATCTGTTTAAAGCTGGTTTTAGTTTGCCCATTTTTATCCATTTCACTTTCATTTTTCTTATTAATTATCTTTCTCTGAGTGTGATCACTGTGAGTGTGAGCTGTAAGAGTGTGTAAGTGGTGAGATGGAGTTTTTTGCGTCACCATCGGGATCTTCTTCCGTTTCGAAGACAAGACAAAGGAAATGCCCTGGAGTCCATGGCTCAAGATTCCTAACTTGGGTGTCGACGGATCCTCATCCAACGCGTAGTAGGTGCAGAGAAAATGTATGTACAATTACTAATCCTTGTTCTGTTTGTCGTGGTTGGTCGGTGGAACAGTGGAGGAAGTTTTATGAGAAAGGCCAGTACAAAAGAAAGGAGTCGACGCCATCTTTGGATGACCAAGCGTTGCCGGCTTCTTTTGTATCGGCAATACTGCCAGATCAGCATTGTAAGCGTTGTAATCTCGGAACGTCGTAAGTTGGGGACTGCTTGTAGTTGTAATTTTGGGATTGTCGGTATTGAAATTTTGGAAGCTTATGCTTTTCAGCATCTATCTATTTCTTTGTAATGCTCCTTTGAGGATAAAACAGTGACTACACTTAAGAAAAAGCAGGTTTTGACATATGAAAAACCTATTTTTGGTAGTTGCTGTTGAGTCCTCAAAACTCTCCCACTTCCCTGATGAAAAGCCATGGGATTTAGTGAAAGGTTCTTCCTGTGTTGACCAACAGAGTAGTAGTTCTTGGTCCTTTAACCAACTCGATCGTAAAGTAAGATGGCCGACGCACATGCACAATACAGTTTTGACTTGAGAAAACTAAGTACAACTTTGCTGAAGACAAAAAAAAAATGCCTTCTTGTCCATGAGTCCATTATACACTATCACATGTCTTGGTGTTTATCATTAAGACACAATATCCGGCTACAAGACAAGGCTAAAAGATATTTCTTTGATATTAGTCTAGTCACCATGGATCACTGGCACACACTATGGAAGGTAACTCCTTTGAGGACTCAACAGTGACTACCAAAAATAGGTTGTAGATAAATATTAGCAACAAAATTAATATTTTCAGTTTTTACATGTTTTGGACTGTAAAGGTACTTTGTAACTTCGGTTAGGTTTGTAACCGTGTGATATCCGATAATCCTGGATTATCTCTTTTAATTTTTACCCTTTTGACAATTAACCATCTGGTATTCTTGATCTTGTTTTGTACCAGAGACCTTTCTCTCCAATTGTACTTCATTAACTCCTTGACAATGTCTGAGTAAAGACAAAAGCGCTTGGATTTCTGACTATCATATTCCTGTGGGATTCGCTTATTTATGAAGTCACATGCATCTACATATATATATATATATATATACATATCTATATAGCTATATAATAATATATATATATATATATATATATATATACACATATATATATCATATAACTATACTATCACTATACTTATACATATATACATATAAAGATTCAGATCTAAGTAATTACTTTGTCCAAAAAAGCTTATGGTTATATTTGAAGATGCTGTTCATATACATCAAATCTTGCAGGTTTCAGATGCATCGGTTGCGCGTAAAGTGAAATAAGAACTCTGTTACTGACTGTTAAGACTAATGGGCTCATAAAATGTAGTCAAGCATATTAGACCATAAGACAACACTGAACATCCAGTAAAAGTGTGATTTGGGTGAGAGATTATTTCTGTGTCAGGCTGTCCTGAATCTGCTGTGTGCCTGATATTAATACATATGGATAAAATAGCAATAACCATTGACAACGATCAGTACTGTACTTTCTTTTCTTTTACCTAGGGACTGTTCACTGAGCAAGTATGTGTCACAAAAAAGCATATGATATTCTTTTCTTTTACCTAGGGACTGTTCACTGAGCAAGTATGTGTCACAGCATATGATAGCTTCATGTAATATTCCAGTTAAGTGCCTCAGTGGCGTGGTTGGTATGGTCTTTGCTTGCCACCTCGGTGGCCATAAGTTCGATTCTCGGGCATTCCATTGAGGGGTCAGAGATGTGTATTTCTGGTGATAGAAGTTCACTCTTGACGTGGTTTGGAAGTCACGTAAAGCCGTTGGTCCCGTTGCTGAATAACCACTGGTTCCATGCACCCTAAAAATGCCATACAAACAAACAAACAAAATGCAGTACAGGTGATACAGAGATGTCACCATTTGAGATAGGCAGTTATCCAATTGAACAAATAAATGTTATCAGGCACAAATAAGCCTTTCACTGGTAATCCATTCGTAATGAAAGTTTTGACAGAAATGCCAGCCAGATTGTTATTCTGCACTGAAATTCTCAGTAGGCTAATTTTAAGGTGTCTTTCTCCAGGTGTGTTCTCATCATTATTGTTCATTAGTAATCAAGAGACTGATTTCCTTAAGTAAAATATTGTTGGTGTGAAATTATCTCTAGGGCCTCTCAGTCAAGTGCTGAATGTAGGCCATGCCTTTACTACAAGTACTAGTTTACTCTATATAAGAGCAAGTACACTTGCCTACTCTATTCTGCTCTGACTTGCCAATTTGTAGGTATTTAAAGGCAGAAGCTAGGAGCTTCTAGCTTATCTTTTCCTCTAGGAAGCTCCAAGTTCTCATGAGTCAGGCAGGGTATGTTGCTTGATTCATGTTACTAATTCTTTTATATGCCTTGTCTGGGGATACAAGATGACTCTCAGACATAACCAAGATGTAAAGAGGTGAAGTTTTGATATTGTTATGGATTAACATGTGTTCTGGTCCCTAGCATCTTGCTTTGATTCAGCTTTGTTTGTCAAGGGTTTGTTGCTGCTACTGTTGTGGTTCCCTTTTTCTATCCATAGTGTACCTTATTGTTATCATTAAGATGTATTTAGTTCTCACTGAAACTGTTATTAACCATTTTCAGGATGGGTTCTATTGCTTCATCACAGTGGATAGTCATCTCTGTTGGTTAAAACAGTAGTTTGAGCATATGAAGTAATATATCTTAAGATATTAAGACAGTTATAGTGACTAATAAGAAACCTTTTATTTTTAATTTAAATCATTTATGAACCCATGTGAATGAGATGTCGGCTAATTAGCAGGTCTTTTATCTATACATGGTAGTTAAGACTTATGTAAAATGCTAATATTTATGAAGAGGTTTTACTGTATGAAAAGTCTTAAGCTTTTATGTGCATGTTTCAATATTATACTGTGGTGTATTTCTTCAGATTTTAACTTATGCTTATGTGCTTACTGAAGTTTTCAAAAGCATATATTTAAGGAAAAAAACTTTTAAATGTATATCTAAGGAAAAATTTAAAGTTTTCTTTTATTTGAGAGGTAAATAAATACATTCATTTAGTGTTTTGATATGAACAAGAGTTCTAATTATTCATGGTTCAAATGTTTCAAGTAGAGTGCTACAAGTGTAGGTCACACACAAATTGCATGCATTTACAATGTGCCAGTCCACTTTTGTCAGTCCAAACTAGACACACAGTCTTTCTTTTCTGTCCTATCTTAGTTTAGTTAATGTATTTTGTATTGCTGTATATATAAATTTATTAGCACCATATTTTCTTAATTCCTGTATTGTTGTGCCCTTAACTAGTACTTTACTTTAGTAATCAATTTTCTGTAAAACTTATGAAGTAACCTTTTAGATGTCTATACTAAGGCTCCTCTATGTTAGTGTAATAGATGCTTGCTCTTCTTACAGACAGTGTAGGTGACTTCAACTCTGGGACTTGCTCTGTGTTTGGGGGACTGGGTACGACCTTTGACCCAGCTTCCCCATATGGAGCCTGCCATAGTTTTCCTTCTTCTAGTGTGGTACCGCCCCAGGTAGTAACTCCGCAGGTGGTGCCACAGGTGGGCCCACAGTCTACTCCTGAGTCCTACAACTCTCTCTCCAAGTTTGCCAACACAGCCAATTTAGTATCTACTTCTTTCCCATATTCTGGTGCTCTTGTTCCCGTCAATTGCTCTAACACTCATAATAACAATAATAATAATAACTTTTGTGTACCAGGAGTACATGATAACTCTGCCACCACTGTTTTTGGACACTACCATGAGCATGGCACTGTAACACAAAACCTTTTTAAGGCTAGTATAAGTGATTGCAGTGATTTCCAACCAAATTTCGAAGCTATTTCTTCTTCTGCTTCTTCAGACAAGACCATCAGGTACATCCCTGCAGCAGCTTCATTGATGGAACCAAGCAAAGATGCATGCAATGAGTATGCCACCTCAGAAGCAAACATTACCAGTTGTTCCTCAGTTGGTGAAAACAGCTATGAAATGGGAAATTTAACCACATCATCAAGTGCTCAAGATCACATAGCTGTAGTAGGCACAGAGATTATTGAAAGACAGTTGACATCACTCCCTGTTTCTTCTCATTCTTCACCCCTAACTTTAGATACAAGTCACATTGCTAGTTCAAGTAAAGATCTCACAAATCCAGCAGGAGAATCAACTGAAACAGCGGAGAACTTGGGAGAAATTGTCAAGAAATCCATAGTAGAAACTGTCTCTGCGTGAGCGTTTAAAAATGGTGATATTTTTTTATTTTATCTAGGTCATAACTAGCTTTGTTTAGTAAAAAAAAAAAAAAAAAAAGAATGAGGAAGTTCTATTGCTGTATCATGAAGCACAGTGCAGTATTATGTGGATGATTACTATTTAAATTGGATTAAACCAGTGGTAATAAGTTTAGTTTTTCTTAATTTATGTTACACCCTGAAGCTCAGTGGCTGTGCCTTGCTGCTATATGTAGAACTCATTGAGAATGATTGATTTTCAGCTTTAAGTATACTTATCTGCAAAATGTTTCATTCTTCATAGCCATGAGTTGTATGTTGAAGAGAAGAACATCACTGCTTCAGTAAGCTCTTTCCTTATCTCTTTTACAATTTGAGACCCTACAACTGGATCATTACAAACTTTTTCTTACACTGAGAATAATTGAGGCCTCATAAATGTAAGTATACATTATGGCTTTTATGTCGTTGGTTTATGTTCTATAGCTTTTTTTTATTTTTAATTAGCACAAAATTTTGTACTGTGCTTTGTAAATTAAAATTTTAAGTTGGCGTAGACTTACAGACTATGGTAGTGTATTAATCTCTATGGTTAACCAATAATATTTATTTGTGTACACATTTTTGTATCATAGTTCATCTTTGTAAGTAAAATTTGTACAAAGATGTTTTGCATTTTTTTATGAAATTTTTCTTTTAAAGAGTACACATGTTTTGTTTTACATTCCTCAGAAATCTCAACCTTTAGCTTTTTCGGTGAAATATAGTATACTATTGCAACTTATCAGAAATTGCATCTCATTTTGCTTAAATAGGTTGTGAGTTGACATCTGATGATAGAATTATTTAGATTTTACATGTAAGAATAGAGACCAAAGTGACAGTAGTAAATACCCTGATTTTAGGTAAAAAGTATATATATATGTATATGAAAAATAAAAATTTAAATAGGAACCTGGATCTTACCTTAAAGTTTTTAGTAATGTATGTTGGGAAAAGTTTGTAGTGATGCAAGTGGGACCTCCACACACACACAGTATACGTAACATACGTCGTCTGTTGAAAAAAGGGAAGTATGCCAAAATGCAAGAGGGGGATATATGTTGGCAGATCACCAAGAGATTTTGTAAGAAATTCAAGGAGGGTCAGCACCATTCTTTCAAGGTACTCAAGGTTTATTGAGTAAATGCTTGCAGACATAAAAGCTGTAATGAAATGCTACTAAAATTTTAACTTAAAAAAATTTGGAATTTGGAGGTTACGTTATGGCCAATGTTAAGTACGTATACTTATTACTGTGCATTATACTTTGTTTCAGTGCTCTTAATTTTTATTCTTTAACAAATATATTTCCTTTGGCTAATACACTTATTTCATTTATAATTCATAAAGAACATTAGCACTATTTAATTTATATTTCATAGAGAACATTAGCAAGCTCAACAGTATAAAGAAACAATTGACTGAGTGAATAATTGTTTTTTAAATGTCTACTTGCTGGTACAGCTGGCATCATGAGTTTTGGTACACATTTAACAACTTCATACACAGTGTACCAAATAAGATCTATTTGTTTTGGAAATGAAAAGCTGATGGCAATGCTGCCTGCAAAACAAAGTTGCAAAGCTTGTAGACACTTAGCAAAAAGCATGTTTAGCAAATAATGACAGTGTTAATTAACAATTTAAAGGTAACTTTGTGGAGTTGCCAGATGTCCTCTTAGCTTGCCATGTTTACCAAAATTCATATGGCCAACTTACAGAATCAGAGAAAAGAAACTGCAGTTTAAAATGAACAAATTTTTGTTTAACATCAGTATGATGGGATGAAGGCATCAGAATATTTTTCTAAAAAGATATCAAAGTTCTTATGAATAAATGTTAATTGAAAATTTTCACTTTTCCATAAAGTTTTTACTAATACAGGGTATTGAAATATTTTTTAGAACTCTGTTTCTGTCTTCTTATAAGAGAGTCTAATATACCTTCAAGAATGTTTGTTCTACAGAAATTGATTAGATACACAGGCATAAATGATATGAGGTTCTTGGAATTTTTAATGTAAACTTCATTTTAGGGTCATTGGATGACTGAGCCTTAATAATGATGTTAAAAACTTTTTAAATGCATAAGTTTTTATAGAAATAGCATTTTTATATCGTGGGCATGTCCCACTTACCAGGGTCCCACTTTTTATTAATATATAAAGAAATTATTGAAATAGAATGGTGAATGTAATGCAGAGATATTGTTGCTGTTGTTTCAAGGTGCAGCAGATGCTGTACTGAATGCATATAAGAAAGCAGTTTTTATATGAAGTTATTACTGTTGCCATTTGGAGGGTACAGGCATATAGTAATAGCTGTTAATAGTGGTCATATTATCTGTCAATAAGCACTCCCATTGATCTTCTTGATTTATGCTTAATATCGCTTTTGGGGATGGAACATACTTTACATTAGACTGTGCTTTTTTTTTATTGAATGAACGAATCACAAATTTTTTGTTCAGTTAATGCATTTAGTTGTAATAAACAATTTTTATGTAGATTTCATTCATTAGGAAGTCAGAAGCAGACTTACATTTTGTTGTTCCTGTTAACCTCTAGTTTGTTACTCCAAGCATAAGAAGTACGTAATAGTTACAATTGTTATGATGGTGCTCCTAGGTTACATTCTTTTACATTTTCTGGAAACTGTGAGAGAAATGCTGTATTTTTTGTTTTTACCGATTTCCTTAGTTTTGAAGCTGTCTTTGTATTATTATCGCCTGTAAATATTTTTCATCACATTGTCTTGATGGCAGTGGTTTAGATTGCTAATTTCTTGAAAGCCTCGTGTAAATATGCTTTTTCCTTCCAATGCTGTCCCAACTTATGAGAAGAATCTGGGGTAAAATTCTTTGGCAGATTGAGCTGTACTATGGAGATTGCTGGAAGTGCAGTATTAGCCGTCATTTCATACATACAGTGAACTGCTCTTATTGTAAAAACATGTAAGTGCACTTTTTACTTATGATGTTAATTTATTGAAATAGTAATTGACTCAACATCATTTTAAACTAACTTTCATTCTGTATATGAATTTGACCCCATAAAAAGTATGCCACAGCCATCATTAAGATGATTAATACTTAGATTCAGGACAGTTTTCTTCTAATAGATTGAGCAAAGAATTAGTTAAAATCAGTTTTAAGGAACCATAATACTATTCTTGAGGAGAAGCAATGAGGAGTAAGTTATGGCATGTTCATATTGTACAATAAATGTCTTGTGTATATGGAGATCATCTCAGAGGTGCAATTTTTTATGTGAAAATACTTTTTAAAAGTATATTGTTTGATACCTGTTTTCTTGACCTATAAATGTAGATACTGCTGCATATCTATCTCATCTCGATGAGTGATTTGGTTATCTTATATTTTCAAGGGAAATGTAATGCTATGGAATGGGCATTTTAGGAGAACAATAGAATGTCACAAAACATAATTTAATATATTTGTAATAAAAAGGAAAAGTGGTATTAAGTAAATTTAGAGGCCATAAGTACGTATATGTTTTGGATAATTCATACTGAAGGATTCAAGTAACATTGATACATCAGAGTACAATATTTGTACTGTGTACAACATACCCTGGCACTGTAATAAGTTCTAGTGCTATTGTGACCTTCAACTCGAAATTTGTAGCTAAAGTAGTTGACATTTTTTGCTGTTATAAAAAAAACAGTTATTTGAGCAGTTTTGAAATTTAGATCAGAAGTTAATCATGAAAATGGCAGTTAATAATACCTGCATTTACAACTAACCAAGGTTGAAAGGAATAATTGGGAACAAGAGAAGAAACGTAGTCTTCAACAAATAAGAGTACTCATGAGGAAATCTCGATGTGGTTCAGATCCCACAAGAAGCAGTAGGTCCTGTTTCTAAGTAACCAATTGGTTCCTAGCCACGTAAAAATGTCTGATCCTTCAGGCCAGCCCTAGGAGAGCTGTTAATCAGCTCAGTGGTCTGAAAAAACTAAGATATACTTAACTCATAAGGAAAAATTAAATAAATTCACCTCAACAGCCTTTAGGTATACCTTATATCTGTTTGAATTTCTGTGGACAATTTGTGATAATGAAATGGTCCTGTTGTAACATATGTTTTTTTAAATCTGACAAAATTTGAAGTATCACACCCTAAACTATCAATAACAAAAATATCAAGTAGTGAAGTATTTTTACCAGAGTTCCAAAGCAAAATTAAATACCCAAACAACAAATTCCAAACCATTCTGACTTAAGTCCCTTTATGTTTCTTGCTGGAGGGTAAGACCTGTTCTGTTGTTTAAGCTAGAAGCACCACCACTTAAAGAAAATAAGAAAAAAGTTAGCCCATGGTGAAATGAGGATGCTAAGATGGAAGAGGAGAGGGATGAGAAGAGAGCATACAAAACAAAAACATCCAAGGGATCAGCAAAAGTTAGGGAAAACATAGGAGGCAAAAGAATGTACTATAATGGAAGGAAACAATATTAAAAAAAAATACTCAAACAGCAACCCCAACTAGGGATTAAGCTGAAGAAGCCATGCAAATGTGGCATATTTTAAGGAAAAATAATAATGGAGTTGGTTCTGCACCTAAAAGATTTAGACCTGTCTTGTTCATGGGAAATCTCAATGCTAGAGAACTTACCTAGTTGGACCTGACTGGTGCCAAGCAGTCTCACTCAAGCCCCATACAAACCGTTACGGCGGTTATCCGATAGAGACTTAAACCATAAAATGGTCTTCCTACAGGCTTCAACTTCATCGAAGACAGTGGGCAAATTCTATGGTGTCTCTTCTAATGTTAAACACTGGAAGGGTTGGGGGACCGTTGACTAAGTATTTGTCCTGGAATTCGTAGCCAACTCAAAATCTTTCGGTTCACAATGACGGGTTCGAATCCTTTTCTATCCCTTCCTTGGGAGAATTTGTTGATAATGATCCAGACGAATTGCTCTTATGTTCTGTCAGCATTACTTTGTCACCTCAGGCAGGGGTGTAAAAGACTTTTTGTAAGCACAGGCTGGATAAAAAAAAAAAAAAAAAAAAAAAAAAAAAAAAGGTGTCCAAGAATACAATCTCCTGACTGTGAGGTTATTAGACATGCTTACAGTTCTTCTACAAGTCTCTCACAGTGCATGCAAGAGCGCAAGATGTTAGGGGTTTAGGCCCTTCATAAACTTGTAAGAATTTATCTGTTCATAGGATTTTGAAGGCTGGTACCTGCTTTGGCAAACCACCTTCACATCCTTCTATCTACAGGATGTTGACCACAGGTACTTTGACACTTTTTCCTTGGGGTCCGGTGGTGGCTGCTCAACAAGCTAAGTAGCTCATCCAGTGCCCCTAGTGGGACAGTTTGCATCTTACCTATGATGATGGTATGACAGTAAGAGTGAATATGAAAGGTCTTTTTCCTTTCCCTTTTTCCCCTCCACTACCCACAGGAAGTATGAAGATTGATCCATCATAAGCTGGAATTGGTTACAGGTGAGTGATTGGTCATTCTGTTTAAGAAAAGTTTATTCATACACGAATATTTCCTTGCAGAGGCTAGTAGTTCCTCTCTCCAACGAGGGTAGAGAGGGATGATAACTAACAAAGTGGTGGTTAATATAGGTTTGTTGTTTTTGTTTGTTTGTATGGTGTTTTTATGTTGCATGGAACCAGTTGTTATTCAGCAACGGGACCAACAGCTTTACGTGACATATGAACCATGTCGAGAGTGAACTTCTATCACCAGAAATAAACATCTCTCACACCTGAATGTAATGCCCGAGGATCGAAATCGTGGCCACCAAGGTGGCAGGTTAAGACCATACTGATCATGCCAGTGAGGCGCTCATAGGTTTATATTTTAACAGATATTGCTCTTTAACTTCCACTTACACAATGTTCCTCTGCATTGTGTATTAGCCCAGTAGTCTGACTGTTTGTCTAGCAAGTCAGTGGTATAAGTCTTTTTCCTCTACTTCGGCCCACACCCTCATTTTGGGACCACCTTGACATGGTGAGGGGCCTCTCGAACCTCGGGAATTTCTTCCTAGGTTTGTATCCGAGTCCCATATAAAATTATATATTTTTGGGTTAATATCTGGAATTTTCCATTTTTGTCAAAATTTTTGAAATCAAATAAAAAGGAAACATATCATGTCTTTACGTGGAGTTAAATCCAAAGCTAAATAGTGAGAACTGTGGAAGATCCATCATCTACCCGACAATGTTCGGACCTGTTTTTCAGGCAGAACTATTCTGTGGAGCAAGTTTTTTTTTTCTCAAATATGTTTATGATGACTGAAAATCTTAATGATTTGAGTACCCCTGGGCTCCATGATGGAAAAACACTGGCACAGTTGATGACTATTGGCACGTCACTCCCGAATTTCCTTGGTACAGCCCTGTTCCAAGTGAAGTAGCAAAGCCAGAACACAATTAGGGTGCATAAAAAGTAAAAAAAGAAACAAACAAAAATCAATTGGTAAACTCCAATATCATAACAATGAAACCATATATAATGAGTAATAATTCTGAATTAGACAAGTAATCCTCCCATCAATACAGGAAAATATAACAATCCTAATAGACAAGCAACGTACGTAAAACAAGGACCAAAGAAACAAAAATTACCAACTTAATCCCACAATGGTACATTTTGATGACCTCTTTGGACCAGATAACTGGTCAAGATTTTGAGTCCTCAAAACTGACAACAAAATCTCAGCAGCAATACTAGAAAACAAATTACTTAACATACAATCCAACACACAACATGGAATGTAGACTTCAAAGACAATGAATGGCTAAAAAAAGGAACCAATAAAACACAGTCCACTGCCTTTTTAAGTGTAACAGAAATAAATAATATAAAAGTAACAATTACAAGCCATGAAACATTGAATAATTTAAAGGGTACAGTCATCCTACCCAGCAACAAACAATGATTTCCTTCAAAACAACTACTGCTAGACTCCTTAAAATTGAGATATAACAATATTCATGATCTAGTAAATTTTTACTGGGTGCCTGTGTACTACCATACCAGGATGTATACCCTCTCATTGGCCAGAAAATTAAAAACCTTTGGCAGTCCCTTTCAGAAGGAAACAAAACAGATCATAAGCACACAGGATTTCATCATGCAGGCTAAGGATTGGACATATAAGACCCGCTTGTGGGTTCTTTATGTCAGGCGAAAATCCTCCATTCTGCGATGACTGTATTGTGCCCTGGGCCGAGACATTTGCTGATCAAGTGTCCAGTAATGGGAATTAAGACATAACCTCCTATCTTGGAGACGTGACAGAGATGGACTTCGTTGTAGCAATGATGCTCAGGTAATATACAACAGCTCCTGTTAGGGAGGTGGGCCTCCTCAACAAAATTTAGATCATATCCATACACAGTATGTACTATATGTATGTATGGATAGTATGCGTAGTACATAAATATATATACACTATATACTTACATATAATATATATATGACAAATTTTTAATCAATTTGTTTTTTTCACAACTAACAAATCTGAGATCTTTAACATTAGGATAAATAACTTAGCACCAGCTGAAAACCGGTAAAGTTAAAAAATTGTGTATGCAAGGGACTATTGGCATCTGTGCTCATTCACGAGTCGTGGAGCCACCCACAAACCCCTCTCTTAACTTGTGATCCTGTTAGTTATTCTTCAAACTCAGGTTAGTTGTTAGAGGGGTGGTAGAGGTGGGCCTTTGTATGTAAAGACCTCAGGTTTGTTAGTTATGAAAAATACACATGGATTAAAATTTGTCATTTATTCATATACAAAGCAAACCTTCGGCCTTAACATTAGGATAGACTTACTTTTGGAGGGAAGTAGGTACCAACTGGAAGTTTGCCACCTTTGATCAGTTTTCTGAATAGCAGTATTTTACAAAACAACTGACCAGTATTTCAGAATCTAAGATATATGTATATTAATATCATAGAGTCAGACTTCTGGGTTTCTACACAATGTCATAGTTCATTGCCTCTGAGGAAGATAAGAATCTGTTCCACTAACAAACCAGTGTATCCACTTATGTAGGTTTGTTATCATTCCTCTCCCCCTTGCTAAAGAGAGGAATGTCTTGCTACTGATAGGCATCTTACACTGATGAACTCTAAACAGTATGGCTACTTCACTCGCCTATATCTTGTCCGTTCCAGCTTTTGATGGTACTCTCTTCTTACTGCCCGAAG
This sequence comes from Macrobrachium nipponense, assembly GCF_015104395.2. Lineage (NCBI taxonomy): Eukaryota > Metazoa > Arthropoda > Malacostraca > Decapoda > Palaemonidae > Macrobrachium > Macrobrachium nipponense. The sequence goes on from NC_061108.1 coordinate 15,776,617, forward strand.
TAAAGAAGGAGAAAGAAATTTGAAAAGGAAAGAGACCAGTTATCTCATCCATTTCTCATTCATACCATCATCTTAGACAAGATACTAACTGACCCGCCAGGGGTGCTGGATGAGTTACACAATTTGTTGAGCAGCCACCAAAGGACCCAAGGAAAATTTGTCCAAGGACCTCTGGGCAACATCCTTTTATGTACAAGGAATTGAAAGAAGTTTGTCATAACAATTCTGCTTTCTGTAGTTACCTGTATGGGGATACATCTGACTGGTGATTGAGTCATCTGGTATGTGAATATCACTTCACTCTGAGTAATCTTCAGATGACTCAAGAGCATTGAAGTGGCTTGTGCACATAAGAAACTCTGATCTACTACCTGAAAACATACTCTGTATCGGAGTAGACTCACTGGGGTACTACTGAGCCTATACGTCAGTCATATTACAGGAAACTAACCAGGAAAACTGTTTCCCTCTGACCTTGGTAGAGTGGGAGTACTCAATAGCCAGAATTTTTGCGTAGATTCAAAAGTAGTTGGGAACAATACTTAGGCTTGGTTACCTAAAATGGTGAAAGAAAGAATTTCCACCTCCTTTCGACTTGAAGTTTTCTTCATGGCCTATACTCAAGAAACTCCCTCAATGAGTAGGCCTGAATCTTAGTTTATGGAATACCTATCGCAACCAATTCTACTCCCAACAAAAAACCACCTTGTGCGATCAGAAACAAACTTTTTTTGTGAGCTATCGGTAAGAGGAATGGTTCCACAGTACTTTACTGCAAAGAAACCCACCTATCGACTAACTATAACTACTTGTTTAAGAGTAGAAGCGTTTGGTCAATATTCTTATAGGAACAAACCAGATTATACCAAAAAGTACATAAAACAAGGGAATTCTTCTTACCTGTAAACGTTTGAAGTTTTGGGTCAACTCAGTCTTAATTCCCACTATGCAGACTGTATGTGATTACTAGATGAATCCATAGACTGGTTGCGGTGGGCGCCAACGTTGGTAGACAGCAGGTGAATGTAGCTGATGCACCTTCATTCTCTTAGAATGTAAATGAGAGGGTAGCACATCTCATTAACCACTGCGTGGACCTTACGGCCATCAAGCATTGTGTGCGTCGTGAAACTACGACTGTTCTCGTTCTCATGATAACCAGTCCCCATAGTTCTTACAAACTATTTATACGCCCGTCACTGTTTACACAGTCGCCTCCTACAACCGTCATATTCCTCACAGCCGTCCTAGTTCATACGTTCATTATAATTCTCATGGTCTTCATAGTCAACATGGCCATCATAGTTCTTATGGCTGTCATAGTTCTCATGACTGTCATAGTTCTTAAATCCATCATGGTTCTTACATTCGTCATAGCTCTACAGACGTCATGGTTTTCACAACCTAGGCTATCACTGGACTGTTGACAACCTAAACGGCAACAAGCTAGTGTAGACTGAGCTAATAACTACTGATTAAGCTTTCTTCTTTGGAGGGATGTGACTGTCCCCGGCTTGAAGACGAAGAAAAAATCATTCTTCTCTACTTGGCACGGGGATCTGTTGGTATACCTTATTCTAAAATTTAACGAGCATTGCCGTGGCTTATCCTACGAGAAAAATTCAAGATGACGACGATGACGACGATTCCCGTCTTCCGTGTTTTATTTCAATTTCCCTTCAAAAACTTTCAAGTTTCTCCATAAGTGCGTGCTCCTGAAATGAAAGCGTAATTATATTGTTGCCACCGAAGATGAGAGGTTGGTAGCAGTAGGCTGTTGTGACATCATGCCTGCCACCATTTTGATAGCGGTTTTGGCTATGACATCATCACGCTTGATGGAAGTGTGAGGTTGTTGATGGTACTCTTGCTGCCAAGACAGAGACCCAAAATGGTGTGGCATTGTTACTTTTTACAAGGATGTGACAGTCCTGGCTCGAAGATGAAGAAGAAATTATTCTTCTCTTCTTGTCTCCTCTTGACCCGAGGATCAGCCACGAAGTCCCTATTCTCCAACGATTGGCAGGAGAACACATTGGCGTCAATGTCACCGAAGCTTGTTGACACCTAAGCAGAAGGAGACAGAGGAAAGACTTGCGTCTTTTCCATTAGTATGTTGTTATTTCTCCTAACGCTTCTCTCAAAATATGAGCACGTCACCAAATAAGAAAGCGTAGTTGTACAGTACTCTTGTACATCGAAGAAGCGAAAATGGAAGCATGTCTCTGTGTAGGCCACAGCTGTGACGTGACGTCATGGCGGACGCCATGTTTATGACGTCACTGAGCGTCCTGATGTGATGCCCGCACTCGACAGGAAGCACAAATGTCAACACATTCAACTACCATTCAGTGCATATCAGGGTAGAAGGGACATCCATAGCAAGGGACCCCGAAGGGAAGCGCGACATCATATAGCAAACCAACTGCCCTTCTTGGGTTGCACACCCCCATCAACTCTGCCTACCTACTAGAACGAAAACAAGATGGCAATGCACACCCGACCTACTATACGATGTGTGTACTCCGACGTAAAAAATATTGAAGATAATATACAGGTGTGTATCTGCTTCTTGTGATATCCAGGAAATCTCGAAGCATGAGAAGGCTCCATGTTCACAATAGCGCCCAAGCGCCTCAATGGCGTGGTTGGTATAGTATTGGCGTCCCACCATAGTGGTTGCGGGTTCAATTCTCAGCCATTCCATTGAGGAGCGATAGATGTGTTTTTCTGGTGATAGAAGTTCACTCTCGACGTAGTTTGGAAGTCACGTAAAGCTGTTGGTCCTGTTGCTGAATAACCACTGTTTCCATGCAACATAAAAGCACCATACAAACAAACAAACAATAGCGCCCAGGGATTCCACACGCAACAGACTCAAAACAACGGGGCAAACTAAACCAGCTTTAGAAGGACAGAAGCAAAGCAGGTCCTCTCTTAAAGGCAGCAAGAAAATAACTAACAGGATCACGAGTTTGAGAGGGGTATGTGGGTGGCTCCACATGACTCGTGACCCAAGCACAGATGCCAAGTCCCTTGTGTACACAATTTTTTAACTTTACTGGTTTCCAGCTGGCACTAAGTTATTTATCCTAATATTAAGACCGAAGGTTTGTTTCGTATATGAACAAATTTTTTTTTTTTAGATATTTCTTATATGAGACTCCTTTAGAACTTAGTTTTTGGTTTCCTATTTAATTTTATTATAGTATCAATCTAAATGCTGTAATGCCACTTTTAGTAGACATGAATCAATCATCAAAGGATCTAACACATATCAAACAGATCAAGGACAAAAATGGAAGAGTTTTATCAAAAGAGGAAAGCATACTAGCTAGATGGAAGGAGTACCTTGAAGAGTTACTAAATGAGGAAAACCCCAGAACAGTAATAAGAGCTGGAAACCCTCATGAAAGAATAGTCCAGGATATCAGCAGAGAAGAGGTTAAGAAGGACTGGATAAAATGAAGAAGGGAATAAAGTGGGACCTGATGGAATACCAGCTGAAGTGTGGAACTGTTTAGGAGAGGAAGGCAAAGACATCCTGTGGGATTTAATGACACAAAGATATATCGCCAAGAAAGAATGCCAGACACATGGGGAAATAGTCTAATGGTCCTAATCTACAAAGGGAAGGGTGATGTGCAGGAGTGTGGGAACTACAAAGGAATTAAACTGATATCACATACAATGAAAATATATGAGAGGATTATAGAAGGAAGACTGAGAATGGAAATCACAATTGTGAAGAACAATTTGGTTTTGATGCAATATTTGCACCAAGGCATACAGTAGAGAAATATAGAGAGAAACAGAAAGGACTACATCTGGTGTTTATTGACTTGGAAAAAACATATGATATGGTACCTAGGCAGGAAGTATGGAGGTGCTTGAGAGAGAAAAGATTTTCTGAAAATATGTCAGAATAATGAAAGATGTATGCAGAGGCAACCAAGCAAGTAAGAAGCACTGTTGGAACTACAGGGAAGTTTAAGGTGAAAGTTGGTCTCCACCAGGGTTCAGCCCTTAGTCCCTATGTTTTTGATATTGTGATGAATGTTATAACATTGAAAGTTAGAGAAGAGGTGCCTGGGTGTGCAATGTTTGCTGATGACATTGCTGACTGATCTAACAAGAGAAGCTGTCCAACTCAAGCTAGGAAGATGGAGAGAAGAACCTGAGAGTAGAGGCTTAAAAAATGGCAGAACAAAGAATATATGTGGACAGGTGGAGAGGAATGGCAGGGAACAGTGAAATTGGGCCAAGAAGACAAAGAGGCTTAGCTCCTTCAAATATGTATCTTGGTAATGTTATAAGTGAGAATGGAAACCTGGCTGTAGAAGTCCGTAATAGAATTCAGTATGCATGGATGAATTGGAGAAAGTCATCAAGGATACTTGATGACAGAAGGATCAGTGCAAAAGTTTTATAAAAGCGTAGTTAGGCCAGCCATGCTCTATGGGGCAGAGACTTGGCCAATAAAGAAATAACAAGAAAGAAGAATAGAAGTGGCTGAGGTGGATGAGTCATGTCACAAAAAGAGATAAGATCTGGAACAAACTGATCAGGGGGACAGTCAAAGTATTGGAGGTTTCAAAAAAAAAGCTCAGGAAAGAAGACTCAAATGGTTTGGTCATGTCATGAGGAGAGAGGATGAACACTTATGTAAGAGGGTTATGAACATGGAGGTGGAGGGCAAAAGAAGGAGGGGAAGGCCAAAGTTCAGGTGGAAAGATAAATTACTGAATGACATGAAGGGAAAGGGTCTAAGAGAACAGGATGTACAGGACAGAGGAAAATGGAAAAGGCTGACTAGAAACAGCGACCCCATATAGGAATGGGAGAAGCTGAAGGCAAGGAAGAAGAATCAATCAATCAATCAATGGCCATCTTACAGAGCCCTAGGGGACCATAAGTGTGTAACTCCCTTGACAACTCACAGTAACTACACTAGCAAAAACACCCAAAAATGCTCATGCTATATCTGTGCGTATATGAAATATTGAATAAATAATGTTTACAACACAGAACTGGATTGTTCATAAGTACAACCACAATGGAAAGTCAGGGGTTCCAATAACCCATTAAAAAATTTACTTGAACCCTTGTGACAGCTCTATTTTTAGCTTAATTGACTAAGTAAAATTCCATAATATTTACAATCCACTGCCTCACAGTTTATCGCTTTTTCCCAGGACAACCTTAGCAGTTTATGTTTCAAACTTTGGCCAAAACTATTCAAAATCTAATGTGCTCTACAATGATACCCAAGGCCTATCATCATTTTGTACTGTACATACTACATAAAATATTCTGACGCAGGGGCCCTAATACCATTGCCTACGTGCAGTTATATTTTTCATGTACTCTAAAAAAATTTTACTCATTCTAAAAATGTAGTATTACTTTAAACTGGATTAATGCTTACTTCAGAGGTTCCAGCATCAGCCCCTCTTACTCTTTAACCTCAGCCTATAACATGGTATGTCCAATACTCAGGTTGCTTGTTTCCAGTAACATTCCTGTAGATGGCAATTTGAGTATGTTAGTTGGCTCAAAATAATGTTTCTACTATTGTCTTTGAATCTGTGGTACACTGATATGTGATTCTCAGGTTACGGATTATTTTTGGATTTGAATACATACTTACCCTTCAGGGTTCCTTGACAAGTGCCAACACATAATCAACTAAGGAAATGTGAAGTCTTGGTTTTATAAAAAAAAATTTTGCAGTGAGAAAACAGACGATTATCAAGATCCATTTACCATCTGGAGACTGGTCTAATACCAGAACTGCAAGTAGTATAGCAGAAAATTTATGTTAGGGCTACATACCTTAGTGCAGTGAGAGTAAATACTGTGCAAGATTGCCATGGAGAAAATAAAAGCAAGAGTTTTGCCACTTACATCAAAATAGAAGAAAATCAAGATGATGACAACCTCTCAAAGAATTTAGGGAATGCGGGCGAAGAAAAGTAAACCTGCTTGATGAGTAAACAAGAGGGATGAAGAAATTAACAGAAAGGACCATGTGAGAGTAGAAGCTATTACAAATGAGCCCGTGCCAAGTGATGTACTTTTTATGACAAGCGGTCAGAAAACTGGTTACACAGGATGATAATTCCACTTCAACAAGTGCTTCAACTTCTTGGACTCCGTTAATACTGTTATCAAGCCCCGTAGTACAACTGTATCATATTTAGTTTACATTCCTGCATAACTTCTACTACATCAGGTAGTGAATGTAAGCCCACTAAAACTAAATTTTAGTTTCTAAATTGCCCAATGCTATTTACATAAAAGTGCTATTTACACTGCAATTGTTCCCATAAGAGCCTTCAAGAAAGCTTGATCATTTTGAACAAATCACTCTTGAAGGGTAACTAATGACAGTTGTTTTAAATTCATTCTAATTAGGATATTAAAATGATCTTTGAAAAAGATAAAAAGTGCAATTCAAGCATTGCAGCACACCACAGGCACAAAACTGTCATACTGATACTGATGTTCATTTCTGTTTTAGCAAGTAGAGAACATTCCTGACCAATAATGATTACGTACAAGCTTTTCCACAACTTGACTACGTAGTCCTTGGCTAATGTTCTCAAACAAATGCTCTTCACTCCTTTGTACTAAATTGGCTTGTGATTATCATGACAGTTAACACAATACTTAAAAAAAAAAAGAAAAAAAGAACCTACAGTATATATATCCTTTATTGGAAAACTTAAACAAAATAGTCCTTTCTTAGATTTATACTCTGATTATGAATTTACATCACAATAGTATATGGCAAATATCCTACATTTTAAAAGTCTAAAACCTTCACATGAAATATTGCATGCA
>NC_061108.1:15783962-15878893 GCF_015104395.2 Macrobrachium nipponense
TATTGCATGCACACTGAACAACTACTATGTATCATACTTTTCACTTGTCTCAAAAATATACATTCACAAATTAGTACTTATGAGTAATCTGGATTGCTTCATCTTTTTTTTTTTTCTTTTGTTTGTGTGACAAAACATTGGTTATCTGTGATTCATGATTGTCATTTGGAATTTGTACTATATGATTATCAAAAATAACAACCCTAATTCATCTATGCATTACTGATTATTTCAAATGAAATTTAAATTAATATTCCATGATCTGTGTGGCACACAAGGGACTGCGTTAATGAAGACAGTAGAGTAATCATATACGTAAATGCTAATCAATTGTTATACACAATTCTTTCCTGTCTGCTCTATGACCACCATGAAAAATTTTTACTTTTACCTGTACTACACCTAATATTCTTACTGCAATACAATTTCACATGTAGGATTAAATAAAAATAATTTTATCCAAGATCCACTAAAAAAACATCTCCAAGATCATTTGAAGAGTAAATGGTCTATCACAAAGTTGAAGCTTGGACTGAATACAATTCTCTATATTGTGCGGTTCTTTTAATAAAAAAAAAATAGGAATTAGTATTTCTTATTTATCTGTGCACAGACATGAAGCACTTTGCTTTTAAATAAAACACTCTTGTACAGACAACCATCATAACTCTTCTTTTAGGTTTTTCTAAGTTTATTCCTCTTGTCCAATAAACAAAACCATTACTTGTAGTTACAAAAGAGTTTTGGCTTTCACTAGTAAAGCTTTAATACAGAAATATAATACAAAATGATCATTAAATACTATGCCAAAAGTGTGTTAAAAATATGAATACAATATTAAGTTTCACAGTATAAGTAACAACTTAAAAAATAACAGGATATTTACTTAGAAAATCCAAGATGCATTGCCTTCCGTACATACTTAGGTCCTTCCCAGTAACCACTGCAAATGAAAATAAATTACAGAAACGTTTAGTCATTTTAATCATATTTTTCAGTGATTTTGGGTAGACTAAGTGTCTACAAGTAGGGTTATTTTATATCACTTGCTCATTTATTTTTTTTTAATGTAACTGAATAGAACGAGTAATGAAACCAAGGGAAACCTGATTTTTCCAGTCACATAAAATATAAATGTATTATACATACTCTTTTCCATCATGAGGGGATTGTATACATTTTTAAAAATACTGAAAAGGGTAAACACTATGAATTCTTAAAATTTATATTTTCAAAAGTTTGTTACTATAAAAAGACTGACGTCTTTTTGTCTCATCATCAACAAAGTAAAAACACAAATATTCAACATACTGGTGTGTGATTATAAATGCCACTTTATGGCATGTGTATAATCTATGTGGCAAACAAGAGGTTAAATATTGTCTATTTTGCAGCAGTAGATTTACAAGATTTACTAGTATACTCTACATTAATTGTTCATAAGTAACCAGATTTAGTTATTACAATGGTATTAAATATGGATAAAATTTTGACCCTACTGCCTTAAAAGATGTTGTAAGATATATTGAAAAGACAAACAAGTTTAGCCATTTGTAAACCTCAGAATTATGTAGCTGTTAAGAAAACTTATTGAAAAATATGATGCAAATATCCTACTCCAAAACTTTAATCTCTAGTTTTTTTTGTCTTCAGAAACCAATATTATGCCAAGTTAATTAAATTCCAGTGTTTGCAAAAGAGTTTCAAGGAGTACTACCAAAAATAATGAAATTCCATTATTCACGAATCATAAATTTAAATCTAAAAGTAATTGTCTGACTTACTTCAGCATTCCCAACCAGTACATGGTTGGCATTATATCCTTCTTCATGTGGAACATAGTCCTGCGTTCCTTTGCTTGATTAATAGGGAAGGTTTCCAAAGGATTTCCATTCATATCAAATTCAGCCAGTATGCAAGTTGAATATCCTGTTGACAGAACAATGACTGAATAAGGGATGTAGGTGGTCAACAACTAAAATATAAGGTAGATAAATGAAAATTAATGTTGTACTCACAATTTTAACGAATTCACGTCAGACAAATTTGATCACAAGTACAGTGGACCCTCCCGTTTTCACGGGATTCGTGTCACAACCCCCTTCGCATAGCTGGAATCCGCAAATACTTCGTGCCCCTATAAAAAATGCTTAAAACTGCCTATTTTGTTAGTTCAAACTCGATAAAACTCCACTTAAAATGCTTACGCTGTCTTTTTTAAATAGTTTATCAGGAAAAGTGAACTTAATCATGAAATTGATGTGAAAATTCAGTAATCTGTGGATATTTCTTACAGAAAAATACCGCGAATGTGCAAATTTCCGCAGATAATAGGTATAAAAGGTCCAAAGAGAAATATGCAAATACAAGAGTGCAAATCTGGAGTCAACAAACAGCAGGGGTTGACTATATACAGTAGTATATAGTAGTATACAGTTATTACTGTCTTGGAAAAATTTCTTTAAAAATCAAAAGTACAATTAAAGTTAACATTTATCTGGAGCATTTAATCTCATGCCAACTAAGCAATTTTTAAGTGGAACTAGTAAAGTGGATGGGTCTGAGTGTGTCTACCAGCCACAAGTCAGTTGTGTGCAACATTTCTCACAGTTTTTCATGAAGTCCCCACAAACTTAAACATTTAATTTTCCAACTATTATTTTTATTCACTTGACCTTTAATTAATTTTCTAATCTATTTACTTTTACTTCACTCATGTCATGAGGTGGCTAGCTACTTTTTAATTGACTTTTTGAAGTTTGGATAGTACTTTGCTAAGAATGTCAAGTACTGTGTGGGTTTTTTTGTTTGTAGAAGAGAAGAGCAACTAGGTCTGTTGGCTTCAAGTATTGTGCTTGGTTGGAACTTATTTCCTTGTGTATTTCAGTAAGCTTTTTTTTCTTGGAAAGTGTTACATAATTAGCAAATAATGGGCTAATCAGAATTTTCTTGAAAGTTAACTTTCATTTAGATAATTCATTGCTAACTTTGGGTTTTCCCTCTGATTTAATATTATACTACCTAATAAGGTGTAAATTTGCTCTTACCAAGTTTTACAGTCTCTTACTATTCATTGTTATATTCACCATTTGCATTTTTGCATGGGAATAACAAAAAATATATCTGTAATAGAAGTTTATTAATTAAAGTATGTACTGAACTTTAGTAGTCCAGGTCCACCATCACTTATCTGGCATCACTGGGGCCTGCAGGGCACCGGATTAGCAGATTTCCTCAGATTACAGACTAGTAGTTAGGTTAGAATACACTTAACCCCACAGTTAACCCCCTCATCCTACCTTTAAAATACCCTGTAAATCAAGTACAAGTTGGTTAATATGGAAGAAATGTTAAATGAAAATATGTAAGGTTAAATTTTAATGAAACGCAGACAAAATAAATGGTACAGGTAATTCTGTTTACTTATGCAAAGTTTATCACTGCTGCTTCCAAGGTGAAGAGCTTGAATTCACAACTAAGCACATTTACATGTTAGGTGAAGGGCTGTCATGATTCCCATTTTCATCTTGGATTTTTTTTATATATTCTATGAAATTCTTATTAATATTTGGCAACAATTCAGTCACTGACATCAAAGAACTTGCTACAGCTTCTTCTAGTTTGTGTTGTCATACTTATGGTTTTTTTGTATTTATATTTTATGCCATTCTCATCTATACTTTTTCTGAATTTTATCATTTTTCATTTGTACAGTGGGCCCCCCCAGCATTCGCGGACTCACGGATTCGCTGATTTCTCTCTGGACTATATCTATCCATTATTTGTGGGAAATTCGCCTATTTGTAGGTTTTTCTGACAATAAATAATCACTAATTAGTGTATTTTGATGTTATTTTCATGACTAAATACATTTTTATGATAAAAAAATTATTTACTGATTTTAAAATATTAATAGTATTGATCAATACTGTATTAGTAAGTTTAATAAGATAAATATAAATATCACATAATAATAATAATCATCTCTCTCTCTCTCTCTTAAAGAGATGTATGTTTTTTGTATGATAAATAAAAGATTTACTAATTTTCCAATATTAACCCTTTAACGCAGATTGGACGTAACAAATGTCGACGAAAATTGTCTGTTGGGTGCCGAACCAGACGTACGAAACGTCGATGAAAATTTTTTTTTTTTTAATTCGCGGAAAAATAGTTATGGGCCTACTAGGCAAAAACTTTTGAATCACGCACCTCGGAGGATGCTGGGAGTTCACGGATCAAGCTGTTGTTTTGTTTACAATCTTTACCCAGGCGCGCAAGCGTGAATTTCTTTCTTCTCGCACTAAAAAGCATCAGCGACATCTCAGAAATTATTTCGTCACTGACATAATTTTTGCACCATTTTATATTAGCCGTTAAATAGTTTTATATATGAAAATGTGCGCAATTTTATGTAGAATACAACAAAAAACAACTCATGGTTGTAGCTTATATCAGTTTTGAAATATGTTCATATAAATAACGATGTGCCAAAATTTCAACCTTCCGTCAACTTTGACTCTACCGAAATGGTCGAAAAACGCAATTGTAAGCTAAAGCTCTTATATTCTAGTAATATTCAATCATTTACCTTCATTTTACAACAAATTGGAAGTCTCAAGCACAATATTTCAATTTATGGTGAATTTATGAAAAAAAACTTTTTCCTTACATCCGCGCGGTAACTACCGAAAAAATCAGAAATTTTTCCGTCCGATTGTCATAATGTTTGCACAGCTTTATATTAGCCGTTACATAAAGTTTTATATATGGAAATGTGCACAATTTTATTTAGAATACAACAATAAACAACCCATGGTTGTAGCTTTTATCAGTTTTGAAATATTTTCATATAAATAATGATAAGTGCCAAAATTTCAACCTTCGGTCAACTTTGACTCGACCGAAATTGTCAAAAGCCGCAATTGTAAGCTAAAACTCTTACATTCTAGTAATACTCAATCATTTACCTTCATTCTGAAACATATTGGAAGTTTCTAGCAAAATATTTCGATTTATGGTGAATTTATGAAAGAAAACTCTTACGAAAAAATCAGAAATTTTTTCGTCTGATTGTCGTAATGTTTGCACCATTTTAAATTAGCTGTTACATAAAGTTTATATGAAAATGTGCGCAATTTCATGAAGAATACAACAATAAACAACCCATGGTTGTAGCTTTTGTCAGTTTTGAAATATTTTCATATAAATAACGATAAATAGAAAAAAATCGACATTCGGTCAACTTTAACTCGACCAAAATGGTCAAAAACTGCAATTGTAAGCTACAACACTTACTGTCTAGTAATATTCAATCAATTACCTTAATTTTGCAACAAACAGGAAGTCTCTAGCACAATATTTAGATTTATGGTGAATTTTTTAAAACTACTTTTTTTACGTCCGCACGTTATGAATTCATGCTTCATATTGTGATAATATTTTCTCTGTGTTGCTTTGATCGTTTTACAATTTGTTATATACCAAAATCATTGCAATTTAGTGTAAAATACAATGAAAAAATAATTAACTCATTAGCTTTAACTGTTTTGCTCACAGCGTGATTTGTATACAATTATATATGAAATTTTTTTTTCATGCTGTCATATATTCCAATATTTATACATGATAATGATATTTTTTTTCATTTCTGATGGTTGCATACTAAACTTCAGGTAATGTCAAAAAAGGAGCCAAAAATTAACTCTTAATCTTGAAAATTAAGCGTGCTGTGATTTTTTGAAAAAAACTTTTTTCCGCTTCAGCGCTCACTCGCGAACGCTGCCGGCAAACGGGAGACACTTTCGGAAATACCGGCTCGGCATTTAAGGGTTAATATTAATGTAAAGAGCAATCAATTCATTGAAGAAAATACTACAGAATTAGTAAGGTTTTAGTTTATAAATTTTAAAAATTATATAAGAATGAAGGAAATCCCAGTCTTCACACATTTCTTTCGAACTCCAGGTCCAAGCTGAGGTCTAACAGCTGTCAAATATATCAAGTAATGTGATAGGAGGGGAGGGAGTGTGTTCTCTCTCTTTACCGAGATGAGAGATTTTTATGGTACACGTATGTATAATATGTTTATTAATATTTTCAAATAATAATAATAATACGTAACTGAAATTACAAAAATCATAAGCGAAAGTATTTTACAGAAATACTACAATAATCTCTCTCTCTCTCTCTCTCTCTCTCTCTCTCTCTCTCTCTCTCTCTCTCTCTCTCTCTTACAGGGATGTATGTTTTTTGTATGATAAATAAATGATTTACTCATTTTAAAATATCAATATTGATGTAAACAGCAATAACATAAATTCCTTAAAGAAAATACTACGGTTTATAAATAAAAAAATTATGTAAGAATGAAAGAAAATCCATTCTACCCCGCATCTTGTCTTTGAACTCCAGATAGCCAAGCTGAGATGGCTGGGGTCCAACAGCTGTCAAATGTATCAAGTAATGTGACAGGAGGGGGAGAATGTTGCCCACTCAAGATCATGTAATCTCTCTCTCTCTCTCTCTCTCTCTCACTGAGATGAGAGAATTTCTATGGTACATGTGTATATGTTTATTAATATTTTTGCTTAATAATAATAATAATATAACTAATTTCAAAATTCATAACATTATGTGATAGTATTTTAAAGAAATACAATAATCTATCCATTTCACTCTTTTCACTAAGGATGACGCTCTCCTCTCTCTCTCTCTCTCTCTCTCTCTCTCTCTCTCTCTTCTCTCTCTCTCTCTCTCTCTCTAATTATAGGCCTGTGAGTCTACATCACATATTATGAAAGTGTATGAAAGGGTAATGAAGAAAAATATTATGAAACATTTAATAAAAAATAATTTGTTTAATATAGGACAACACGGTTTCGTACCCGGAAAAAGTACACAAACCCAACTGTTAGTCCACCGTGAGAACATATTCAAAAATATGAAAAGCAGAAATGAAACAAGATGTGGGTTTATCTAGACTTTGCAAAAGCTTTTGACAAAGTAGACCATAATATATTAGCAAAGAAAATTAGAAAACACAATATCGTAGATAAAGTAGGAAGATGGTTAAAAGAATTTTTACACAACAGAAAACAGATAGTTATTGCAAACGATGAGAAATCGGATGAAACCAAGGTAATATCCGGTGTGCCACAAGGTACGGTGCTAGCTGCAATATTGTTTGTTATTATGATTGAAGACATAGACAGTAATGTTAAGGATTCGGTAGTGAGTAGTTTCGCTGATGACACAAGAATAAGTAGAGAAATTACTTGTGATGAAGATAGGAACCCTCTACAAAGAGACCTTAACAAAGTATATGATTGGGCAGAGGTAAATAGGATGGTATTTAACTCTGATAAATTTTGAATCAATAAATTATGGAGACAGAGAGAAGGAAAGCTATATGCATATAGGGGACCTAATAATGAGACAAATCACAAATAAGGAAGCAGTTAAAGACCTTGGTGTGATGATGAATAGGAACATGTTATGCAATGATCAAATAGCCATTCTGTTGGCAAAATGTAAAGCAAAAATGGGAATGTTGTTACGGCACTTCAAAACAAGAAAAGCTGAACACATGATTATGCTTTATAAAATGATATTGTAATGATACAATTAAGTTTGTTCATACTTACCTGGCAGATATATATATAGCTGTATTTTTCCGAATCCGACAGAAATTTAAACACTTACGACACACGCAGTGTGGGAGTCAGGTGGTTAGTACCCATTCCCGCCGCTGGGAGGCGGGTATCAGGAATCATTCCCATTTTCTATTCATAATTTTTTATTTCCACTGTCTCCTGAGGGGAGGTGGGTGGGTACTTGATTATATATATCTGCCAGGTAAGTATGAACAAACTTAATTGTATCATTACAATATCATTTTGTTCATGAAACTTACCTGTCAGATATATATATAGCTGAATCCCACGTTTGGTGGTGGGAGTAGACAGAATAGAAGATTTTAGGAAACATATATATGCAGATAATTGATATCTTGATTCCTTACCTGTTAGCATAGCTGACTTCGAGGTTACTGCCGCGTAAGTCTGCTTGTGCTACTAGAGTTGCCAGCGAGGTAGAGACCTATATAGCTGGTGCACTCCAGATGATCTGTCAACAGGGGCGAGACCACGACGTGACTAGACCATAGACCATACAAATGAGGGCAACGAAGTAAAATAAAAACCAAACCACCTGGCGTAGCCTACCAAAAGTATCCCACATAGGACTAAGCTAATGGAAGGGAGATCCGCCGCAGTGGCGGTCAACCCCACAACCATAACACAAGTTAAAAACTCCCCTAAACCATTAAAGGATAGGATGAGCGCTACCTCCTGCCCCCAAAACAGTGTCTGCAGCGACGTATGGTCCTAGCGAGTAACAATTTTCGTATGTTGCTTTCACCTCCCGCAGGTAGTGTGAAGCGAACACCGAATTGCTTCGCCAATAAGTGGCGCTCAAAATGTCTTTGATTGCCATATTCTTGTGAAAAGCCACCGAAGTAGCAATAGCCCTCAACTCGTGGGCTTTCACTTTCAGAAGCTCCATGTCACTTTCACCACACTTTTCATGGGCTTCCTTACCGTACTTCTTAAGAAGAACGCCAGTGCATTCTTCGACATCGGAAGATCTGGTTTTTTCACAGAGCACCACAAGTTCTCCGAAGAACCTCTGCATGCTCTGGTTCTCTGCAAATAAAACTTGAGAGCCCTGACAGGACACAGGACTCTCTCAGCTTCAGGTCCCACTAGCTCCGACAACCCCTTGATCTCGAACGTTCTCGGCCAAGGGTTGGAAGGGTTCTCGTTCTTTGCCAAGAACGTAGGACTTAAGGAACAAACTGCACTATGATACTTGAACCCAATATGCTTGCTTATGACTTGAATTTCGCTAACCCTCTTCGCCGTCGCCAGAGCGGTTAGGAAAATAGTCTTCTTAGTAAGATTCCTAAGCGAGGCTAAATGGAGCGGTTCAAATTGACTCGACATGAGGAACTTCAGTACCACGTCTAAAGTTCCCACGATGGTACCTTAGGTTGGAGAACTTTCACAGTCTCAAATGATCTAATGAGATCATGAATGTCTTTATCATTCGCTAAGTCGAGTCCTCTATGTCTGAAGACCACAGAAAGCACGCTTCTGTAGCCTTTAATCGTAAATTTTGGGAACGGCTAGTTTCGCTTCTTTCCTAAGATGAAGAAGGAAATCTGCTAACTGGCTCACAGAGGTTGAGGTGGAGGAAATGCCCTTCCTTCTGCACCAACTTCTAAAGACAGCCCACTTTGATTGGTAAACTGCGACTGAGGAGGGCCTCCTTGCGTTGGCAATCGCCGTTGCCACAGGTCTTGAAAAACCCCTCGCTCTGGCCAACTTCTTGATAGTCTGAACGCAGTCAGACTCAGAGCGGGGAGGTTTTGTGGTACCTCTCGAAGTGGGGCTGTCTGAGTAGATCTTTCCTTAGGGGCAGAGTCCTCGGAAAGTCTATTAGGAAGGACATCACCTCCGTGAACCAGTCGGCCGCTGGCCAGAAGGGGGCGATGAGGGTCCATTTCTCGCTCCTTCTGATGCAGCGAACTTCCTCATTACTTCCCCGAGTATGAATGGGGGAAAAAGCGTAAACGTCTAGTCCCGACCAATTCCACAGTAGGGCGTCTACTGCCACTGCTCCCGGGTCCAGAACTGGGGAGCAATACAGCGGAAGTCTCTTCGTTCGGGAAGTTGCGAAAACGTCCACATGAGGACGTCCCCACAGCTTCCATAGCGCCTGGCTACTTCCTGATGAATGGGTCCATTCCGTCAGGCAGAAGCTGTCCTTGCCGACTGAGAAGGTCCGCTCGCACGTTTTCCACGCCTGACACAAACCTTGTCAGAATCGTGACGTTTTGCCTCCTTCGCCCACATCAGGATATTCCTCGCGATGACGAACAGAGAATGAGAAGTGAGTTCCCCCCTGTTTCCCTGAGGTATGCCAAGGCTGTGGTGTTGTCCGAGTTTATCTGAACCACTTTGCTGGAGACTTCCTCCTCGAAGAACCTCAGAGCGAGGTAAACCGCTGAGAGTTCTTTTAGATGATGTGCCAGGACACCTGTTCCCCTCTCCAGGTGCCTGACACTTCTCTCCCTCCCAGTGTTGCTCCCCAACCGGTGGAGGACGCGTCGGAGAACAACACTAGGTCGGGGTTCCGAAGCTTGAGCGAAAGACCTTCCGCAAGCTTCTTTGGATCCAACCACCATTTGAGGTGCTTTTTCACTTCTTCCGTCAAAAGCAAGACCTCTTCTAGATCCTGTTTGCGTGACCAATTGCTTGAGAGGAAGAACTGAAGTGGTCGGAGGTGCAACCTTCCCAGAGAAACAAACTTCTCCAGTGAGGAAATGGTCCCCAGCAGACTCATCCATTCCCTCACCGAGCATGTTTCCTTCCCCAGAAAGGCCGACACTTTGTCCAGGCATTGAAGTTGTCGCCCCTGGGACGGAAAAGCCCGAAAAGCCACTGAGTCCATCTGAATCCCCAGATAGACTAAGGATTGAGAAGGAGTCAGATGCGACTTCTCGAGATTCACCAGAAGTCCCAGGGACTTCGCTAACGACAGAGTCGTGTGCGAAGGTCCTTCAGACACCTGTCTGGCGATGAGGCTCGAATAAGCCAGTCGTCTAGGTAGAGAGAGATCCTTATATCCGCAAGATGGAGCCACCTCGCAACGTTCTTCATAAGAACGGGTGAACACTATCGGCGCCGTGCTGAGACCGAAGCAGAGTGCCCTGAATTGGAAAATCAAAATTCCCTTTCAGGACAAACCGCAGGTATTTCCTTGAACGGGGATGGATGGGGACGTGAAAGTATGCGTCCTGAAGGTCTAACGAGACCATCCAATCCCCCGGTCTTAAAGCTGCAAGCACGGATTGAGGTGTCTCCATCTTGAACTTCTGCTTGGTAACGAAGCGATTCAGACTGCTGACATCCAGAACGGGGCGCCACACCCCCCCCTGACTGCTTCGGCACTAGGAACAGACGGTTGTAGAACCCCGGAGAACTCCGGTCGAAGACTTGTTCCACTGCCTGCTTCTCGATCATTTGATCTAATAGATCGTGAAGCACTGTCTGTTTTTCTCCCTGATACGACGGAGACAAATCCTTTGGTGTCGAAGACAGCGGGGGTAACGACAGGAAAGGAATTCTGTACCCCTTCTTGACGATGTCCAGAGACAAAGCGTCGGCACCTCTCTCTTCCCAAGCTTCCGCGAAATGTAGAAGTCTGGCTCCTACCGGTGTCTGAAGGACTTCCCTCTCTACTTCTTGCTCTTGGAAGGAGCGGGAGTCTTGCCTCTGAAAGAGCCTCTTCCTCGAGGGGCTGGCTTCGAGGAAGAAGCGGGTCGAAAAGGGCTTCGACTTCTTCAAAGCAGAGGACCCAGAAGCCGAAGAAGTAGCAGGCTTCCTAGAAGACTGAGCCAGAAGGTCTTGAGTTGCTTTCTCCTGGAGACTGGCTGCTATGTCCTTTACCATAGACTGGGGGAAGAGATGTTCTGAGAAAGGCGCGAAAAGAAGATCCGCTTTTTGCGCTGGTGAGACCGACTTTGCAGTGAAATTGCAAAAAAGTGCTCTTTTCTTAAGCAGTCCCGTGCTGAAATGAGCAGCCAATTCCTCAGAACCATCCCTGACGGCCTTGTCCATGCAAGACAATACACTGGACAGCTCCCCCAGAGTGATGGAATCAGAACTCCTGGACCTGGCATCCAATACCCCCAGGCACCAGTCAAGAAAATTAAAGACCTCTAGTGTCCTGAAGAGGCCTTTAAGGTGAAAGTCTAACTCGCTATGTGTCCACGAGACCTTCGAGGAAGACAAAAAAGATCTTCTGGTGGCGTCTACAATGCTACCAAAGTCTCCTTGAGCTGAGGCTGGAAGCTTAAACTCCGACGTTTTCTCCCGTCTCATACCACATACCAGCTTTGCCACCAAGTCTTGAAGGTGGTAAAGCGAAAGAAGTCTTTGCCTGAAGCTTTCCTCTTTTCCATCCAATCATGGACCTTTCTAAAAGCTTGCTTCGTAGAAAGCGACTTCTTCATCCTCACAAAGCCCGAGATCTTAGCAGCTTTGGAAGACGAAAACTGAGAGGGAGGAGTACGTGGAGCTTCAGGTTGGAAGGTGTCTGCAAAGACTGACTGAAGTAAACGAGTCAAAACCTTGTAGTCCGTCGAAACTGGAGCCAACTGCTGTTCTTCGTCCCTTTCGACGAAAGCGTCACTAACTTCCTCTTCAGACACTGGAGAAGTCGGAGGAAGTAAAGAAGAGTCCCGAGCTTTCTCAAAAAGAGAAAGAACGGCGAACAGGAAGAGTTCCCAGCCTCCGCTTGTGCTTGCGGAAGTGGAAAACTGACGTCCGTAAGCGCGCGTTTTGCGTCCGAAGCCAATCTACTGGCGCCGACAGAAGCGCGCTCAAACTCCACAGGTGTACACCTGGCGTCCACTTGTGCGCGCTGAGTGTCCACAGGTGCGCGCCGAGCGTCCACTGAAGCTCGCCGAGCGTCCACTGATGCGCGCCGAGCGTCCACTGGTGCGTCGCCGAGCGTCCACTGGTGCGCTCCGAGCGTCCACTAACACTCGCTGAGCGTCCACTGGCGCTCGCGAAACTGCACCGAGTCACGTTCGGCGTCCACTAAAGCGCGTTTGACTTTCGCAGAAGCGCGTTCTGCATCTAAAGAAACTCGCTTCTTATCCACAAGTTTCGTATCAGCGGAAACAACCGCTTCACGAGAGCGAGAAACGAATTTCTCGCCTCCTCTAGAAGTTGCTGGGGAGCAGGACTAACTCTAGAGGGAGACTCAAACGGAGAGAGAGAGCGAGCGAGGAGAGGGAGAGGGAGAACGCCTCGACCTCTTCACAGGAAGGTTGTCATCCTTACGGCGACGTGGAGCAGTCTTTCTCGAAGGAAAAACATCTCGAAGTTGCTGCTGAAGACTGAAGAATCTTGCTTGTAGGTGAAGCCTCCTTTTCTGGGGAGGGGCTGATCCTGTGAGCAGAGAGCGGCGAGGGGACGCTTCTGCTACTCCCAGGAACCGCCGCTTCACGCACCTTAGAGCGACTGCGGCGCTCGAAAAGAAACATCAAGGGAAGACTCGGCCTCCGAATAATCCTTACGCTTCTTCTGCGGAGGAAAAGCAGCAAACGCACTATCGGGCGACGAGCAAAGTTCCGGAGAACAACTTGGACGTGAAGCGTCCCGCACGCGAGCCGTCCTTTTCAGCGGACGTGATGCGGTATGAGAGCTCCACCCCTTGCGCGGGGAGGAAGCTTCAGAAGAAGAAAAGCACTCCTTGAGAAGACGCACGCGCACGCTCCTTGGCAGTCTGGGTATGTTCGTCAGAAGCTGCCGAAGGCACGCCAGATCGGTGGGGGTTCCTCGTAACCCTCCTTCGACTTTCGACATGCTCTCTCCCCGTAATCTGGGAGTCAAGCAGAGGTCTAGGTCTAGAGGCGGAATGAGGCCGATCTGACGCACCCTCCACTACACAAGGGGCACTTTCACTGCACTTCTTTTCTTCACTTTTGCTCTCCAGAGCTAACACTTTGATTCTAAGTTACGAATCGATTCAAGAATTAGCGATAACGTATTACCTTCTACCGACACTGTCTCAGGGGCCGGAGGCAACACTACAGGGGTAGGAGCATAGTCTACAGAAGGAGGGTTAGCAGGAGAATAATTTAAATCTTGCCTACCTGAAACACTCCTGGAGGAAGACCTCCTTAACCTATCTCGTTCAAGTTTCTTAAGATAGGTTTCATACGCCTTCCATTCCGACTCTGTTAGTCTTTCACACTCCTTACAACGACTTTCAAACGTACATTCATTCCCCCTGCACACTTTACAAACAGAATGTGGGTCTACTGAAGCTTTTCAGTAGCCTACCTCTACATTCAGCCATCGAACAAAATCTAGCGCTAGTAGAACTAGACCCTGACATCTTGATCAAAGAAAATTCAATACCAAAATCAATTCAACCAAAAGTCAACGTGTGCCAAGCCACCGATCCAATTCAGATACCAAAGAAAAAACCAAAAGGGATACTCAAGTAGCTAGTAAGTTTCCAAAATCTGGACGGAGGTGCTGCAAACAGGTGTTTCCAGCACCGGCGACAGAAAAATTATGAATAGAAAATGGGAATGATTCCTGATACCCGCCTCCCAGCGGCGGGAATGGGTACTAACCACCTGACTCCCACTGCGTGTGTCGTAAGTGTTTTAAATTTCTGTCGGATTCGGAAAAATACAGCTATATATATATCTGACAGGTAAGTTTCATGAACAAAACATATGTTCGTAGTCCACTTGAATATTGCAATATGATATGGTACCCACACTATCAAAAGGATATTGCACAAATAGAGAGTGTACAAAGGTCCTTTACAGCTAGAATAGAAGAAGTTAAGGACCTAGACTACTGGGGGAAAGACTATACAATCCTTAAAATTATATAGTCTAGAAAGGAGAAGAACGAACTACATGATAATTCAGGCATGGAAACAGATAGAAGGAATAACAGAAAATATCATGGAACTAAAAATATCAGAAAGAGCAAGCAGAGGTAGATTAATAGTGCCCAAAACTATACCAGGAAAAATAAGGAAAGCACACAGAACATTAATCCACTACGCACCAGCATCGATAATGCAGCGTCTATTCAATGCGTTGCCAGCTCATCTGAGGAATATATCAGGAGTGAGCGTAGATGTGTTTAAGAATAAGCTCGACAAATATCTAAACTGCATCCCAGACCATCCAAGATTGGAAGATGCAAAATATACCGGAAGATGTACTAGCAACTCTCTGGTAGACATTAGAGGCGCCTCACACTGAGGGACCTGGGGCAACCCGAACGAACTGTAAGGTCTGTAAGGTAAGGTCTCTCTCTCTCTCTCTATGTATGTTTATTTGTTTTGTAGTATAAATTATGATTTACCTTGTAACTAACTTTCAAATATTAATAAGATTAATAAAAAAATAGCAATTCCCAGTCTCTCTCTGTTATTGGCTGTAGGTATATACTTATTTTTAACGGTAAAATGTTTAAGATGACCTTGAAATGATGATAATAATATAACCTCAAAGATTAACATAGTAATAGGTTAGTAATTTTAGGTATATTTTTGAAGTAGGATGTTATCTAAGGTATACATTTGGTATCTGAACTTTCAAGATAGGCAGTTATAAGCATTTTTAGGGGTGGTTTTAACCACTTGCAGGTTCTAACTATTCACGGGGGTATGTCCAGTACACATCCCCGCGAATATGGGGGAAACACTGTTCAGTCCAAAAAATTAAAATAATTGTGTATGTACATGCATAGGTATGTAAGAATGCACAAACTCATTTGCTGGCATTGGAGAACTTGCTTGCTACTGCTTGTTTGAGTTTTTTTATAATTATGATTTTTTAAATTTATATTTCATGGTATTTAAATTTATATCTTTACTACATTTTCTTATTTTTATTTTTACAACCCAAAAGATAAACAATCATGTGCCTAGAGTAATTACGCATGCACATACTCATTCGCTGGCATTAAAGAATATGCTACAGGTAATTTTGGTTCATATTGCTACACTACGATTTTTTCAATTATATTTTACGTTATCCTCATTAGTATTTTTACGGTATCTTCTGTTTAATTTTTACAACCCAAAATATATACTTAATCATGTGCTTAGCGCATGTACGAACACGCACACTCCTTCACTGACATTATTTAACTTGTTACAGCTTGCTTTTGGTTGGTTTGTTCTGTATATATTTTATTTATATTTTACACTATTCTCATTTATATTTTTACTGTATTTTCTAATTTTTTTACAACCCAAAAGATAAATGTAATTGTGTGCCTAACATACATACATATGCACACTCGTTTGCTGGCATCAGAAAACTCGTTACAGTTTGTTGTGGTTTGTAATGTTATGATTATGATTTTGTAAATTTATATTTTGTGCTCTTCTCATTTATGTTTTTACTATGTTTTCTAATTTTTGTTTTTTCAAAACCCAAAAGGTAAATGCAATCATGTGTGTGGGCTATGTATGAATAGACGTACACACTCATTCTCTGGCAGCGTGGGAGAATTGCTACAGCTTTTGGCTCGTGTTACATTTATTTTCTACTTATATTTTGTGCTATTCTCAATTACAACCCAAAAGATAATCACAGTCCTGTAAGTAGGGTAAACATGCACAACGCATTCGCTGGCAATGCAGAACTGCCTACAATTTTTGTTTCATGTTGTTAACACTTATAATTTTATTACTTATATTTTATTCTATAACCATTTATAATTTTACTGCATTTGCTATATTTTTACAACCCAAAGGATAAATACAATTGCGTGCGTTGGTAATGTACGTATGCACACAAGTACATAGCGCCAACAAACAATAGCATCAGGTTGGTGTGGTAACCCAGCAAATTTGAAATCATGCTAGCCAAAATTAGTCCCAAATTAATGATAAAATGGGATTAATGATTGCTGGATTAGTGATGGTTGACATGTATGTAGTTCATGATATTCTACTGGTAGTATTCTTGCTCAGCACAAAAATTCTTCAACAAAGAATCTGCACAACCTGGTAGGCTTGCAATACCTATGTGTCTAGCACTGAAAGAACCTGCACTATCGAAGTCAGGCTTGTTTCCCTAAACTACCCAGCTTACCTTCCCTATAGAGAGGTTAATAGGAGAGACTGTTTTATAAAGGAAGGGTAAATGCCCTAAACCTCTGGGCATGAGGCCAAGTTTTTTAGCCAAATTGGATTAAAAAGTGCTATGCCTATCAAACAGATGATAATAATCCAAGCAAGTAGTGCAGTAACAATAATAACAATAAAAAAGAACAGCAGAAAATAAATATAAAAGAATAAACATAAATATTATGATAACTTACCAGTAACTAATGGACATGAGGTGTAGCCATCATAAGCTGAATCAGGAGTTTTGCCGTCCATTACCTTACTTAGGTTTTTCCGCAAAACACCAATTTGCCCAGCTAGAAAAATATGAAGTAATGACTACAAAATTTAACAACATACGTAATGAGATCAATAATGGGATGTATATTATTTATAGACTTTGTACCATTATAATAAACAGCCTGAGTTGCAAGTATTTTGTAAAATTAATTTATCAAAATTCTTGGTATATAAAATGCAAAATGTTTGTAAAATACATCTTTTACCTGTCCAAGATTACACAAAATGCAATGAAGCATACGGTAAATGGGATACTAGTTACTTTGCTAGTCTAAATTTTAGGCCATAAAAGAGCAAAAGACACTAAGAACCTAAATATATACAAAAATATTTTGACAATTTGCACAATGTCATCAGCAGTTTGGAGATAATTTTCATACTAAATTACATACTGTACCACCAGAGCAATTAAAACATTTTTATACATTACTAGGGTTCTGCCTTAACTTCGTCCTGATTGAATTCATTACACAAGAATTTTTATACTAGACTGGAGAAAAATTTTTTTACGTACAGCTTCCATATCTGTAGGAAAAATGTTTGAAGAGCTTTTTCTATTATTTACTGAAGAGAAGCATTCTGCAAAATTTGGAGGAATCAAGCAAAACTGAAGTAGTACAGTTTTGTGCTGGATAAATGCGGGATTATGGATTACATTCACTGTCTAGGATTTGTTTAAAACCATACATACCTTGGTCACCCACCCAATCACAGTAAACCACTGCTGCAATGCAAGATCTTGCTTGTAATCCCATTAACCTTGTGTTTTCTCATTCTTCACCCTTAACACATTACTCACTCTTTTCAATACCCTCCATATAGACTAAACAGTTACTTCCACAAGCATTCTCACAGGTCCCAGCACTTGGCCTAAATTATACACTATCAAATTCCATAAGCATTCTCAAATTTACATCTAACCCTATTCATTCAAGAATATGATCTTCAAGATCTACCTCACTTCTATCCTTTATAATCAAAAAGCCTTCAAAATATTCCACAACAGAGGACTGAATTCTCTTCAGGCAGTATCTTTCCACTCATAACTTCTATTCGAAGATCCATTTAATAATGAGCACCTCATTCCGGATTCACTTCACTCCGGGTACACTATTTTTCTCCCACAGGTATTTCCCCACATTCCATCAATGTTTCGTTACTCCACTTGTTTTCCTTTTTACAGTTCCAACATTCAAGACTCACCTACTGCTGCTGCAGTTTTGGAAGTTGGAATATTAGTACAATCACCAATGCCAAAAATATTTGGAAAAGTTTCATGTTGCAGTGTCTCTTTGTTGACTTTAAGGTAACCTGCACCATCAACAAGGGCTGAACATTTCTGCAAAACATCTGGAGAACTCATTGGTGGAGTGACATGAAGCATTTCGTACTGAAAGAAACATGTTATAAAAAAATTTGCAGAAAAAGAAACTACATACAGTAATAAAATTGCTGAGCTTTAACAACTTTTCCAGTAAATATGCATTACTATTTTAGTTCCGATTTCTTCAAACCTGCTTGACTGTTCCATATAATAATGAACTGTGCTGTATTTGTAATGTGATTCTTCCCAGAATAAGGTTTAAAGGAAGGCTTATAAAAAATGAACTTCTGATATGCACTCAAGTAACCAAAAGTGACCTTTCCTCTAAGTAGTTTTTATTAGAGTCAAAAGACTATTGGTTTGTGAATATTATATAGCAGGCAAATAATGATAATTAGAATAGAATTTTATAATAAAATGAAATTTTATATATACTTACCCAGTAATTACTTAGCTGAGTGTTTCTACTAGACAGCATTTTACATTTTGAAAACTAGCGGTAGCAATAGTCTTGTGTATGTTTAAGTCTCTTCGCTTGGCGATAGACTTTTTTTGTGTTCTCCTTACGACTGTCATTCGTAAGTATTTCTGGTTCCTCCCATCTCCTTGGGATATCTTAGTAGAGTGGTTCTTCTTAACTAAAGGAGATGATTCAAACAGATAAGTTGAACAAATATAACAACTTTATTCTGTAACTCCATACTAGGAGATGCAGCTCGGTCGGAAGACCGATATGTTTGATGGTTGGCACGGAACTGCCATTCTAAAGCATCGCGTCGATAGCGGAACATTAGCTATCTCAGCAATTCATATAAAAACATACGTAGTCCGCCGGCTCGGAAGTTACAAGTTCCGGCGTAGGTTAACAGGTCAACGCTTCCCATGTAAAAAAGTTGTTGTGCAAAGTTATCATTAACATAAAATGTTGACAAAGCTCAGAGCTAGACCAGGCTACTGCAGACAGCGCATAGCGTAATCTAGATCTGCTTTGGTCACGTAGGACCCTCCTAATGCCATGACCTCAGGTCATGGGTTTATATTTACAGATCCTGTAAATTGAATAAATGTATTTATTACATATGTCGGTGAATAGCCCCTCCCACTTTCGGGGTAAGAGAGGAACAACTACAGTCCAGAGACCAATTTTGTTTTATCTCCTAAGCCCTAGTCCATGTGAGGGGAGGCAGGTGGGCTTTGTTCATAGAAATATCAATTTCATACAATCAACTTACCTGTCAGATATATACATAGCTAAGACTCCGTCGTCCCCGACAGAAATTCAAAATTTCGCGCCACTCGCTACAGGTAGGTCAGGTGATCTACCTGCCTGCCCTCGGGCAGCAGGACTAGGAACCATCCCGTTTCTATCATATTTTCTCTGTCGCCGGTGGTATCAACATTGTTGTTATTACCTCCTGACTTAGATTCATTTTTCATCCTTTGATCATCGTTTTTCGGCTTTTTGGTGACGTATTTGGATCGTGTTTTGCATTCGCTACAGTGGACTGGTTTTGGAATAAACTCTTTTGGATTTTTCTCAGTATGTCTGATTCTAATCGTGAGTGTGAGAATGTGTGTGAATGTAGGCTGCAGGGTGAGGATACCGAAAGCTTCGGTTGATCCTCACACTGTATGCGTAAATGTAGGGGGTTTCAGTGTTCTGCATAATACTTGTAAGGAATGCGAGGGATTGAATGCAGAAGAGTGGAAGACTTTGACTTCTTATTTGAAGAAGTTAGAGAGGGATAGAATTAGACGATTGAAAGGTGTGAGTTCAAGGCCTATTGAGCCTTTCACTGATAATTCTAATCCTACTGATGTAGATTCTCCCTATGTATCCATTCTCAGAGTGCTTTTTCGGATTCGGCATCGGAAATCGCCAATCTGAAAGCTACAATTAGAGACATGAAGTCCAAGATGGCTGACTTCAAAGGTCATAAGGCTAGTGAAAGTGAGCATTACAGTGAAGTGAGTTATCCCCAGTGTTGTGGGTTTTGGGGGCGTTTTGATCGTCCCTGCGACGCTCCCAGGCCTAGACCTCTTCCAAGCTCACAAGCCCAGAGGAGAAGGAAAGTCGAAAGCCTTGAGGAGGTTGTGAATGGGGAACCCCAACGGTCAGACGTCCCTTCAGCTAGCTCTGATTCATGGCAAGGCGCTCAAGGGCGCTATAAGACGAAAAAAGCGTCCTTCGCGAGTGTGTTTCTCGTCCTCTCCCTCTCCCTCACCTAAACGAGGGTGGAAGGAATCGAACTTGTCGAGACCGCTGAAGCGTCATATGAAGCCTGACATAGATTCTAGTCCAGAGCGTTTCTCAGATGACGCTCCGTCTTCTAGCAAGAAAGCGAAGGGGGCGTCAGCGTCACCTGAAGTGTACGCGGAAGTACCCGTTTCCTTTCCTTCTTCCCTCCCCCGAGTGATGACGAAAGACGTCATGCACTGGACGTGGGAGAAGCGTCAAGAAAGATCATTATGGCAGTTCAAGAGCAACTGTCATCTCTAGTGGGAGTTTTAGCGCCACGTCGGAAGGACGTGACGCTTCCATTTAAGAAGTCTCGTCCTCTCTCACCTGTTCAACGAGAAGCGTCATACAGACGGGAAACGGCTAAACGTCTTACAGAAGCGTCTAGTTCGAGAGCGAGAACAGGTGCTTACGAGAGTTTCGTAACGCCAGAGAGACGTAAGACGTCTTTTAGACGCGAAGCGTCATTGGAAACGGAGCATAGACATGACGCTCCGTCCAATATTATGACGCCAAGTAGGACGCCTTTGGAGAGCGGAGGGCGTCTTCCAAGCGCGAAGCGTCATCGAGGACGTCAGCAAAAGACGTCATCCATGACGCTTGGCGATCGGGAAGCGTCATGTAAGCGTGAAGCGTCTTCTAAAATTCTAGAGAAGCCGAAAGCTTAGGACGCCTTCCAAGACTATTAGAGCGGGAAAGAGGAAGGATTATCATTCCCTTAGCCCCTCTCTCCTATTAGGAGTTTGTCTCCTCAAGAAGAAGAACGTTCTGAAAGGAGAGCGGAGACGCATGTAGATCCCGAGGTTTAGAGGAAAACTCGGATGACGAATATAGTGGAAGAGAAGGTCTGTCTAACTATAAGGTGTTGACTACCCTACTTCTTGAGGAGTACGGAGACGAGTTGACGCCTGCCGCCTCCTCCTTCTCCGCGCTCGCTCTTTTCCAGTGCTAAGACGAAGAAGCCTTCGTCTTTTCTCAAAATGAAACCCACCATATCGATGAAGAGAGCATTACATTCCTTAGACTCATGGATGAAGTCTAAGAAAGACTTAGTGAGGACAGTCTTCTGCATGCCTCCAGCAAGATTAGCTGGGAAAAAGAGGCATTTGGTATCAGACGGGAGAGAATATGGGTATTGCTCTCCCTTCTACAACCGAAAAACAGATTTTTCGACTTTGGTTGACGCTTCACGGCGTCAAAGTCTCAATTCTGCACGGATTACGTGGGGAATTTCGGAACTGGATCATCTCCTCAAGGGACTCTTTCGTGTATTGGAAGTTTTTAACTTCTTAGATTGGTCCCTTGGGGTGATGTCCAAGAAAGCCCATGATTCGGAAGGAATCGAACCTGAAGCCCTGTTATGCATATTGTCTTGTATTGACAAGGCGGTACAGGACGGATCTTTTGAAATCTCCTCTTTGTTTGGGGCAGGTCTTTTAAAGAAAAGGACTGTATATGGCGCCTTCTTAACAAAGGCAGTCTCACATGCTCAGAGAGCAGCACTACTATTATGCGCCTCTATCTGACTTTTTGTTCCCTTCTCAGTTAGTAAAGGACATTGCGCATTCTTTAACTGAGAAGGCAACTCAGGATCTGCTGACGCAGTCAGCAAGAAAGAAGAAACCTGTTGCTGCATCGGACAAGAAAGGACCCAGTACAACGGTGCAGCCCTTTCGAGTGGTCCGACCTCCAGACCTTCCACAAGGAGGAAGGCTCCAGAGAAGAGAGGTAGATCTGCTTTTCGTCCCTTTAAGAAGGGAAAATGAAGATTCTCTCCTCCAAGCACCAGTAGGTGCCAGGCTCCTGGGATTGTGGAAGCCTGGACACTGATAAATGCAGACGCGTCATCTTTGGCGATCTTAAGGAGGGGATATCGTATCCTTTCCTGAACACTCCTCCCCACTAAAGTCAATACCAAGGGAACTATCAGCCAAATACAAGGATCCTGTGCTGAGGGATACTCCTTCGATCGATGGTGGAACAAATGTGGGACAAGAGAGCGATAGAATTGGTACGGGATCAACACTCCCCGGGGTTTTACAATCGCCTTTTTCTGGTGGCGAAAGCCTCGGGAGGCTGGAGACCAGTACTGGACCCAGCTCTCGAACAAATTTGTTGAAGGACGTCAGCTCTTATCTGAACAAATTTGTTCAGAAGGAGAAGTTCTCCATGGAGACTTCTGCTTCAGTCATGGCGTCATTACGACAGGGAGATTGGATGGTGTCTTTAGATCTCCAGGACGCCTACTTTCACGTCCCGATCCACCCTTCATCGAAGAAGTACCTCCGTTTCATGACGGGGAAGGATCTTCAGTTCAGAGCCTTGTGTTTCGGCCTGTCCACAGCTCCTCAGGTCTTCACAAGCCTGATGAAGAATGTGGCGAGGTTTCTTCACCTCAAAGGAATGAATGTCTCTATGGTATCTGGACGACTGGCTCCATCAGGGCCAGATCGGAGAGACAGTGCTTGGAGGACCTAAAGTTAACTCTGGATTTAATCAAAGCGTTGGGATTGATTGTGAACCTCGAGAAGTCTCAGCTGACCCCAGACAAGACCTAGTCTATCTGGGGATTCGGATGGGATTCTCAGGGTTTTCGAGTTTTTCCTTCGCAAGAGAGAATCGCAAAAGGTTTGCGGATAGTCTCTCTCTTCCTTAGAGAAGCAACAAACGTCGGCGAGGGAATGGTTGAGCCTTCTGGGGACGCTTTCCTCGCTAGAACAATTCTTCCCTCTAGGAAGACTTCATATACGTCCGCTTCAATTCTTCCTCAAGAGGTCTTGGAGCTGGAAAACCGGACAACTGTCGGACGTTTTTTCCCATTCCAGAGGAGATAAAGTCACACCTACAGTGGTGGTTGCTCCCTCTGGAAGAGAACAAAGGGATCTCTCTAAGAACACAGAACCCAGACTAGTGTTGTTCTCCGACGCGTCGGAGAGAGGTTGGGGAGCGACATTAGGCTCAGAGGAAGATGTCAGGCAACCTGGGAACCAGCACAGGTGTCTTGGCACATAAACTGCAAAGAGCTCTTCGCCGTACATCTGGCCTTGAAGAGCCTAGAACCTCTGGTGTCAAACAAGGTAGTGCAAGTAAACGTGGACAACACCACCGCACTTGCCTACATTCGGAAACAGGGAGGGACGCACTCCTCGTTCCTTTACGAGCTCACGAGAGACCTATTACTTTGGACGTCTACAGGAACATCTCCCTGCTGACAAGGTTCGTACAGGGAGTAAGGAATGTGAGGGCGGACAGGCTCAGCAGGAGGAACCAGGTCCTTCATACAGAATGGACACTACACGAGGAAGTGTGTCTCGATCTCTGGTCTCTGTGGAACTCCTCATGTGGATCTCTTCGCACATTCATTTCAAAGGCTCCCAGTTTTTTTGCTCGGTCGTGGAAGATCCAAGAGCTCTTATGGTAGACGCCTTCCTGCTAAATTGGTCTCGAGTAGACGTATATGCTTTTCCCCCACAATTCAAAAATCCTGGGGTTAGTAATGAGAAAGTTTGTGGCGTCAAAAGAGACGAGGATGACGTTAATAGCCCCCCTTTTGGCCGGCCCAGGAATGGTTCACGGAGGTGGTAGAGTGGATCGTAGATTTTCCAAGATCCCTACCAAGAAGGATGGATCTTCTCAGACAACCACACTTCAAGAGGTACCACCAAAACCTCCCCGCTCTCGCTCTGACTGCCTTTCGACTATCGAAAGACTTGTCAGAGCGAGAGGCTTTTCTCGCGAAGTGGCAAGCGCGATCGCGAGAGCACGCAGAACCTCCACTACGAAGTATACCAATCAAAGTGGGAGGTATTTAGAAGGTGGTGTAGATCCAAGAAGTTGTCCTCCTCCACTACCTCTATAGCGGAAATTGCTGATTTCCTGCTATTCCTGAGAGAAAAAATCTCATCTAGCCGTATCCACATTAAAGGGATACAGAAGTATGCTCTCGGCTGTATTCAGGAACAGAGGTTTAGATCTGGCAGATAATAAAGATCTCCACGATCTCATAAGGTCTTTTGAGACTTCAAAGTCTAAGGAACCAGTACCTCCGAACTGGAACCTAGACGTAGTCCTAAAAGTATCTGTCATCGGGAAAGATTCGAACCTCCTCATCGGGCCATCGTTTAGAGACATTACCCGAAAATGCCTATTCCTATTATCTTTAGCTACGGCAAAGAGAATTAGTGAATTGCATGCTCTGCAGGATAAAGTAGGATTCAAGGGAGACTCAGCGATTTGCTCGTTTAAGACCCTGTTTTTAGCAAAAAAACGAGAATCCTACGAATCCCTGGCCTAAGTCATTCGAAGTCAAAGGCATGTTCGAGTATCGTAGGCAGAGATGCAGAGAGGTCTCTATGCCCTGTTAGAGCTCTGAAGTTCTACCTTCAGAGAAAGCATCAAATGGGAGGCTCTAGACAAGGTCTTTGGTGCGCGGTAAAAGACCCCACAAGACTGATGTCCAAGAATGCGCTGGCATTCTTTGTAAGAAACGTCATTACAGACGCTGCATATAAGGCCTGTCCTGACGAACAGTTACAACTGTTGAGAGTAAAAGCTCATGAAGTGAAGAGCTATAGCGACGTCTCTCTCGTTTCATAAGAATATGTCGCTTAAAACATCATAGATACGACATTTTGGAGATGCAACTCAGTATTTGCATCTCATTACTTGAAAGACGTGCGTGTGACATATGAGAAGTGTTTTTCTCTAGGTCCTTTCGTATCGGCGGATACGATTCTGGGTACGGGAGCCGACACCAATCCTTAAATGTATATACTTTTCTTCTTTTGGATATGGTCGAGAGTCTCTTCGAACAATGGAGGACTTAGGCTAGCACGGGCGGCCGTCTATGTTGTTCAGTAAGAGAATTCTTGTCATATCCAATTAGTTGAGTATAATTTTTTTTTTTTGAAAATTATGTATGTGTGCGTAGTGGTTTTGAGTTACGGTTGTTGTGACGAGTTCGGGGGATGGGGATAAACTCGTAACAATCCTTAGTTCTAACCATATGGTTAGGATCAGGTGGTCGGGATTGGTTGTGTGCTCCTTCATAAGGTGTATTGTCATATAAGTGGATCAGCACCCATTGACAAAGTCCTTTTAGGCTCTGCCGAGTAAGGTGGGTAAGACCCCATCGGCAGACCCACAAGAACTCTTGGCCATAGATCATATATCTCGCTAAAGTTTCTTGAGGTGATGCAGACTACTGGGCAAACACCCACGAAGTCTACCACCTATCAGGTAGGAACCAAGGTTTTATTTATACCTACAACATATGTTGTTTACCTGTCTATTCCATATAGTAGCTGTCTCTTACCCTCCACCGAAGGGTGCCAATCAGCTATGTATATATCTGACAGGTAAGTTGATTGTATGAAAATGATATTGTTATGTTACAATAAAGTTTCATACATACTTACCTGGCAGATATATACAATTAAAGGCCCACCCAGCCTCCCCGCAGGAGACAGGTGGAAGAGAGAAAATATGATAGAAAACGGGGATGGTTCCTAGTCCTGCCGCCCAGGGCAGGCAGGTAGATCACCTGACCTACCTGTAGCGAGTGGCGCGAAATTTGAATTTCTGTCGGGGACGACGGGAGTCTTAGCTATGTATATATCTGCCAGGTAAGTATGTATGAAACTTTATTGTAACATAACAATATCATATTTTAAATAGTATTATAAAAATATAATCTTTATATAAGTAACTTACCTAGTAATGACTTAGCTGAATCCTTATTGACTGGAGGAGGGATTCATGGACAAAAAGTATCCCAAATCATTAACAATTTTAATGTGCATGAGAACAGAAAATAAAAATGGGCGAGCATTTAAATAAATGCTTGTTGTTCCTTACCTGTTGAGAGAGCTGCTGCAGTTAAGATACTGCCTCTGGTTGGTGCCCATCTCAACAAAGTAACAGCGTGGCAGTATAGCTATGATTGCCTCTACTGTAGTGGGTACTATGGAGTGAAGGAGTATGTACTCCGAATGCTAACAAAGTAGTATACAAAATTTACTTGCAACAATGGAACTTGCCAATCACCAACAAAATATGCAAGATTGCCCCTGCCCAGGGCGAAGTACAAACAGAAAACCAGGTACAACCTATTCAACCACACTAACATTAAATTAGGCAAAATATTTACCACTACCCCCCCACTAACACTAAGAGCTGGTGGGCACTCCTAGTACATACATCATACCCTCCAGGCTCCTCAATGACTCAACACCCTTAGACAAAGTAAAGATAAAAATTTTAGAAGGAACACTTCCTACACTTTCTGACTACACACCTCACCAGCAATGGACAATCGTCATAGTGTACTGCACTTTTCATAAACAGTTTATACCACGTAAATAATGCATTGCAAACAACGACCTGCATTTCCACCATGTGTATACTATGAAATAGACGCAAGATGTTGTTTTGCTATGGACAAAGGACACCAGAGAAGTTCTGCTGTCTCTTCACTGTTGCTGGGGGTAAAGAAGCAACAGTCACTGGATGATATCCTTGTCCAGTTTTTTGTAATTTGCTTGCTCCTTGACTACTGAGCACCAATTTCCTTCCATGCCTACGGTCTTCCCCACTTATGATGACATGCCCACTGCCTGTTGTGTCCACTCTTCTCTTGCCGTGCCAATCTGACTGCTTGCTCATCACTACCCATTTATTTACCTGTGTGACTGACTCCCACCTTTCCCATTGACTGACTTACCTACAGTACATGACTGTTACTTTGCCTATGGTCTCTTCAGTGGGCATGTCCTGCAGCCAGCAAATACACATACGTACACAGCATGGCTCATAGAAATGACTACTATTCTCATGAATGTTACGCCAGCAGTTACTCGTGCACCAGTGTTAAAAAAGACAAGCTGTGACTGCTCTTCAAGATATCAATAGGCAATCTTATGCCTCCAAGCTACCACTGACTACATCATGATCCTTATGGACAAAGAATGCCTTCTCATGAATTCTTGACTCCAGCAGTTACCATGTAAGCTTAAATTCATCTTCTTCGAGTGTGTTTCTTCAGGTATGAAAAAGAACAAGCAGTAACTCCTATAGACATAAAAACTATGACCAGCACTGCTCTAAGTCATCCACAAGCTTTAACTACAGTCATGCTTATGACCACTTCTATGGGCGAGTGTGCATATCATGGAGCCAGTGACCATATGAAGAACTGGTTGAGCACTCTTCCTTTTGCATATATTACATATTAGCAATGATAAAAAAATTTTGAGACAATTCTTGTGCTAAGAAAAAGAACAAATGCCTGTGCCTGGAGCAGTTCTGGAGATTTCCTGCAAGAAGTCTGGTATCAGTAGTCAACCACATTCTGTAAGAAAGAGTAACTCCTCTGCCTACTCAATTTTTCTTTCCTGAGGGTCAAATTCCAAGGGCCAGCCATCAACCAGCTCTCTCCTGCAACGATAGACTACTTTGACAAAGTAGATTCCTACACATTCTGCCTCTCTCTTATTGTTTTTTTCTCATGTCTCTTTACCATCAATTACAAATCCCTGCAACAGAAAGAGGAGACAGTAGTCATCACTAGAGACTGCTTTGTCAGCTATGACCCTGAAGAGGAAGCCATCTGATTGCACCCCTTTATTGCAAAGAACCTTTTGGTCTCAAAGACACTGTCCAAGCCAAAGGTTCCCTTGACTTTATGTTGAGTATAAGTTAAGTATATCTTAGTTTAACCAGACCACTGAGCTGATTAACCCTTAAACGCCGACTGGATGTATTTTACGTCGAGATAAATTGTCTGTCGGGTGCCGACTGGACGTATTTTATGTCGACATACGAAAGTTTTTTTTTAAATTCGCGGAAAAATACTTATAGGCCTACCAGCCTAAAACTTTTGAATCATGCGCCTTGGGGAATGCTGGGAGTTCACGGATCAAGGCCTTGTTTTGTTTTGAAGCGTGACCCAGGTGCGCATGCGCGATATCCCTTCTTCTCGCTCCAGCCAGCATCAGTAGCGCACCATCCGAGAGCGATCTTGTGCGAGACTTTGAGCATTTGTATTGCTA
The DNA here is from genome assembly GCF_015104395.2 of Macrobrachium nipponense. NCBI lineage: Eukaryota > Metazoa > Arthropoda > Malacostraca > Decapoda > Palaemonidae > Macrobrachium > Macrobrachium nipponense. The sequence continues at coordinate 15,812,599 of NC_061108.1, forward strand.
CAGGACATTCCTAGATATATCTCAACGACGTGTGAACCGTGAAAGGCGCGTTTTACCCGTCGGAAGGGATCGTGTAAGGCGAGTTTTGGACCTGGATGCTGGCGAGGGGCCAAGCACCCAGCATGACCCCGCGCCTCAAGGCCGTTCTGTGCGTATGCCTTTGGTTACCCCTAGGAAGCATGTGGGCGTCCTTAGGGGCATTCGTAGGCATTTGGGAGGCCTCCAACCAAGGAACATAGACGAATATCTTTCGGAGCTTGATCGGGAACATGTCGCAAGTCCTCATTTTGATGGCGGTATGGTCATCGAGTGATGAGGACATCAGTCCCGATGAAAGTGATTGGATGAATATTTGACCCCAATGTCCGTTCAAGGTCACATCCCGAAAGTGAGCTCGAATTCAGTGCATACGAGGGGGAATCTGAGGAGGAGGGGGAGGGTGGGGATACGGGCTCAAGTTTTATCGCAGAGGACGATACAAAAAGTGAGGGCCTAAGTGAGGGTGCCATGGGCCAATGGGGGGGGGGGGGGGGGTGTAGTGTGCATCGTGCCTGCACGCGCACGGGCACGTAGAAGGTCGGCTCGTCGCGCCAGCCAAGGTGAAGGTCTGGTCATCGGAGAGTGACGAGGGGTGGACGGAGGACCCCACCCCTCCCTAACATGCACCCTTCACGGCAACCCCTGGGATGACCGTACCAGTACCCCTGACTGTTTTGGGGTTCATCCAGCTTTTCCTGACGCCGGGAATTGCTGGAATACCTGGTACACGAGACGTGGACTACGCTCGGTACTGCCGGTATGAGCTGAAGACGACCTTGTCGTATTACTGGTGGGGTTGCAACCTCATTGACATGGCACATTTTTTGGGGCTCCACATTTATTTTGGTATGACACCTGCTGTCGACGTCAGGCAATATTGGAGGAGAAATTATTTTTTATGTATGCCGAATGTGCCTGGCGTTATGTCCCGTGATAATTTCCTGGCGATGGACAGGTACTTCAACGCCTTCAACCGAAGGGCCATACCCCGGAATAACAGTGATTGCCTCATTTTAGTGCGTACAGTGTTGGATTATATCCGTGAGCGGTGTAGTAATCTCGTGATTCCTGGAAAGAAACCTGTCTTGGATGAGGGGATGATGCCTTACAAAGGACGTCTTAGTATAAAAGTGTATAACCCCAAGAAGCCAAAGAAATATGGTGTGAAATTCTTTCTTCATTACCGAGGCCAACACTGGATACGTTGTGGACTTTTTTTTCAGTGTATACCGGGGTCTTCTCCACGCTGCGTGACACTGTATTCAACCTTGTGGGACGTTTCCGTGTATGGATAATTATTATAACTCGGTATCCCTGGCCCAGGAACTGTATGACGCAGGTGTTCACGTCAGTGGTACCCTTCAGTTGGTGCGTGGGGCCCCGAATGGTCCTCAAGAGGTTCGCTAGTCATCCCGCAAAACACCCTGGCAAGAGGAGAGACAGAGTGGCGGCGGAAGGGCGCTGTCTTCGTCATCTGTTGGAAGGGTGTCCGACTCGTCCCATGATTACGAAGAGTCATGAACCCATCCAAGAAGAGATGTACAGCGGAAAAAGACACGTCGACAGGGCCGAGTTGTGTTTGAGGAGTTTCGTACGAGCGGCCTACTGTCATTGGGCACTACAACAGGCACATGGGAGGAGTTGATCTCTTTGATCAGCTCATCCAGTACTATCCCTTCGCCAGGAGAACCAGAAGGTGGACACAGAAGCTCCTCAAATACATCCTTCAGTTGGCCCTCCAAAATGCCTACATACTGTACTGTGGGTACCGCGGTGACAATCTTCCGAGGTTGACCCACATACAGTTCCTAGAGGTAGCCGCCGGGAATGCCCTCATCAACTTCGATCCCGGATGAGTGGCCTTCCATAACTGACCCCCTGCCCCGAGCTGCAGATCTCCCCTAGAGGAAAGGGCAGATAGGAGGGAGGGCCAACTTCGCTCGACCTGCTGCCGCCCCTGCTGCCGCCCCTGCTGCCGCCCCTGCTGCCGCCCCCCCTGCTGATGACGCCCCTGCTGATGACGCCCTTGCTGACGACGCCCCCTGCTGACGACGCCCCTGCTGCCGCCGCCCTGCTGAAACGACGCCCCCTGCTGCCGCTGCCCCTGCTGCTGCCGCCCCTGCTGACGACGCCCCAGCTGCCGCCGCCCCTGCTGACGACGCCCCTCTTGTTGCCAGCCCCGCCATCACCGCTTCTCGTCGGGTAGTGGACCCTGCGTGTCGGCTGCAGCCAGGGGCGGGAATCACATACTGGAGGCCTTAGAAGGGCGAAGGCAGAAACGGTGCCGGGTGTGCCATATGAATGGCAGAAGGAGAGACACCCGGTTCTTCTGTCGTCTCTGAAACAAAGTTGCTCTTTGCAGGATAGGGGAGTGTGAACCGAAAGTACTACACTAAGGTCATGTATTGGAGCGCGCCCCTAAACCGACAGCGGAGGGACGCACGGGGCCGCCGAGTTCCATCAGCAGTAAGGGTCGGGCGCGCGTCTCCCTCCTCCACCTGTACCTCGTCATGTCGAGTGGAAAAAAATGCAAGACTCTTCAGTGGAGGAGGGAGAAATCAAAGAAATAAGAATAGAATGAAGAGTCAGGATTACGAGTGAGTATTCTGCATTTATTTATATTTAGTTTTTTTATATTTATTACAATTTTTTATATATCTGAATGTGTGCATGATAAAATAATAATAAGACATTTCATTGTATGCGAAAAGAGAAAAGTGTTCACCTGCATTCCTTTTATTTATGTATTGGTACCAGAATCGAAGAATGAATATATATATTTACGTATAAAAAAAAAATTATATATATATATATATTATAAATTTTTTTTTTTGGGGGGTAAGCAAATTACTTACAGTCTAGTAATATTCAATCATTTACCTTCACTTTAAAACAAATTGCAAGTCTCTAGAACAATATCTCGTTTATTTATGAATATTTGAAAAAAATATTTTTATTCCCTCCGCGCGCCGATTCTCGGCCGAAAATATCCGAAAAGCGTAGGTCACATTCTTCCTAATATTTGTGCCTTTTTCATATTACGCTTATTTTATAGTTTTATATATGGAAATATGCGCAAAAACATGCACAATATAACAAAAAATATTGGAAGGTTGTAGCATTTATCATTTTTGAAATATTTGCATATAAAGTACGATAAGTACGAAAAAAACTACGATCGGTCAACTTTGACTCAACCGAAAAGGTCAAAAAACGCATTTATAACATAAAAATCTTACAGTCTAGTAATATTCAATCATTTATCTTCATTTTAAAACAAATTGCAAGTCTCTAGAACAGTATCTCGATTTATGGTGAATTTTTAAAAAAAATATTTTTTTTCCCCTCCGCGCGCCGATTCTCTGCCGAAAATCTCGGAAACGCGTAGGTCACATTCTCCTAATATTTGAGCCTTTTCATATTACGCTTTTTTTAAAGGTTTATATATGGAAATGTGCGCAAAACCATGCACAATATAACAAAAAATTTGGAAGGTTGTAGCATTTATCATTTTGAAATATTTGCATATAAAGTACGATAAGTACGAAAAAACTACGATCGAGGTCAACTTTGACTCAACCGAAAAGGTCAAAAAACGCTTTTATAACATAAAAATCTTACAGTCTAGTAATATTCAATCATTTATCTTCATTTTAAAACATATTGCAAGTCTCTAGAACAATATCTCGATTTATGGTGAATTTTTGAAATAAATATTTTTTCCCCTCCGCGCGCCGATTCTCGGCCGAAAATCTCCTAAACGCGTAGGTCACATTCTCCTAATATTTGAGCCTTTTCATATTACGCGTTTTTTAAAGGTTTATATATGGAAATGTGCGCAAAAACATGCACAATATAACAAAAAATATTGGAAGGTTGTAGCATTTCTCATTTTTGAAATTTTTGCATATAAATTATGATAAGTACGAAAAAAACTACGATTGGTCAACTTTGACTCAACCGAAAAGGTCAAAAAACGCATTTATAACATAAAAATCTTACAGTCTAGTAATATTCAATCATTTATCTTCAATTTAAAACATATTGCAAGTCTCTAGAACAATATCTCGATTTATGGTGAATATTTGAAAAAATATTTTTATTCCGTCCGCGCGCCGATTCTCGGCCGAAAATCTCGGAAACGCGTAGGTCACATTCTCCTAATATTTGTGCCTTTTCATATTACGCTTTTTTTTTAGAGGTTTATATATGGAAATGTGCGCAAAAACGTGCAAAATATAACAAAAAATATTGGAAGGTTGTAGCATTTATCATTTTTGAAATATTTGCATATAAAGTACAATAAGTACGAAAAAAACTACGATCGGTCAACTTTGACTCAACCGAAATGGTAAAAAAACGCATTTGTAACATAAAAATCCTACAGTCTAGTAATATTCAATCATTTATCTTAAATTTAATCCATATTGCAAGTCTCTAGAACAATATCTCGATTTATGGTGAATATTTGAAAAAAATATTTTTATTCCGTCCGCGCGCCGATTCTCGGCCGAAAATCTCTGAAACGCGTAGGTCACATTCTCCTAATATTTGAGCCTTTTCATATTACGCTTTTTTTAGAGTTTTATATATGAAAATGTGCGCAAAAACATGCGCAATATAACAAAAATTATTAGAAGGTTGTAGCATTTCTCATTTTTTTTATATTTGCATATATAAAAAATTTTTTAAACAAAAATTTGACATTCGGTCAACTTTAACTCGTTCGAAATGGTCGAAAACTGCATTTGTAAGCTAAAACTCTTACAGTATCGTAATATTCAATCATTTTCCTTCATTTTGAAACAAATTGCAAGTCTCTATAACAATATTTCGATTTATGGTGAATTTTTTAAAAATTATTTTTTACATCCGCGCGCTACGAATTCATGCATCATTTTGTGATAATATTTTCTCTGTGTTGCTTTTATCGTTTTACAATGTGTTATATATCAAAATGATTGCAATTTAGTGCACATTACAACGAAAAAAAAAGTAACTTGTTACCTCTAACCGTTTGGCGCACAGCGCGATTTGAATACAATTATATATGACATTTCGTTTTTGCGCTATCATATATCGCATTATTTATATATGATAATGATAATTTTTTTCATTTCTGATGGTTGCATACTAAACTTCAAGCAATGACAAAAAAGGAGCCAAAAATGAACTCTTAATCTTGAAAACTAAGCGCGCTGTAATTTTTTGAAAAAAATATTTTTTCCGCTTACGCGCTCACTCTCAAACTCCTCCGGCATACGGGAGTTATTTTTTTATTTACCGCTTCGGCGTTTAAGGGTTAACAGCTCTTCTAGGGCTGGCCTGAAGAATTAGATATTTTTACATGGCTAGGAACCAATTGGTTATCTAGCAACAGCTTATTGTGGGATATTGTGGGATCCAAACCACATTATATAGAGAAATTAATTTCTAATCACCAGAAATAAATTCCTCTGATTCCATGTTGGCAGAGCGGGGAATCAAACCAGAACTACCGAATCGGTAGGTGAGCATGTAAACTACTTGTCCAACGAGGAACAGACTATGTTGCGACAACATGATTCGACTCTAAGGGTTGAGCATGTAGACTTGACCTTAAAGAATGAAGCTTCCTTTTAGAGGTGGTAATGGATTAGGCTAGAGTTTCCATTTAAAAACCGCTCAAAAACCCAAAAAGAAGCCTTACCAGCTGACCAGGAAGTGAGTAACAAAGATACCCAACAAACCATGTTTTTGATCTGGCCATGGCCAATACTGTATCAGGCACTGTTGTGGACACCAGAATGTTGATGGATCAGGGATTTACCTGCTTTTTTAAAAGCCGGTTGTTCGTTTGTCTCATCGCCTGTCATCAGAAATGGAAACAACTGCATTGAATGGTCCTGCTATGTTCTCTCCATTCTGTTAGCGCCTCAGTGGCATGATCGGTATGGTCTTGACCTGCCATCTCTGTGGCCGCGAGCTCGATTCTTGGGCATTCCATTGATGTGTTAGAGATGTGTATTTCTGGTGATAGAAGTTCACTCTCAACGTGGCTCAGAAGTCACATAAAGCTGTTGGTCCCATTGCTGAATAACCACTGGTTCCATGCAACGTAAAAAAAAAAAAAAAACCATACCATACCATACCATACTCTCCATTCTGTTATTTTCAATCCAACAAAGATTAGATGACTAGTACACAGTTTCTCAAAAAGTTCTTTACCATGTCCAACTACCAGAAATGGGTCCAAGGAAAAGCGAGAGTTTGCTGCCTTTTGTGGGGACCACACAGAGAAAGCCACTAAGGCCTAAGGCTAAGAGTACGTATTATAATTCTATTCAGTAGCAATTTCATCCAATCTGCACATTTGCAGAGTGGTCTACTTGTTACAAAAATGCTCACAAAGATTAGAGGTAAAAATAACAAAATAATTATCAAACTTTCCTCCCCCGTCTACTAGAAGAGTGCCCGGGTAAGAAGCAAGCTCTCCTCCGGTAGCGGGGGAAAAAAGGGAAGGATATAGTAGGCAAGCAATAGACCACGAGTAGTGACCACCCCGCCCGCTAGCGGAGCCAGACGAACTATAACCAAAGGTGCCCCGGCTGCGGCGGAAGGCTCCGTTCGTTATAGTGGGGAAGGGTGGGACTGAGCAACGGGGGGGGGGGGGGGGGGTCCCGGCGTAACGCGGCGGAGAGAGAGAGAGGGGGGGGGGGTGGCCTACTCCTCCCAGTCTCAACAACTACCCGCTCGGATACCCGTACCCGAAACAAGTGGTCGCCCTAAACCCCACTGGGGAGAACCCCTGGCCTCCTCAGAGAAGGAGGGAGGAAGGCTACTGAGGTTGTCATAGCAACCAAGGGGTCCCCCAGACCCCTCCCAATACCTGTTAGGGAGGGAAGGGGAAGGGTAGGTGCGATGGAACACGTGACCGCAAGTGGCCTAAGCCGCGATAGCAACACAACCGTGGGAGGGTCACGTGAACCAGGCTGTACCAATACATGGGACAGCACCTAGGCTAGCCTAACACCCTAAAAAGAACTAAAATTAAATCATAACAGGTGGAAAAGACACTTTTAGTAAAAGAAAAAGAAGCCCAGGAGGAGGCAAACTGTTCCGAGGAACAGAAGACTACTCGGAGCCAGCGATAGCCGATGAAGAGCAAGAGCCGGGATGCTGGGCCAGAATACAGAATAGCCCTAAATACCAAACTAAGAGAATGGTAAACGGGCTAACCTAGCTAAAAAGACGATGTAAAAACGATGAACGTGATATAGTAAGCCCATAAGTACAAGAAGTCCCAGTATGGAAGACCGGGAATTCTAAACATGAGGCAGCATGGCGCCGCCACGAGCCGACCGGGAAACCGTATATGACCTATTAGAAGGAAAATACTGGTCCCTGGAAGACTAAAATACAGAAAATACTACTTATGAGGCACTTAACTTAGCCGATGCGATGGCAGCACGTTCCATGGTAAAGAAGAGGAGATAAATCCAAGAGATTAGCACACGTGAAAAAATGCGTCCAACGCGTACTGCTAAATATTAAGGATGACCGCTAGGGGCGCTGCTGTCCGTGGCGTCCTTAGTAGTACGTAGTAGTAGCGGCCACATCACCCGTTAGTATCTGCTCTCTCTAGTGGGGATTTTGGATTGGAAGGTCTAAATGGTGAATGACTCGTGGTAGTGATCCCACTCGCCCCTATTCTCATACCGACACTTCTTTTATAGAGTGAGCGAGTCAGTTTTACTGAAATTTTCTTAATTTTGTTTTTCTCTGGTAAGATTTAGATTAATTTTGCCTAGAAAGAATGATATTAAGGATCCTTTCATAGGCCGACACGAGCCAATCACCCAGAAATAGATTTTTCCTACGTCAAAATCCCTTTTTACTATTTGTATTGAAAGTTTATAAAAATACTTGAGAGTTAGGTAATTGTTCTGGTATTCATGGGTGAATTTCATTAAAAATATCTTATGAGACATACTAATGTATGCTGCAATATACTAGTACTATATTGTCCTTACTTCAATGGAATATTAAAAGTTTTAATGACCTAGTCTGTATTCACACAGAATATGCAGGCTAGAATATTTACTAATCATTGGAACTTGTCAGAAATCTACACCCACCTTAGATTAATGAATTTGATTGAGAAATTACTTTATGTAGTATATATGATTAATGGAATAGTAGTAAAAAAATTGTGTAGTATCAAAACAGTTTTCATCAGCAAAATACAACTTTGTGTTCCATTTGAGACTTGCAAAAATGTTATTCCTGCTTGGATTTGGATTTTTTGGAAGGTAAGTGTGGTCTAAACACCACAGTAATTTTCTTATTTTACTTCATGCAATTTCCACAAAGCCATAGTAACTAAATACATGAGAAATTTCTAAAAATTAAAACATTTTTAAATATAAGAAAATCTTCTTCAATCGTTGTTCATCATTTTGAAATAATGATTAAATATCAAACTTACCTTGACAGTTGATATCTCTTCTGGCTTATCTAAATTCTGGAAAACTGCCTCCTTTGAGTCTGGCATTACTTCAATGAGATTATGACGAAGGTTCACAGTGATATTCCTCTCCTTTACAACCTAAATGAATAATATAAGAAAATTCTATAAATAGTAAAAGAAAATTCTATTAACATCTTTTATGGTAATTTCATCCTACCAAAACACACTTTTACTTTTCTTGTCAAAAAAGACAACATAAATCTTTTTCAACGCCACTTTTAATAAAAAAAAAAAATTAAAAAGTAAGTATGGAATAATATTGCAGTTCATTTGTGGCAAAATGTATTAATCACTGAAAGGTTCTTTCTATTCCCCTATAAATTGTTTCTCCTCCTACCAGATCTTAAGTATGATTTTCTATTTACAGCCTTTTGGCACGAAATTAATTTGCTCCCTTTTCTTTTTTATATGTAATATTTCCTACCAGAATTCTATTCGTGGCTCCTTACTGCATTTCAGTCCTGCTACTGCCACATATACTCATAGAATGTAAAAATTACTTCAAACTTTGAGATCTAAGCCTATTTTCCAGATTCTGGAAACTATATCCCTCAACCTCTTCTTCAATTATAAAGATCTTCCAACCCTTCTCTTTGCAAGTGTGCATTTTTCCATTGCTTGGTAAAAGTAAAGACCATGTTTTTGTCCTGTTTTGAGTAGGATCTCCTCTATCTTTTGAACATTTCTATGACCACCTTACATCTACATACAACAGCAGTCAGGGCCTGCCTTTCTGCATTTCCTTGTAGATTTCACCATTACTATGATGATAAATAATAAAGGATTCTTGGTGATCTTTGATCTGCACCAAAATTTATTGGAAATTCTACTAACATACCAGATGATTTCATTTATGATCTTGAGTAACTCGAGTAGCTTAATTCTTCCAGGTACCTGTACTCTACTGAAAAATGCAAAATATTGCAGTTACACTCATGAAACCCCCCAAAAATAAATGCATGATATCCATGACTGTAACATGTTTACTACACTGGTCTTCTAATCTATGACAAACAACTTGCAGCTACTATTTAATTAATAAGCACCAATAAAATGTACAGTGGGGCATCGCTTATTCACGGATCAGTATTCACGGATCAGTTAATCACGGGTTTTCTTGGACCGTTTCTCATGTTACATCACTGGTATGAATCACTGCATCACGGGTTTGTTGTGTTGCGTATGCGATGTTTTTCGGTAGGCTAACCCTCGGCCGTGGTCCGATAACTACCAACATTCATTTAAAGACTCATATAATGATATTAACTGACAATAAAGGTAATAAAACCATTCTCACCTAATATATTATTGTCCTATCTTCGAAATAAATAGCCTATTCAAGGTTTATGTATGACGTTCATTGGTAGGCTAAGCGTAGTTGCAGTGCGATAACCACCAAGTACACAAACATTCACATTATGATATTAACTGACAATAAAAAAAAGGTAATAAAACCATTCTTACCATATATATTATAGTCATATCTTCATAATAAATAGCCTATTCAAAGAATAATTCCACATCATTTCACTCAACTTATCGTCGGAGTGGCCAGCCACAAAATGTAAGCATATGCCTTTACGTATGAAAATGGTTTATGTATACGGTTGCGTTCAAAGCGACATTTTTTGTTTGATAAACTTTTAGAAATTTTAATAGTAGTGGTAGTATAATTACAGTAGTAATAACATTAAGGCTAAAATTAATTCGAACTTCATTATTATTTTGGCAGTATTCGTATATAACTTCTCTGAACAATGAAGTCATACAAACGCTATTTGTCATAGATTATCGTAAGTATTGCTGTTTGTTATTGGCGACGAAGCGTAAACGAAATACATAAAAGCATTTTTTTTTTACCTTATATATTATCGTCATATCTTCATAATAAAAAGGCTATTCAGTGGAGTAATTCCATATCAGTGAAATCAATTTTATCTATGCGAGGCAGCCAGCTGACAAAATGTACGTACGTATATGAAAATCAAATTATGGTAGCGTTCACAGCAAGATTATCTTTCGAAATTTTTATAGTACTATTCATGCTACGTAGTAATAATACGTAACATTAATTTTCAATACAAAATATCATCGTTATTTTGGTAGTGAATAATAGTTTAGAATTATCATACATACACTGCATTGTTATGGGTTTGTGCCAGTGATAAAAACAACCAAAATAACGTTCTCCTTTAAGTCGTCATATCTTCATAATAAAAAGGCTATTCGTGGAGTAATTCCATATCAGTGAAATCAATTTTATCTATGCGAGGCCAGCCAGCTGACAAAATGTAAGTACGTATATGAAAATCAAATTATGGTAGCGTTCACAGCAAGATTATCTTTCGAAATATTTATAGTACTATTCATGCTACGTAGTAATAATGTTTGGAATATATTTAACATTAATTTTCAATACAAAATATCATCGTTATTTTGGTAGTGAATAATAGTTTAGAATTATCATACATACACTGCATTGTTATGGGTTTATGGCAGTGATAAAACAACCAAAATAACGGTCTCCTTTAAGTCAACGCGTTTAGGAAAAACATGACATAGAATCGACTTTGCGACTTCGTTCACTTTGATATTTTTAACGATACAATAACTATCATTTGTACTACTAAAACCATCTTCACATAAGTAATTTTTCGTAAGATATGTGTTGTTGCAAAAGCTAGCTTATACATAAAAGGCTTTTATAATTTAAGTCATCTTAGATGTACATATGTACCCAAACTCATTGTGGGGAAATTTACTACTGTTTCCTCGGATATTGAAATACTTTAGCATCATTCAAACACTTTAATAATATAATGCATAAATACTAGGCTATACATATTTACATCGTATACAAATACTACATACAGTTATATACACATACTTTTATATACAAAGTTAACAGTTATATACACATACTTTTATATACAAAGTTAATCATATGAGTAGTGATCAGACGACAGCTGTGCACTGGACTACGTACGTACTACTTGGAAGATAAAACAAACAAAAATTTTGTTGTTGTTAGTCGCCGGGATAGATTAACATTTTTCCAGAGATTAAAGAGCTTAATTTTGTTTTGAAGGTATGTCAACCGCGTTAGTAAATAGGTATCATCTTCTAAGGAAATTTTTTTTTTCTCTCTCTTTTTGTGGAAGAATCTTCAAGCCATTTTGCATTCAAAGTAATGAGAAGGAATCATTATATTCTTCATGAAATCAGTAAAATACTTACACTAATAATAAAAACTAAAACTACGTACTGTATGCAAAACACATACATCATCGTTAGCTTCGTGTGTGTAAACGTTCATTCTAAGAAATTACAGAGTAGTATAACTAACACCTGATTGGTTGGTTGGTAGCCATGGAGATCTGTTATCCAATGACTGCCCTCTGCTTCTGTTCTATTTATAGACATATGCCATGGATGGCACTAGGTTTGAACGTTACCATGTTCGTGATTTTCTGACTGCTGACGGCAACAATTACTCAATAATTTTCTTTATATAATAATTCCTTCGTGAAAACAATAATATAATAACGCGGTTGACATACCTTCAAAACAAAATTCAGCTCTTTAATCTCTGGAAAAATGTTAATCTATCCCGGCCACTAACAACAACAAAATTTTTGTTTGTTTTATCTTCCAAGTAGTACGTACGTAGTCCAGTGCACAGCTGTCGCCTGATCACTACTCATATGACTAACTTTGTATATAAAAGTATGTGTATATAACTGTTAACTTTGTATATAAAAGTATGTGTATATAACTGTATGTAGTATTTGTATACGATGTAAATATGTATAGCCTAGTATTTATGCATTATATTATTAAAGTGTTTGAATGATGCTAAAGTATTTCAATATCCGAGGAAACAGTAGTAAATTTCACCACAATGAGTTTGGGTACATATGTACATCTAAGATGACTTAAATTATAAAAGCCTTTTATGTATAAGCTAGCTTTTGCAACAACACATATCTTACGAAAAATTACTTATGTGAAGATGGTTTTAGTAGTACAAATGATAGTTATTGTATCGTTAAAAATATCAAAGTGAACGAAGTCGCAAAGTCGATTCTATGTCATGTTTTTAACTTTAACGTATAGTGGTATGAAAAACACCAGTGTGTCGTAGAGATGCGTCATCAATATAGTGGTATGAAAATACCACATGGTGTTGTAGCGATACGTAATCACAAAGTACAAATCCTTTTCCCGGACCATCCTCAGAATTTTACGACTCTTCAACTTCAAGATCGATATGGTGAAATATATTATATAGTCATACTTATTGTTAAAATTCACAAGTTGAACTGCAAAACATTATTATATTTTGACTGTTATGTACATATATTTTTTGTGTTTTACGGAATGTTTGTTTTGAAAATAATACCTATTAGTGAACATATGGTATTAATTGTCCCACCTATTTATTATAGGTGATCTTAATTATCTCACATTCATTTAACAGTATTATATTAATATTTATTTAAATAAACTGTAATTAATAAATAACAATAATGAAAAACATAAAGGGAAAAAATGTTTTTGCTGCAGTAGTGGTGTTTGTTTGATTATGCATCTGACCTCACATTTCCGAAATCTGAAAAATTCCAAAAACCGAAACATCGGAATGTGTGTGTACTGCACATTTTTTTAAACACGCACACAATGTCTACACATTTACTGATACCCGTTGGTGAAAGACTCAAATTACAGTGCGTACGTATTTATTCCTGAGAGAGAGAAAGAGAGAGAGAGAGGAATGAGAGAGAGAGTAGAGAGAGAGAGAGCGAGAGAGACGAGAGAGGAGAAGAGAGAGAGAGAGAGAGAGAGAGAGAGAGAATGATTAAGGACTCCAAGGCGTGTTATTTTTACAATTATTTTATTATCATGGGATTTTTTTTTAAACTTGAGATTTTCTATTCAATTCTCGAGATTAATAAGAAAATTACCTAACTTGACTAGCATCACCACACATCTGAATGACTCGGCCATTAGCAGGCTAAACCACCAACCTTATGAACTTGCATGATACATGAGATACATGACAAAACACAAAACCACTGTTTATTGGTGAAAATTTGGGGGTCGCACGATATGGGAGATTGCACGTTATTCGAGTATATACGGTATGTGATTTTTTTTGAGCCTTTTATGGAACAAAATCTAGCAAGAAATTGCCATTCCCAGTTGGCAACACTGGCATACTCTCGTTTGTCCAAGGTTGGTTTGTTATTGTTATGAAATGTGGTGTGCGGCGCGTTCTTTAAATTGTACCCATATAAACGAGTTAATTATGTGGCATCCAAAAGCCCTGATTCTTTTACTCTTATGGGAAAGACGCCTAAAGGTCAGATTGAATGAAGTTTTTTTTACGTGGATTATACTATTAACGTGTTGTGACGAAGGGAAGAGATGTTTCGCTGCATACTGTTGGTAGCATTATCGTTATTATATTACTGGATTGCACTGCAAAATCGTCGCCATCTTTTATCAACATAGATTGTTGGTGAGTACCCATATGATTTACATAATTTTGATAGTTCTCTTACCACTCATCCTCTCTTTCCTTGTAAAAAAAAAAAAGAGGCCCACCATGCGTATGTAGGCTTCCAGCTGTAATCCCTAGGCTAGTAGGCTACATATGTACAGTAGTACATATACTACATTTATTTTTTAAGGCTAATTTTGTACAATAACTTTAAAACTGTCTTGAATTTAGTTTTAGGTGATAGTTGAAAACATATTTGGTGTTTGAAAACTTAAGTAGGCAGTTATAAACATTGAATAGTGGTCTTGGGTGGGTTAACTATTAAAGTAGGCAGTTTTAAGCAATTTTTGAGGGGGTATCAGGATAACACGGGTATTTACTTATCACGGGGGGTTCTGGGCCCTATCCCCCGTGGATAACGAGGCCCCACTGTAAAGCAATACAATTATACATTAGCTACACCACCGGTTTCTCAATCTTGGACTGGTGATCAAAAACATGCCATACACTGCTCATTATATACAGATTCTGAGATCTTGTTGTAGGAGAGTGGATAAAATCTCCTTTCTCTACTTCAACCCTGAATAGAGGTACTGTAGATGGTGCCCGCCTTACACTGCACAGTAAATAGTAGTATTGTACTGAAGGCTTTTTGTAGGATCCTTTCAATCCCTAACTACAAGGTTTATTTCTTTTTACTTCTATCCATACCTTATGGCCTCTATCACCTAACAGTCTACATACTTCATTTAACAATTTCACAAAATAATACGTACTAATAATTAAAAAACCTTAGCAAATATGACCAGAGAGAATTAATGAAAATAAAAACAGCCACAAAGTCACAATATGATATGCTTTGCAACTTAAAAATATTTTTTATATTGAATACCTACATGACTTTAACAATGCACAACTCTGACAGAAAAGCAATTCCACCAACACTTTATATTACAGTTAATTACTACTTACATTTTAGGTTTTGTAAGTGAGGTACTATCAAATGGTATCTATGTGAAGAAAACCATGTCACTGTTTAAAGTAAAATAAACCAAATTTAAGGACTTTAACTCCATTTCTTACCTCCCACAAAGCATCTGCATATTTTTTTATACCAAATAAAACTGGAAGTGATGTGTAATAAACAATGTTCGCCTTGTCCCGTTTCCCATGCTGGAAAGGAATACAATTCCTGATTAAATACTGTTATTTTTAAATATATTAATTGTCAGTAACTTAATTTTCCCAAGTATTCTATGCTTTAAAAGCTGGTCAATTAGATTTAATACCAATTATCAATTTGCAGGATGGAAAAATTCAAACAACAATAGATACTGTACGGTATACTTCTATTCTTTTCCAAAAATTTCATAAACATACTATGTATAGTTCAATTTTGATAAAAACATCCACTACTGACTACATTATAACCAGATACGTATAATAATCCCCTACAGATTATTCTAAAAAAAATCCAAAATCATTCCATATTTTGTTATGAGATCAAACACTTATTATAACATCTTACCTTTCTGAAGTATTCTTCTGATATGTACATAATTTTCTGGGGTGCCCCAGCACATTTAATGGGTGTATTCGGGAAGGTGAACAATGCATTACCTTCCTTGAAGTTTTTCAAACTCTTGAATGTTCTTTTCACAAATAAGGGAGAGTAATTGGAACATACTCCTGGTGTCTCCAATGCATCCAGTAAACCCTTGATCTGAAATAAAGTTAATGTAAAGTGTAACTCTAATTTCACTGGACAGCTTTAATTATGTACTATATACCAAGTTTCAATTCAAACAAGCAATTTTAACTTCAAAGATTTCAAATTTCATTCAATTGTTCTAGTAAAATTGACATGATAAATGAAAAAGGATGTTATTATCATTTTCGATTAATTAAATTTACGTCTTCTAGATACAGTATGGGCTATATCTATATTGTCTTACTGGCAGCTAGTATTCTGTAACTCAAGGAACAGGGCTATATCTATATTGTCTTACTAGCAGCTAGTATTTTGTAACTCAAAGCACATTCTGATTATGAATTAAAACTGGCAAAAGCTGTGCTTCCAAGGAGGTAATAAGCATCCTTTTACTGCCAATATGAGCCCTGTTACCTCACATACTTATTAAGTTTCAAGCTTTTTTCTTAATAAAAATTCTATGTATCTTAACAAATAATAAACCACAGCCTTACTACAAATGGTTACTTCATGCCATGTAAAGCTTTTCAACTGGTTATCAAAATCCTAATGCCTACCACACACAGTAACCATGCACTTTTGAAGCTTTTGAAACTGTTTATGAAAATCTAACTCCTACCACAAAATAACAATTCCATTTTAAAGCTTTTTGAATTGGTTATTCCAATCCTAATTCCAACCACACTAACTATTCTGCTCAAGTAAACAATCTCAACTGTTTATTTGGGTAGAACTGTTAGTGTGGTAGGCGTTAGGGTTTTGATATCCAGTAAAGAAAGCTTCAACGTGCATAAAGTAACCATTTGTGACAGGGTAAATTAATGAAGAATTTAGTGAAAAGATTACATATAAACCAGCCAATTGTTATAGAATGTGTAACTTAATAATCTGGCTGCCACTCCCACGACCACTACAAAAATTTGCTGTGAATGACATCTAAGATGATTGAGTGGCATCTTAGGCAAATTGCATAATTAACTTGCTATGCAATTGATTTTAACTTGAACAATGATGATGTAACTACTATAACCAAAGCAACAAACTTTTTTTTTCTGAGGGTTCTTTTAATGAGTTTTTGAGCCTTAAGTATACAGTGCAGTATTGGTATCCTTAAGCAAGAACAATGTGGGAAATAGAGGAGTGAGGAATCAGGTTGGCAGATGGGGTTATGGAATTTACAAGAATGGATATGCTTTTCATGAATGGATATGCTTTTCATGAATTCAAATTAATACAAGAGAATTTTTCTCTGGAAAGGAAAGGATGAAGAACAGTTTCAAATAGGTATATTATCTAGCCACTGATATGTTTACCAAAATGATAAATTTTTAATCAATTTGTATCTTTCATAGCTAACAAACCCAAGGTCTTAACAATAGGATAATCTTCTTGCACCAGCTTGAAACTAGTTAAAAACAATCAGATTGTAAACCAAGAAGAGGTGGAAGCTGGTCACCGACCTACACTATACCATGTCTGGTACTGTAGTTTTATTATCATTATAAATTTAAAAAGACCAACACCGTAACATTTCTAGATTAACAGGGCTCAACAAAATATTTGTCCTTAAATGAGGGGTGAAAATTGAGGCAAGTTCAAGTTAAGAAACTGGATACCTCAGTGAGTAAAGGTCAATGTAAGGTGTGTGTGAACTACACTGATAATGTAAATACTGTACTGTAAATGACCTGAGTGGCAAGTGCTAAGATCACTTGATGTACAAAAAGTACAATGATGACATGAGGTGTGGATCTGAGACATCAATCCCAGGAATTTAAAAGTAGTAGCAGTCTCCAACAAAAGAATTTGGAAAGGGCTGTCTTATAGACTTCATTGGCAAAAAATAATAGAAATGACTCAACCTGAGGTTAATGAAGCAAACCACTAGCAAAAGAAGGGTGCAAATGCAGCTGATGCATTACAACATAAATTCTTAGATAATTTACCCATCAAGTGAGGAAGTAATACAAGTACATATTAAATCAGGGGTTTGTGTGTACAACTCTTAATATACCCAAATATAATTCAACTGTATACCAAAGCTTTTTGTATATTCTTCACCTATTTCATGGCCATCATATCTCATAACTGTAAAGTAGAACAAATTTTCTTATAAATGAATCAACAAACACTACCTTGTAATTTAAAACTAAAACATACTAGTACATACCTTATCAAAATTTAACTGTATACCAAGAGCAACTACAAGATATTCATAATTTATCTCCTGGCCATCATTTGTTATTACTTTGTTGTTGTGAGGGTCAAAACTTACAACTTTTTCTTTAATCCAGTCTGCTTTTTTTGGTAAAACCTGTAAAGAAAATTATAGCAATTAATGTCCATAATACATATTTAGAAACTGGTACTGTACAGATCCACAGATTACATAATCTGAGAGTAGAGAATATGATATTTAAGCAAAAACAAATGTTAAAAGTAGTACAAGAAAAGAACACTACAGCTGCATTCCTAAACCTAAACGTGTCCTCTACACTATGCAGTACGTACAGCATAGTTTCCTTTGAAACTATATTCAGTTGCATCATCACATACATGTAGTGGGGGAGCTGTGTTAGGTCCCGTGTACATTTCACCTCACCTTAGTTTGACTTTTGATCTTGCAAATATGTTGTCTCAGGATGTTATAAAATGAGGTGGCATGTTTAATCTCATGGTCATTTGTCTGCCACAGTGAATCAAAGATGGCAGCCATTTTGGACTGTCTCCAGGTGGGTCAACAACAAATCTTTGCAAAAGAATCTTAAATAATAATTATTTACTTTGGCAAGGTAAACTAATTTAACTAGACTAATTTGCTAATATTTAACAAACAATAAGCAAAGATGTACCAAATAATATCAAATGTCAAACTGATTGTCATGAAAGTGCACATAGGACTTAATTCGGCTCATGTGGTAAAAATATACACATTTGTATGATTACATAAAAAGCAATTGAGAAATTAAGTGCTCAAAAAAATTGCTTTTATCCCCTACTTCCAGATGCTAATGTAAAAAGAATGTCTGATAATTCATCTGGACCATTGTCTACCATACACCTCATTCATCTTTGCTAGTTATGAACTTTTAACATTGAATATACTAATGATTATTTTAAACATCCTTTCTATCAGACTGAAATCATCTTGGTACGAAGACATGATTATTCAATTGTACCTTTCTATGTTTTTGATGATTAACATCCACCTTAATTCTAATTTCAGTTAGTACTTTATTCAACAATTGGAAATTGAAAAACATGATGATTGATTACTTCAGTGATAGTATCTGCTCCACATGTCCTAAAGACAGGCGAAAATCTACAACGTTCTTTTCGGCTGAAATACAATCTGAAGATACTGCAGAGACTTTACAGAAGACTTGCACCAAAATTAACAGAGTCGACAGATTTCTTTTTAAACTGCTTTGCTTTAGACGAGACTGTTAGAAAATTTTTCTTCTCTCATCTTGAAGAAATTTGCTAAACTTTTTTATTCCATCTCAAACCCAAGGAAGAAAAACCACACCTTCACCAGCCTAGATTAATTATGACTTAAATAAAGAGACTAAGTTCTTGTGAATCATTGACTGTGCTCACTTAAGAAACTTTGATCTTCTAACTTTGCTAAGATCTGAAATAATGCCAATCTCCTCCTATGTACCGTAAATCAAAAAAGGCTTATTTTGCTATTGTGCTAAAGAAATTGCTTCCTAAGGAGACACCATCATTACTACCATCAACTGTGTATCGTTGCAGAATTATCATAAAACTTCATGGGGCATGCCATGAAAGTTCCAATGAAGTAGATGAAACTGAAAACAGAGACTTTGCACAAAATTTGTGGAATTCTTTTCAATATCATTCAAGTACACACAGTTGCACTGACATTGTATTTGATTTGGACAACGATTGGAGTATATATTAAAGGCAGAGAGCGTAATTGAAGGAAGCCGAAGGTGTAGTAACGTACATATCTAACTTGGATCAGCCTTTATCCGTTGAGATGGATAAGTTTTTGGCCCTCTCGGAGAACAAGGTTGCACTTCAACAAGTTTTCATTCAATGGGTCAGGGAAAACATTACTGACAAATGCCTCTTCTTGGGTGGATCACATAAGACAGAGAAACAATGTGTTTCAGTATCATAAATGGCACAATCAAAGCTGAGCAACTACTTACATGATCTCATAAGGAAGCAGATGATCGTACATTGTTTCACGTTAATCATGCACTCAAAGTTGGGAGATTTAATTCCATTGTCATTACATCTCCAGACTCTGAAGTATTTGTGTCTGCAATACTCCACTATAGTAAATTGAGAAGCTTTGACTTGGAGGAACTCTAGTTCATAGCTGGCCACAGCCAGTCTAGAAGAGTAGTTCCCATTCACTACTTGTTAGGACCATGGACTTGGATCTTGTAGATATATTGCCTGCAATCCCCACACTCTGTGGGTGCGACAATACTAGCGAAATACCTAGGTAATAAAACAAAAGCTTTCATCAAAGGGAAAAAAAAGTGTTACAATCTCTTGTGCAACTTTGGAAAAGAAGAAATTAATGATGAGATCATTACTAATGCTGAGAAGTTCCTTCTCAAATGAATAACATCATGTGATGTGGAGTGTTTTGATGAGCTTTGCTTCATCATTTATTTGATATAAAGTGATTTCCTCCTACATCTGCTTGTATCAAGCAGCATATTCTAAGGGCCTACCTGCAGTGCTACATGTGGCTTCATGCTCCATTCATTAAAGATATTCTGCTGAATCCACTCACCTATGGATCCATGCTCTCTGATGTCAAACATTTGTTACCAGTAATCATGGCAGAAGCACCCATTCCAGAGGAGTTCCCGGCTCGTAACTCTTAAAAGTGTCCGACCAAAAGTTTGCTCATGTCAACAGAGGGAAATAACATGTTGCCATTTTTGCAGATATGAAGCCAATTCATTATGCAAATACCCACTGAATCCAGAACAACCATGAAAGGACAGAGCAACATCATTAACACCAGCAAGTACTACTACCCTGTATGCACATCAAATGGTGTTCAGTTTTTTATTTGTATTACTATTAGTGATGAAGTATCTAAATATGAAGATACTGTACATGTTATTTCTGGGCTCAGCCGTGTCGCTCCCGTGAACAAGGACAGTACTATATTGATGTTGCAAGGAGACACTGACCTCCCTACAGCTATTGCCTGATATTTAAGATCCTCCAAGGACTTAAGGTAAAGCTTTGGAAAACCCAGTGCGACTGCCGACCAGTATATTTCTTCAGATCATCAAAGTTCATATATTTGAAGAAATTTACAGAAGTTGTTATAGCCCGAATAGCACGCGCTTTGGGAAAGGACCCTGGGCTGACTTCCTTGGTAAAATACAAAAACTGCTGCGTAATGCCCTTTAGGGATATGGTACCACACCGCCCCACATGAAAAGGAGGGGGGGGGGGAGGGGGGGGGGGGGCCTTCGGAAAAGGTAGATGTGCTAGATAAATAGTCCTTAGGGGTTTTAACAGTACATAAAGATGGATGTTGCGGAAGCGGAACAACCTTCCAAGGGGATCGCCTTACCAAAGGGTTCTCATTCTTAGCCATAAAATAATTATTTGGTGAAAGCAACACGTAACCCGAGGGAAGGAATTCTATATGCCCTTGGCCACTAGATAAAGATGACATCTCCGATGTTCTGGCACCTGAAGCCAGACTTAATAAAAACAGTGCCTTACGCAAAAGGGTTTGGCAATCACATTTGAAGTTGTCTGTTTTAGAGTCTAACCTGAGACCATCGTTAAGAAACCATGACACTGACGACGGCCTTTGAATGGGCCGCAGGCGTGCACAAGCCCTTGGGATTGAGGTGAAATAAGACTCAGTTAGATTTATACCAAACCCGAGAAGAAAATCTTTTCGGAGCTGACTTAGTGGTTGTTATTGTGGCAACTGCCAAGCCTTGTTCGAATAAAGGCCTGAAGAATGTTATAGTCACGTTCATTGTCATTACTTTGACATTGATTTCCTGAGAAATGTAGGCAATTGTTTAACTGCTGAATCATACTGGCGAAGTGTAGATTCTCTTTTGTCTGACTCCAAGAACAGAATGTTCTGTGGATCAATGTCCCCTACCCTCCTACCTGCAAACTTCATGAAATCCATAAAGATAGGGTTTTGTGAAGACCTGAGGAATCGAACACAGTCACGTTTGAACTTGTTGCGTCAGCCTCAAAGCCCGGAGAGGGTGATGAAGACCTAGTTCTAGGAGAAGGAGAAACCAATTGTTCTTGGGCCAGTAAGGAGCTATGAGAGCCACCTGACCTTTGAAGGATTTCAACTTGTGCAACACCTTCAGGAGAGGGTTTCACTGGAGGGAATAAATAAACCTCCCTCCACTGGTTCCAATCTATATTCAGGGCGTCCGTAGCGTATGCTAGAGGGTCCATACTTTGGGCTACGTAACAAGGCAGCTTGTGGTTTGCCCCTGTAGCGAACATATCTACTTTCAGACCCGGGACTCTCCTACAAACCCCCTCGAAGGGTTCCTGGTCCAGTGACCATTCTGGCTCCAGGGGGACTGACCGGGACAATGCGTCTGCTACTACATTGTGGACTCCTGCCAGATGGGTAGCCGATAGATGCCAGGTGTTCTTGTCAGTTAGAGAAAAAATTGCTATCACCCTGTGGTTCACATGACTGACTTGGACCACCTCTGTTTATACCATGTATCACTACTGCACTGTCGAGAGCCAATCTGATATGAGTCTCCTCCGGAGGACGGAGCTTCTTTAAGGTCAGAAACACTGCCATAGCGTTCCAGGATGTTGATGTGAAGCTTTTGGAACTGAGGTGACCAAGTTCCCTGAACCTTGTAGTGCTGTGAATAACCTCCCCAACCTGATAGTGATGCGACTGTATGCATCAGTAGGGACGGGGGAGGGAACTGCAACTGTAACTCTTTGGCTATTGCCCATGGACGTAGACGTTCCTTGGGAATCAGAGGTACCCGGCCGAACTTGTCACGACACTTGGCATTGGCCTTGAACGTCAAACTCGATTGATGTCCTTGAGCTTGGCTTTCAACAGAACGTCTGTGACTGACGCAAATTGGAGCGAGCCTAGGATCGTCTCCTGATTCCTTCTCGAAGCCTTTTTGCCTTTTAAGAATTGGCTTGTTACCTTGGCATCCCCTTCCCTGATGGAATGGAAAGGTTGTGTGAATCCAAGCCCCAATGGAAACCTAGCCACTGGAACTTGGATTCTGGGGCCAATCGGGACTTGGTCCTGTTGATCTTGAACCCTATATATTCCAGGAAAGATATGACCCCGTCCATGGCCTTTCCTAAACTTGTCTTTGACCATCTCCCAGATTAGCCAGTCGTTTAGGTACGCCACTACCAATAAAACCTGAGACCTTAGCTCCTGCACCACTACCTCCGCCAGTTCCAGTGACCCTGAAAACTTGGGGTATATTCAGCCCAAAGGGCATCTTGAAGGGCATCACCTTGAAGGAATAAGCTTCTTTTAACTAAAAGTTTGAAGCCCAGGAATGGATGGGAGTGCTGAGCCGTCGGGACATGAGAATAGGCGTCTGTAAGACCTATAGAGGTGGTGACGCCCCCACGGGGAAGTAAGGCCCTTACCTGAGAGATGGTCAGCCTTTAGAACTTGTCGCAAGGAATGTACAAGTTTAAACGGGACAAGTCTAAGATCACCTCCTTTGGTCGGTCCCTTTCTTGGGACACTGAATAGACGACTTTGACATTTGAAGTTCTTTGTCCTGGAGGACTGCTCCCTTCTGGAGAAGGTCCCTGTTCCCTGGGGTAATCCATCAACCCTTGGGTTGGATGCTGATAGATAGATACTATGTTTTCCGCCCAGCTGCTGAACTCCCAACGATGTTAAAAGAGATACAGCCTGCCTCCTATTTATATGATGAGGGTCGGGTTCCTTTCCTGACCATACACCTCTCGCTCGCCCTTGGGCTCCGGTTCCTCCACTCTGACGAAAGGGGGAACCTGTTGGCTAGCCGACGGCGAAGGGAGACAAATTGAGGCTGTTGCCGAGGCTGAGTCTTAGAAGATGAAGGTTGGGGAACTTGCTGAATTAGTACAGCTTATAGCACAGGGTGCTGTTGCGGAACTTGGAAAGGTTGGTACCTTCTTTGACTTTTCCTAGTCCTAAAACTGGAGGAAGAAGACTCTTAATATCCTTTTGAAAGGGATGCCCCAACGCAATCTGATGCTTGATTAAAATGTGATGCCTCATTCTGAACCTCGTTTCCTGCCGAAGCTGGAAGAGATCTGCACCCCAGATTGAGGAAGCCAGAAGCTGTTGGGTTCATGCCTGATCGTAGCCTCGGATAGAACATGCTTCTTGCCATTTCTCTTAGTAACCGCAAAGCCGTACGAGGCACATTGCATGCTTAAAAGTAACTACTCCGCAATGACCTTATACAGCGGTTCATGAGCATACTCCAGAAACCGCCGGTCTCTGTCCATCACTAGAGAGTTAAGAGACCTTGCAAGACGTGTCCTAGCATCAAATCCGGCTTGGATCAGTGCGTCTGACAGAGGCGCTCACTAAACAAGTTGATTGCACAGTTTGGCTTAAGCTTGCCTGCCGAGAATGTAGCCAGCAAACTTCCCACAAACTCTCTCTACCTTGGGGGTAGCAATGATGTGGAATCTGTCTCGCTAAGCTGGGGCTCTTCCCGAGTCACTGCCTGAAGGGTAAATCCTGCTACCTTTGATGTAAAAGGTAAGGAGTTCCCGTCATGTTGTTACCTTAGTATTTGAGCAGATCCACTTCTAGGCTCCATATCTATACTTGATGAGCCTGATTGCTAGAAAGGATAACAGTCCCCTTGGAGACCTTGTCCTTTCTAATCGAAGCTGGCCTCCATAAGCCTAACATAAGCTATAAATGGTGGCCATAACCTTTCGGGAAATAACTCTAAATCCTCGAGTCTATGTGTACCACAACCTTCTACAGTCAACATCCCGCTGACAAACGGAGCGAAGTTCACTACCCTCCAAAAATCACCAGGGTGGAACGGAGGGAACGTGGACCCGTCAGGCATGCTCTGACCTTGCACCAAATTACTAGGAGGTGCCGGAACTGCCGACTCCTGTCTGAGACCTGCAATCCGGGAGTCCTGTGCACGTAAACGTTTAAAAATTTAAAAACACCCTTTCAAACCTTGCTGCGACTGAACTGACTAAGCTAGCAACGACTACTGGCCTCCTGATTTAAAATATTCGTGTTGAACAGGTCTTTGCCGACTAAAGGGGAACCTTCCAGCGCTCCCTACGGTACCTTATGAGGTATCCGGACCTCTAGACGTTGCAGGGATGGGACTTGAGGGGCAATGGGAAGAGTTCTCTCCTTGAGGCCTTGGATCTCATCCTAGGTTTAATATGTGTATGAACCTCTGGAACCTGCCCAGGCCTTGGCTTTGTGTTGATTGGCTTTTAAGCAAGGTTTTACCCGAAGGTTTTCTCTTTAATCTAGGAATCACAGAGAAGGAATGCGACCTGGGAGGGGGCAAACCTCCTGTGAAACCCATGAAGGAATTTGGAGTAAGGAAAGGGGAGGAAGAATCAGAGTCACTCGAGGAAAGACCCCAGTGACCAACTAGGCTAGCCTCATTAACACTGTTACCTGTAACCATATCTAGTGTAATGGGCAAATCCTCTAGTTCAAGTGAGACTTCTTCCAAACCAATGGTCTGGCAATTCTGCCTCTTGCTGTTCCATAACTGAATCTTGAATTTATTTGATAATTGGTGCTGCGACTTTTGGGTCAACGTATCCGGCAGCTTTCCCGGCTGGGGAGGCTGCCATATCTTGAGGTAGCATAAAAAGGCTTAGCTACCCCTACGTTCTGTCCAAAACCTCCAACCCAGACCTTGAGGGTGGAGAGTGCAGCATGCTTAACAGACTGCTCTGTCTGTAATGCAAGGAATGTGCAATTTCGAGTAAAATCTTTGAACATTATGCTTACATAGTTGATTAATTAATGTAATTTAATTTACAGAAATTTTAAATTTTAATTATTTATTTATTTATATAGTAATTTATTTGATTATTATTTAGTTATTTATTTTATTTTATTTGTTTATTTAGTTATCTATTTATTTATTTATTATTATTATTATTATTGTTTATTTATTTATTTATTTTTTTTATTTTATTTCATTTTTTTTTAACACTAATCCAAGTAGTGAATATAATTCCATCACAATATGTATAGAACAAGCAGTGCGGTAACTTATCGAACAGGTAACCTGTTGTACAAGTCGTAGCAGGCAAAGCCGTTTACGTGATGCCAGACTACGGAACCGGTAAGCAATACTGCGCACGGGGCATGGTTCCGGCAAACATCATGGTTGCACAGATCCTGTAGATCGGCAACCAGACACTGAGTGGCCTGTAAGTGCAATAATATATGAGAACAATTGCACAAACTATAGGATTATTATGATAATAATGTCATATGCCGGAGCATGCCGAACTGAAATAATATATATATAAAAAATATATATGTATATATATATTCATATTTCTGGGCTCAGCTCGTGTCGCTGCACGAAATATCCTTTAATCTATTATTTCTAGGGTAAAAAAATGTACTAACACATACCAGAGAATAAATAAATAAAGAAAAAAAGTCAGTATAAACTGACTCGCTCACCCCCCCAGAGGGTGTCGGTATGAACACTATGGCGAGTGAGACCACTACCACGAGCCAAATGCCAATAGAATTCTCCCACTACAAAATCCCCCAAGAGGAGAGCCGACCCACAGAGTGGGCAGCACCAACTACTACTACTCCATCCCATGCTGCCGACTGCTGCGCCTCTGGTGGCCATCCTTTTCAGTTAGCGCACACGATACACACGTGCCATTTTCTTCTCTGTGTTTTTGTGCCCTTTCCTTTGGATTTTATTACCATGGAGCGTGCAGCCATCGCAGCAGCTAAGTTAAGTACTCAGTGTTTATTGCTAATTGGTTTTTCCGGCCCTGAGCACGTATTTGCCGTTTTTTAGGTATAAATACGATCTCTAGGTCGGAAGCAATGGCAGCATGGTTCTGCCTCGTGGTGGGTCCGTTCTGGGTCGCCCATACCCAGAACATCCCCTTGCTTTTGTACGCTCTATTTTAATTATCCGCTTTGTTTAGGGTACGGTCTACACGGTTTTGTCATGCATGCATGTCTTTTACCTTATGTAGGCTCTTCCATCCAGACCCTAGCCACGGCTCTTAGTATCGGCCTCGGCTAGCTTTGAGTGGTAGCCTTGCCTTCGGGTTAGTCGTACACTCCTGGATTTTTTCTCCTACTATTTTATTTTCTTTCTTTCATTTTATTATTCATTTGTATTATTTATGTGATATTGTTAGGTTAGTTAGGCGTCTGGCTCACTTAGCCTAGGTCATGGCCATTGGGCCTTTATGTTACGCTTTTCAGCTCGGGTTGCTTCCCGATAGCATCTCTCTGATCAGTTGGTTTTGTTCTAGGCTTAGTTGTTGTTTTCTCATCGCCCCGTGGTCACTATGTGATACGAGGCCAAGCCAGACGCCCTGTCCAGTCACCTTTCCCCCCTCCCGCTCTTCCATAGGGTCGGGGGGGGTGGGTAGGCCTGCCCATGCTCGCTCCACATACCCGAGCCTGCCTCCCTCTCTCCCCCCAGGCGGAGGGGGTAGAGGGACGGGACAGACCCAGACTGGACTCGACCTCTCCGGCTTCTCGGTCCGGTCGGATGGTAAGGTGGGGGGACTGGCCTTTCCCCCCCTCCATTACTACTCCGTCGCTCCGTTACTAGCCCGAGTCTGTATGCCCCTTGCTCTTTTCCTTACTAGGGCTCCTTTACCACCGGAGACCTGGCATCCAGCGGAAAGGTGCTAGTCTACCCCACGGGGTGGACCGGAACATGCAGTCGGTCCCTTCTAACCTCTCCGTTTCACTGAGTTATACACTCCGCCACGCACTGGACTTAGTCCGGTACGTTCGAGCTTTTAGGTTTAAGATCTATTATGTTAAACTAGTAAGTTTATCTTAAGTACCTTAAACCATCCCCCTCCCTTCATGTTTCACCGGGTACCTCCGGGGTTATAGCCTATTCAGGCGATTAAGGGAGGGGCTATGCCCAAATTTTTTCCGAGCTCCGGCATGCAACGGAGTGCTTCTGTCCTTTAGCCTGTAAGTGATATTCTTTAAGATAACTCATGTGTCTTTTCACTTACAGACCACAACTGTGAGCATCCGGGATGCGCCGCCACACTTCAACGAACCCATGTGGACACGAAGTTTGGACCGGTCCCATGCTCCATGCGCGACTCCGCACGGGGACATCCAGGTCTGGTACCATGAAACGTGTACCATAT
This sequence comes from Macrobrachium nipponense, assembly GCF_015104395.2. NCBI lineage: Eukaryota > Metazoa > Arthropoda > Malacostraca > Decapoda > Palaemonidae > Macrobrachium > Macrobrachium nipponense. The sequence continues at coordinate 15,840,748 of NC_061108.1, forward strand.
GTTACGATCTGGTGAGCCAGCTTTTAGACGGGGTAAGTATTCCATCTCCGGTAGCTGGTCCTCATCTGTTATAGTGCTTAAGTTTTACATCAATCACTCTAACTTAAGGTAAATTCAAGGGCCTTATAGCCCCTATAATTTTAAGTTATGCTTTAAGTTAGCTTTAGTTTTTAAGTTATTCTTAAATCTAATCAATACCCTCTCTCCAGGCGCCGGCCGTGAGGGATACCGCACTGGCAACCCTGCGGGCCTGGGTCGGCGGTTTCGGGAAGAACGCCGCCAAGGGTATGCCCTACATCCTGGAGAAAAGGTTGGCGGTACTAATCTTCCCCGGAGGCAAGGCGACAGGATACGTCGACCCAGTAGAGGCGGCCCTGACTATCGCCTTCATCCAGCAACAGCTGGCTGCCTCATTGACTGACCAAGGCCAGGACATCTCCTCGGAAGTCGCGACGTTGGATATTAATGTAGAACCTATGGTAGGTGTGGACGACCTGTTGGTCGAGGTAGGTAAGGTGGACACCCAAGGGATACCCTTGGGTGCAACTGCTTCTTCTACTCCTGCAACCTCTCCATCCTTCCAAGGCTTTACGGTAACGAATTATATACCCTCCTGACGCTTCAGTTAGACCCAAGGTCAAGGGTCAAGCAGTGAATCATTTGACGAAGACGTCGTCGTCGTCTAAGAAGACGGCTTCGGCGTCATCCTCTTCTCGTAAGTCTCCGGCTAGGAATCCCGGAGCAGAGAGATCTAAAGCTTCGGGGTCCGGCTCTAAGTCCTCGAGGAGTAAATCCTCCAGAGAGAGATCTCACACTCCGGCGGAGTCGTCAGTTCCGCTACCCTTGGTTCCAATTCAGAGCCACCCTCCACCTCCGCAGCAGCTCCGGCTTTGGACTCCAATGCTGGTCTGTTACAACAGGTGGGCGACCTGGTTGGGTCTCTGAAAAGTAGCATGGAACAAATGATCTCTCGGTTGTCGGATAGGATTACCTCTCAAGACAGCATTATAGCCGGACTGAGCCAAGCTCCTCTAGCCTCTCCACCACCTTTCAATACAGGTGGAGCCCAGCTTCCCCAGTATGACTCTCTACCTCCGTTCTCAATGAACAACCCTTGGAGAGTAGCGTCATACGCCCCCTTCCAAGACGGACTCATTTCTAACCCGGAATGTGGAACTCGGAGGATCGAGGACTTCGAGTTCTACCCGGAAGACCTTCAGCCTCCGTTCATCGGCTACGCAAGGCTCACCGCCTCAGCCATGACTCGGGATGATAAAGTACCAAAGGAGACAGTCCTCTATTCACGTGGACCAGGCTCAGAGAGAATGGCTCAGGTGTCTAGAGGACATGGATTGTTCCAATACGAAAATCCAACCTTTCAAGAGTCCGTTTACGATCTTTACGATGGATGAGAGTACCCCGCTCCCTTTCCTGACAAAGATCGCGACGTCTACCATTCCAGCGGCCCAGAAGGGGGACCCATGCCTCAACTGAAGGAAGCAGATCCTACATCTCCGTTACTTCCTTCAGCCGGAGAATTGTGGGAAGACTTACCTAACACCTTCTCAGCTGGCAAACTCAAACCGGACTGTGCTATGGAGCAGTTTGGTGAGAAGCTACCTAGGCTTCCAGATAGCCTTATTCAGGCAGAATTTGACGCCAAATCGCGGTTAGCCAGATCTATTAATTCCATGGCTATGACCGAGGTGGCTACCATAGCCTATGGGTCAGAACCGCTCTTCAAGCTTATGACCAAATCCCTGACTCAAACGGTACAGTCAGATATGTTTGAGTTTGCCACTGCTAGGACGAATTGTAGGAAGCATGTCCTACAAGAAGCAACTATTCGGCACGAGCCGAATAGGTTACTTGCGTCGAGCATCTGGGGAGCAGACCTCTTCCCAGAAGCGATGGTGAAGGAGGTTCAGTCAGAGGCTACGAGGTTGAACCAGAGCCTTAAGGACCGTTGGGGTCTTACGGCCAAGAGACGGCAAGATCTAGCAGCTAGGTGGGGAAGGGTCAAAGGAAACCTAGACGTTTCCAGCCCTACCAGAAAAAGCAGCCACGCTTTTCTCAGCAAGTTCCGGCTGTTCCCTTAGTGCAAACAGCCCAACCTTCCACCTCAAAGGCTCAATCACAGCCGATTTACGTTATCTCCCTCAGCCTCAGCCTCCACTCTTACGCCCTCTCTCCAGCTTACAATCAAGCCTTCGAGAGTCAAGCTTCACAGAAGTATGACCGCTCGGGTAAGGGAGGCAGAGGTAAGCGATCCTTTCGTGGGAGAGGATCGGGAGGTCCCTTTAATAGGGGAAAAAACATTTCAGGGGAGGCCGAGGAGGCTACCAGAACCAATGAGGAATTTCAGGTAGGAGGGAGGCTGTTTCACTTTCGCCACCGGTGGAACTTCAGCAAGTGGGCTCAGAGCATTGTGGTCAAAAAGGCCTGGGTTGGAGCTGGTTAACGAACCCACCCCCATCCAGACCTTTCCGCCAACTTCCTTCCAAGGAACTGACGGAGTATGCGGAGGATCTCCTTCAGAAAGGAGCTATAGCGAGAGTCAAAAGGTTAAAATTTCAAGGACGCTTGTTCAGCGTGCCAAAGAAAGGCTCACAAAAAAGAAGGGTAATCTTAGACTTGTCCCGCTTAAACTTAGCCATTCGCTGCGACAAGTTCAAGATGCTCACGATCTCGCAGGTACGGACCTTACTTCCCCGTGGGGCCGTCACCACCTCTATCGATCTTACAGACGCTTACTATCATATCCCTATTGCAAGACACTTCCGTCCGTATCTGGGCTTCAAGATAGGAGACCAGACATTCTCCTTCAAGGTAGTTCCTTTCGGGCTCAATGTAGCACCCAGGGTGTTTACGAAGCTGGCGGAAGTAGTAGTTCAACAACTCGGATCGCAAGGGATTATGGTAGTAGCGTATCTCGACGATTGGTTGATCTGGGCTTCAACAGTCGAGGAATGCAACAGAGCAACACTGAAAGTAATTCAGTTCCTGGAATACTAGGCTTCAAGATAAACAGGACCAAGTCAAGACTCACCCCAGAGTCAAACTTTCAGTGGCTAGGCATTCAATGGAATCTATCCTCCCCATACTCTGTCGATTCCATCATCCAAAAGAAAGGAAATAGCGAAGTCAGTCAAACAATTTCTGAGTCACAAACTGGCATCAAGAAGATCCCAGGAAAAGGATCTTGGGTTCTCTCCAGTTTGCATCAGTGACGAACATCTTAATGAAAGCCAAACTGAAAGACCTAACCAGAATCTGGCGCTCACGAGCAAATGTCAGGTCCAGGGACAAATTATCCTCAGTCCCTCTGATTCTAAAGAATCGACTCCGACCGTGGGCGAAAGTCAAGAACTTGTCGGTGTCAGTGCCCCTTCAGTTTCCTCCACCAGGGATAAACCATCCACACAGACGCATCATTAAGCGGTTGGGGAGGATATTCCCAGTTCAAAAAGGTTCAAGGAACGTGGTCACCTCAGTTCCGTCAGTTCCATATAAACGTACTGGAAGCAATGGCAGTGTTCTTGACTCTAAAAAAGTTACGCCCGCCAAAGTACTCCCACATAAAGCTAGTCCTGGACAGCGCAGTGGTGGTACATTGTGTAAACAGAGGAGGCTCCAAGTCACGTCATCTAAATCACGTCATGGTAGCCATCTTCTCCCTGGCGGACAAGTTCAGTTGGCATCTCTCCTCCACTCATATAGCTGGAGTGAGAAACGTCATAGCAGATGCTCTATCCCGATCAGTACCTCTAGAGTCGGATGGTCACTGGACAACAGTTCGTTCCAATGGATTCTTCAGAGAGTTCCAGGTCACAGGTGGATCTCTTCGCATCTCAAACGAACCACAAACTTCCGTGTTATGTGGCCCCCAACCTGGACCTCTGGCCTATGCCACGGACGCCTTGGCTCTAGACTGGAACAACTGGGAAAAGATTTATGTCTTTCCTCCGGTGAATCTTCTCATGAAAGTCTTAAACAAACTCAGGACATTCAAGGGTCAAGTGGCTCTAGTAGCCCAGACTGGCCGAAGAGCAATTGGTACCCTCTCATTCTGGAACTGGGTCTTCGCCCTCTTCGGATCCCCAATCCCAGGCTCTCCCAGTCAGTACAAACGAAGACTGTGTTCGCTTCCTCAGGGGATTCTCAAAAACCCTAACTTTATGGATTTCATGAAGTTTGCAGCAAAAAGGGATGCGAATATTGACCCTCAGAATATTCTCTTCTTGGAAATCCGATAAAAGAGATTCAACTTTGAGACAGTATGATGCTGCTGTCAAAAAGTTAGCAACCTTCCTGAAAGAATCAGATATTAGGATCATGACAATCAATTCAGCTATATCCTTTTTCAGATCCTTATTTGAAAAAGGCTTAGCAGCTAGCACAATTACGACAAACAAGTCAGCCTTGAAAAAGATTTTTCAATTTGGGTTCAACATAGACTTGACAGACTCCTACTTCTCGTCTATTCCCAAGGCATGTGCTAGACTTAGGCCTTCGGTAAGGCCTACGTCAGTATCATGGTTCTTAAATGATGTTCTAAAGCTGGCTTCAGAAACCAATAATGACACATGCTCGTTTATAATGCTCTTAAGAAAAAATGAAATTTTCATTATTAAAATGAAGTTTTATTGTATACTTACCGAACAATTATAGAGCCGTGATTTCCACGAGCGGCAGGATACTAATTCAAATTTAGCGCGTCGGCGTCGCCAACACTGGTGGTGATGACTCATCTCCCTCCACTCGCGGGAGAACCAGGTACAACTGCCCAGGTGAATCCAATTCTTTCTGCCCGTCCGTCCACCTAAGGGGAGGAGGGTGGGATAATCATAATTGTTCGGTAAGTATATCAATAAAAAACTTCATTTTTAATAATGAAAAATTTCATTTTTATTGTAGTGTCTTACCGAACAATTATAGAGCTGATTACACATTTATGGAAGGTGGGATTCAGTGGACCACTAGTATTTTTAAATGGTTACATTTATTGCAATATCCAGTAAACACTCAAGGTGTCTGTTGTACCTTACCTTGTAAGAGAGCTACAGCAGACTGTTACTGCCTCTGGTCGGTGCTCTTCTTACTATTGTAGAGGAATTGGAATTTGACCAAAGTTAGCCTCTACAGGAGTGGAATCCTTCCGTAGTTCAAGCGAGTCAAGGCTGACTGACGGAGGTTAGTAACAACAAAGATTGCCCTTGCCCTGGGCTAAGACCAGAAATTCAATCATACAAAACATTTGTCACCAACACCAGATTTAAAAAATATATATACCCAACCATTGTAAAATCTGACCTAACAGACTGGTGAGTATCCCAGGTACTCAGTACCCCCAGCTTCCCTTGAACTCGACAACCTATTCAAGGTGAAAAGTTAGCATAGAGGTGACGACCCCTGTGCCGTTTCTCCCAACACCATGCCAGAAACCGCCACCGGACCTAACGTTTTACAATTCTCGAAAACAAACCGTTTCTATCTCTTTGAGATAATGACTCGCAAAAACCGAATTCGATCTCCAGAACGTGCTCTGAAGAATCGAAGCTAAAGATAAATCTTTCTGAATGCTAAAGAAGTTGCCACTGCTCTTAACCTCGTGAGCTTTAACTCTCAGAACGGAAAGATTGTCATTCTCGGGACTGCGATGTGAGCTTCCCTGATAAGCTCTCTAATAAAGAACGATATAGCATTCTTAGAAAGAGGACGAGAGGGATTTTGAACCGAGGTCCAGAGCTTAGAAGATTGTCCTCTGATACCCTTAGTGGCAAACAGATACTGCTTAATAGCCCTGACTGGACATAAGAGCCTTTCTTCCTCCTCATGTCCAACCAAATCAGATAAGTTCCTTACCACAAAACTCCTCGGCCAAGGATTAGAAGGATTCTCATTTTTGGCTAGAAAGGTCAAAGATACCGAAAATACAGCATTGCCTTGAGAGAAACCGACTCTTTTGTCTATAGCGTGCAATTCGCTGACACGCTTAGCAGAAGCTAGTGCAATAAGAAAGAGTGCCTCTTAGTCAAGTTCCTGAGTGAAGCCGACTTCAAAGGCTCAAACGGTGGCCCCATGAGGAACTTAAGCACCACATCTAAGTTCCAAGCCACTGTATCTTGCGGGAGCTTAGTGGTTTCGAAAGACCTAATGAGGTCCGACAGATCTGAATTGGAGGAAATATCCAAACCTCGATGTCGAAAACCGAAGAGAGCATGGCTCTATATCCTCTGATCGTCGAAGGAGCCAGTTTCTTAGAGTTCCTAAGAAATAGAAGAAAATCTGCTATTTCTGTTAAAGAGGTCGCAGAAGTAGAGACTTTAGCACTTCTACACCACTCTCTGAAGATTCTCCACTTCCCTTGATAGAGTTTGTTAGAAGACTCTCTCCTACAACGAGCGATAGCTTCTGCAGCTCTTCTTGAAAATCCTTTCGCTCTGACAAGATTCCGGACAGTCTGAACCCTGTCAGAGCTAGAGCGGACAAGTTTTGGTGGAACCTCTTGAAGTGAGGTTGTTTGAGAAGCCACTTCTCTGGAGGAAGAAGTCTGGGGAAGTCTACTAACAACTGGAGAAGGTCCGGGAACCACTCTTTCCTGGGCCAAAAGGGAGCGATTAACGTTAGAGTTACATTGCTGTGCGACATGAACTTGTTCAGCACCTCTCTTATTAGACCGAACGGAGGGAATGCATAAGCTTCCAAGACCCGACCAATCCAACAGCATTGCGTCCACCGACCAAGCTAGAGGATCTGGGACTGGAGAACAAAAGAGAGGAAGACGGTTGTTCCTCGATGTCGCGAACAGGTCTATTGACGGTCGTCCCCAAAGGCGCCAAAGTTTCTGACAAATCTTGTTGTCCAAAGTCCACTCCAGAGGTAACACTTGCTGTTGACGACTTAACTCGTCCGCCAGGACGTTCATCTTTCCCGGAACAAATCTCGGGACTAGCTGAACCTTCGCTTCGTTTGACCACAGGAGGAGATCCTTGGCTACTTCGTACAGAGAGAAAGACTGAGTCCCCCCCTGTTTCCGCACGTACGAGAGAGCCGTGGAGTTGTCGGAATGCACTGCCACTACTCGGCCTTCTACTAAGCTCCGAAACTGTCTGAGCCCTAAGAAAATTGCTAACAGTTCCTTTACATTTATGTGGAACTTCTCCTTCTCCGACCAAGCTCCTGAAGTCCGTTGATTTCCCAGTAGGGCTCCCCAACCTGTGTCCGATGCGTCGGAAAAGAACTGTAGGTTCGGGAGGATGGGTCGTAAATCTAACCCTTCTTCCAACCTTGCTCGAGAGAGCCACCACCTTAGGTCCTCTTTTATTTGATCTGTGACAGGAAAGGTAATCGAGTCTGGTGTGTCTTCCTGCACCAAGAGGCTCTCAGGAAAAACTGCAGAGGTCTCATGTGCAGTCTTCCCAACGTCACAAATTTCTCCACTGACGTCAATTTGCCCAGGAGCCTCATCCACTGATTGGCAGAACTTACCTTTTTGTCCAAGAACTCCTGAACTGCCTCCAGACAGCCTTGAACCCTCTTCGGGGACAGAAAAGCCCGAAAAACTTGAGCATTCAGAATCATCCCCAAATAAAGGATGCTCCGAGATGGAACCAACTGGGACTTCTGTTTGTTGACCCAGAATTCTAACTTTCTGGCAAGATCCGAGTTGTTCCAAGGGTCCTTCATGCACCGACTCTCTGATTCCGACCGGAGAAGCCAATCGTCCAGATAGAGGGAGATTCTTACTCCTAATATGTGTAGCCAGCTTCCTATCGGGGATAGAACCCTGGTGAAAACTTGAGGAGCGGTCGCTAGTCCGAAGCAAAGCGCCCGAAACTGAAACACCTTGCCTTCGAACATGAACCTCAGGTACTTCCGAGATTCGCGATGTATCGGAATGTGAAAATAAGTGTCTTGCATGTCCAGAGAGACCATCCAATCCCCCTGTCTGATGGACTCCAGAACGACCGAGTGGTCTCCATATGAAATTTTGTTTTCTGGACATGCAAGTTCAGGGCGCTCACATCCAAAACCGGCCTCCAGCCCCCTGATGACTTGGGAACTACAAAAAGGCGATTGTAAAAGCCTGGAGGAAAATCCCCTTCTATCTGTTCTATCGCTTCTTTGAGAACAAGCGCTTCCACTTCTGCGGCTAGCGCCAGAAATTTGTCTGAGCCCGGAGAGTATGCCTGGAATGGAATTGGCACAGGTGAGAGCGAGGGAGGTGAAACGAGAGGAATACGATAGCCGAACTTGAGTACTTGCACTAACCCAGGCTTCTGCTCCTCTGTTTTCCCATTCCTCCCAAAACAGAGCCAGCCTGGCTCCCACTGGGTGCATGAAGAACCGAGCTTTCATTTGGAAGGTTTGTTAACCTTGGCCGAGGCCTTAGACTGAGGTCGCAAATTCGATTTCGGCCGAAAGAAGCTCTTGGGTTTTCTCCCTCGAAAAGGCGCTTGGGCCAGAGGAGAAACCGAAGGAACAGTCTCCACAGGAGCTTTAGGTCTCTTAGTAGACTGTGCCAGTAAATCGAAGTAGATTTCTTATCTAGCGCAGACGAAATTGACAACACTACATAGTCTGGAAAGAGGTTATCTTTCACAAAAAGGAGCAAACAGAGAGCAGACTTCTGTTGGGACGTAACCCTTTTAGAAGCAAAGGAGCACCAAAGTTGCCTTTTCTTAAGGGTACCAAAGGCGATGAGCGAAGCTAACTCATCACATCCATCCCTAATGGATTTGTCCGCACAGGACAGAAAACACCAATCCAATCCTCCGCTAACTCCTGGGAAAGAGAAGGACAGTCTTCGATCTTGGCCGCTAAAGCGCCAATAGTCCAATCAAGGAAGCTAAAGACTTCCAAAAGTTTAAATTGATTCTTTACAACGTGGTCCAACTCAGGCGCTGTAAAGAAAACTTTCGCTGCGGCGAAAGCAGATCTTCTAGAGAGTCGATTAAACTGGAGAAGTCTCCCTGGGAGGAGGCAGAAACTCCCAGAGAAGGAGCTTTCCCCCAGTTACATAAAACCTATACCTCTTACGAAGCAACTTAGAGGGAGGGTAAGCAAAAAGAGCCTTCCTAAGTCTCTTTTCATAGACATCCATTTCTCCGTCTCTTTCAACGAATGTCTAACCGCTTTAGATAGAACAAGTTTTGGGAGGAGAGGGTCTGAAGTTTTCCTCCTCATCAAAAAAAGTCCGAAGTTGGGGAGCGCGGAGCCGCTTTCTCAAAATAATCTGGATAAGATACCAGAAGAAATCTAAGGAGAAGTGAATAACACGAGAGGTGATGTGAATCCTCCTCCTCTACTTCTTCTTCATTCTCCGATACCGCCGAAGAAGTAGACGGAACTACAACCGGATCTGAAGGTTTCGAACCACCCTTGGACTCATTCATCCAGTTGGTTAACATCTCTAACTGCTTGCGCAAAGGCGCCAGAGACGAATCAAAAACAGTTAACGTAGGCTTGGAAGAGCCTAAATGTTCAGCAGGAGGCGGAAAACTACTTGCGCCTCGCTCGGAGCCGCCGAAATTCGAGGCGAAACAGGCGCATCAGGCGTAACAGACGAAAAAGCGCCTAAAGAAACACCCTTAGAACTGCTAGCTACAGCGCTAAAACCACAATCTCTACTAGTAGATGGAGCCGAAAAAGGCACAGATTGAGGCGACGAACGAGCCGCTAACGGCCGAGGCGCAACCCTACTCTCAGGCTCCTTATACCGCTTGACTGGAGGAGGCGAAGAATCGGCGCCTGAACGCCTCTTTAAGGGACGCGAAAACGGGCGAATCTCGCCAAGAGCGCCGTGCGACCGGAGACGAATCGCTTGAATCATTTGAAAGGCGTCTGACCGCAACACCTTTCCAACGCTTAACCGAGCCCTGTTGAGGCGCAACAGGCTCAACAAGAGAGGCGCCTGTCTGTGGGCAAATCCCGATCGACTCCCTTGGACTTCCGGTATGTCTTCTCCCCGGTGCGGGGGAGCTGGACAGTGACCTTTGTCTAGGAGACGTGTCAGGACAGACAGACGCACCCTCAACTACACTCTTACCTGAGCCGCTTTCTCCAAAAACGTCTTAACTGAATTACCAAGTTGCAAAACCGTATTCGCTAGTACCGAAAATTTCTGATCTAACCTCGATTCCAGACTGGCAATGGTGTCGGAAGAAACTACACGGGAAGCCGGAGAAGTGGGATTAGTAGGAGGAATAGGAGGTGTAGTTAAAGGAGACATAACAATTTGAGGAGAAACAGAAGGAACAGATGCATCGCAAGACGAAGCAGAGCTAAGTCTACTTTCCCTAAGCGCTGCTTTTCTAATTCTGTCTTTAGCTAATTTCTCCGAGTATGAACTAAAAAACTTCCATTGAGAATCAGTCCAATCACTACACTTCGTTACATGTTCGATTGCTGAACAAACCTGTCCCCTACACTTAACACATTTAGTGTGAGAATCATACTCTAGCTTGGATAATCTAGTTTTACATCCTGAGATGCAAAACCTAACTCCCGACGGACTAGAATCCGACATGGCAACGCCTAAATAAAAAGCAAAATAACAACAACGCCAAAAAAAAGAGTACTTCACCAATTCCGAAGATCAAATCCACAAGAAAAAAGCGAAGCAAAGTTATCCAACCGCACCGACCACCGATGTTCACCGGACGCCGGCAGGAAAAGAATTGGATTCACCTGGGCAGTTGTACCTGGTTCTCCCGCGAGTGGAGGGAGATGACGTCATCACCACCAGTGTTGGTGACGCCGACGCGCTAAAATTTGAATTTAGTATCCTGCCGCTCGTGGAAATCACGGCTCTATAATTGTTCGGTAAGACACTACAATAAAACCCTATTTTTATTAAGCTTGGCCTCAGGAGCTAGAATTTCAGAACTGTCGGCGTTATCCAGAGATCGGATCATATTCAGTTCCTTCCCACAGGGGAAGTGCTACTTTCTCCGGAACGTAGCTTTATAGCAAAGAATGAAGATCCTTTGGTGAGGTGGGAACCATGGAAGGTACTACCCCTTCCACAAGATGTATCTCTTTGCCCAGTTTCAGCCTTACGAGCCTTTCTATCTAGGACCTCTCATCATCATCGGGTCCTCTCTTTAAGAGAGAAAAGGTGGCACTTTATCTATTAAAGGCATCAGGCAACAAATCCTGTACTTCATTAAACAAGCCAATCCTGACTCTTTCCCAAAAGCACATGATGTCAGGGCAGTAGCCACCTCAATTAACTATTTCCAACATATGAACTTCGATGAGTTGAAAAAGTATACTGGATGGAAATCGCCGACAGTGTTCAAACGTCATTACTTAAAGTCCTTGGAAGCTCTGAAATTTTCAGCAGTTGCAGCGGGGAACATAGTTTCCCCTGACTCTGACTAATCTTTAGTAGAAGATCCAGTCCTCCTTTCTACCTGCCTCACCCAACAGTTCGTCTATTCCTGCCTTGTTCATTTACGGTCACCTTGTGTCTTAGCTGCTTTTATGATGATGTAGTGGGTGTCCCTTATTTTTTTGCTAGGGACACCCACATTTGATGATGGATATTGATCTCGTGGATGTCATCTCCTTATTTTTATGCTAGGAGATACATCTTATTGTAATGGTTACGGGTTTTGTATATTAAGTCATATACATTCCTTTATATATTATTATTATTGAGTTTGTTTTATTCAACTTTATATTAATTGCTTTAGAATGTTTTGTATACATAGCTTTACACAGATACCATTTTTGTACATATATGACATATTTCTCCTGTATATATGTATATTACCTTAAGTTAAGAATATTATTAGAATTAAGTGTAATTTAAGCAATATTTCTATTTTGTATCACTGTGTATATGTATCCTTATTAGCAATTATATCGTTTATTTTTATTTTATCTTTTATTTGAGACCTCTTTGTATTTTGTTCAATTCTTTACAATCTTGTGCTATTTCTCTGGTACGATTTCGCGCAGCGACACGAGCTGAGCCCAGAAAAGGGATTTTGACGTAAGGAAAAATCTATTTCTGGGCGATTGGCTCGTGTCGCCAGCGAAATCCCGCCCTACCCTGTCCCATCGCCAAGATTGTCTGCTAACTTCAGGATGGCCACCAGAGGCGCAGCAGTCGGCAGCATGGGATGGAGTAGTAGTAGTTGGTGCTGCTAACTCTGTGGGTCGGCTCTCCTCTTGGGGATTTTGTAGTGGGAGAATTCTATTGGCATTTGGCTCGTGGTAGTGGTCTCACTCGCCATAGTGTTCATACCGACACCCTCCTGGGGGGGTGAGCGAGTCAGTTATACTGACCTTTTTCTTTATTTATTTATTCTCTGGTATGTGTAGTACATTTACCCTAGAAATAATAGATTAAAGGATATTCCGCTGGCGACACGAGCCAATGCCCAAGCCCAAATAGATTTTTCCTTACGTCAAAATCCCTTATTTACGTCCCGGGACTATAATAATTAAAACCACCCGGAGCTGTATGACCCGGAGTGTGGGGTACCCGAAGTAACCCGGGACGGCCACATAAACTCGCAAGTTCCGTGGCAAAAAAGAAAAGAAAATAAAAATAAAAGGGAGAAATAAAATAACAAATATAATATCTCCGCCACACGGAAGAGAAACTTCCGTAAACATAGCCCTCAACGACTACCGGAGAGGCCTGAATCTAAATCCGCCTTATGCGGAGAGGGAATGTTTTAGGCGGATGGATGTAAGCTCCGGAAGCTGAAAGAAGCAGAGCGCAACAACTCCACGGAAGCCGAGGCTGATTACGCAAAGCAATCAACAACTCCGGAGGCGGTCGGCTGAGAAGTGACACCCACCAACCTAAGGTCCTGGAGGACCCTCTACACCCCCCCCCTATCTGCTGATGGGAACGGCTGTCAGCGACAACCGAGGCGAGAGGAGCACCCAACTACTGGGGGCCCCACGTGAGGGGGAGGGAAGGAGGGCTGATGGGGTGACGATCACGTGATCAGCGTATCCTCGCAAATAAAAGATTACGAGGAAAACGCAGGCATAGCCTATGTAGGCTAACCGACCTAACATCCAAAATATACATAGACAAAATAAAATCAATTACTTAAAGCTAAAAGAAAATCATGCTTTAACACGGGGGAAATGAAAATAAACTGTCGTAAAATATAAAACCGCAATGAAGGCCACTCGATAAACAGTGGGCGCAAAAGGGGAAAAACTACTTGCTTACTGACAAAACGATAAGAAACGGCAAGCTGACGAAAAGAAAAAGGGAAAATTCTTGAATGAAATAGGACGGTGGATAAACGGCGAAGCACGAAACAAAGAAACGTGCTCGAAAGAAGACCCCCCGGACCCCGTGAAAAACTTGAAAATATGAAAATAACAAAACATAAATGGAAATCGGATCGACTAAAAACTGCCACCCAAGAATAAATAAATAAATATATACATACATATATATATATATATATATATATATATATATATATATATATATATATATATATATATATATATATATATATATATATACATATATATATATACATACATACATGTACTGAAATATCACATGTTACAAGCAGAGAGGAAGACTACTCGAAGTCGGTTCAATTCAAGCGTAAATCGTACAATTCAAGGGTAAGCCGTAAAGGCGACTTGCCGCCCGCCCCCTATTTAAAAGTGACGCCTAATAAAATTCTAAATAAAGGCAAAACGGATAGGCAAATGCACTCCCTAAATATTGAAAAAGGGCGGAACCAGTACTTAACTTGGGTGAAGAGGTAGATGACGATCCGTAACCAGAATAAAAATAAAAGAACAAATAGTAATATTCGAACGTGCGAACACGGAATGGCTATCGAAAAGTATGACGTCACAGCCGCCTTCAACGGGGTAGCTAGGTGTGACCTATGGGTCGGCTCCCCGTATTTAGGGTCTTTTGATGAGGAAAAGGCTAATTGGAGGGGTTGCTGTGGTAGTGTTTAACACTCGCCCAGTTTTATACCGACACCTTTTATATAGGTGAGCGAGTCAGAGGCTTCTGACATGTCCAATTTAGCAGTTCTCTGGTATTATAGCAATATTTTACTAGAAATAGTGCTTAAAAGCAGACATATTTCACTGGGCGCACGGCTTCCTTGCCCAGAAATAGATTTTTCCTACGTCAAAATCCCTTTTCTGGGCTCAGCTCGTGTCGGCCTATGAAAGGATCCTTAATATCATTCTTTCTAGGTAAAATTAATCTAAAATTACCAGAGAAAACAAAATTAAGAAAATGTCAGTAAAACTTGACTCGCTCACTCTTAAAAAGAAGTGTCGGTATGGTAATAGGGGCGAGTGGGAATCACTACCACGAGACATTCACCAATTAGAACTTCCAATCAGAATCCCCTTAAGAGAGAGCTGATACCAACGGGCGATGCAGCCGCTACTACTACTACTAGAGGACGCCACGGACAGCAGCGCCCTAGCGGTCATCCTAATCTTTAGCGCTAGCGTCCAGACGCATTATTTTTCTGTGCTGTGCTTATTTCGGGATTTATCCTATTCTTCACCATGGAACGCTCTGCAATTGCAACGGCTAAGTTAAGTAACTCATAAGTAATGTTTTACTGCATTTTTATCTTCCGGGTACCAGTATTTTCCTCCTAATAGGTCATATACGGTTTCCCGGTTGTCTCGTGGTGGCGCCATGCTGCCTCGTTAAGAATTCCCGGTCCTCCATACTGGGACTTCTTATATTATGGGCTTTACTATATTACGTTCATTGTCTTTTACATCGAGTTTTAGCTAGTTTAGCCCCCCCCCCCTACCATTTCTCTTAGTTTTGGTATTTAGGGCTATTATATTATTCCTGCCCAGCATCCCGGCTCTTGCTCTTCATCGGCTATCGCTGGCTCCGAGTAGGCTTCTGTTTCTTGGAACAGTCTGCCTCCTCCTGGGCTTCTTTCTCTTTTACTAAAAGTGTCTTTTCCATCTTTTCGATGTAATATATATTATATTTAGGGTGTTAGGCTAGCCTAGGTGCATGTTCCTTGTATTGGTACAGCCTGGTTCACGTGGCCCTCCCACGGTTGTGTTGCTCGCGGCCTAGGCCACTTGCGGTCACGTGTTCCATCGTCACCTTACCCTGCCCCTGCCCTCCCTACCTGGTATAGGGAGGTGCTGGGGGACCCCTTGGTTGTCATGACAACCTCAGTCGCCTTCTCTCTCCCTCTCTGAGGTGGCCAGGGGTTCCTCCCAGCGGGGGGTATAGGGCGACCACTCATGAGGTACCGGGTCTCCGAGCGGGTAGTCGGTGAGGCGGGGAGGAGTAGGCCATCCCCCCCCTCTCTCTCTCCCGCCGTGTTACGCCGAGACCTTCCTCCCCCCCTCCCCAGTTGCTCAGCCACCTTCCCTCGCTATAACGAAAGGAGCCTTCCGTCGCAGCCGGGGCACCTTTGGTTATAGATTACTGGCTCCCCCAGCGGGCGGGGTGGGCACTACTAGTGGTCGGTTGCTTGCCTACTATATCCTTACATCTCTCCCCTCGATACCGGAAGGGAGCTTGCTTCTTACCCGGGCACTCTTCTAGTAGACGGGTGGAGAAAGGTTTGTTATTATTGTTATTTTAAGGATATACCCTAATTTTACGATGAATTGTTTAATTTTATTATTTATATCTACCATCCCGCCATTTTCCGTCGTGGTTTCCATTTACCACCACTCCTGGTTGGTTTCTTTTTGTGTCCCCGCCATCAGCGGAGCTATAGCCTAGGACACCCAACCAACCTTGTTACCACACGTATTATGGCGGGGCTCTGGTTTAATCTAACTTTATCGCTCCGGCACCAGCGGAGCAACTGTTAGGCTGTAAGTGTTCTCCTGATACTCATGTATCTTTCCACTTACAGGCTACCAACTGTCAGGTCCCGGCGTGCAACGCGACGTTGTACGACCCCTGCGGCCACGATGAGTGCAGGTCTCACGCCCCTTGTGCCACATCATTCAACGAGATGATCGTCTGGCACCCAGAAGCCTGCGCCATCTGCTACGACCTAGTCGGTCAGCTGGGTTAGAGGGGGTAAGGTCCATTATAGGCTTCCTTATCATTTTACTAACAACTCTTAGTCATAAGTTTGTTAACCCCGTTCCGCCATTAGAAGCTCATCTCGCCCTTTCTTTCAGGCTACTGGTGTGAGGGAGGTCGCCCTCGCTACCCTGAAAGCGTGGGTGGGCGGCTTCGGGAAGAACGCCGCCAAAGGCCAGCCGTACATCCTGGACAAGAAGCTGGCCGTCCAGATCTTCCCTGCGGGCAAGTCAACTGGGTATGTTGACCCCTTGTCCGCAGCCCCTCTAATAGCCTCCATCCAGCAAGATCTCCAGCAATCTTTTGGGGTCGTAGCTTCCCAGGAGTCGGTCCCGGACGTCGCTGCCCTGGACCTAAACATCGAGCCCATGGCGGTAGGGGCAGAGGATTTGTTGGTTGAGGTAGGTGTGTCGGGCGCCCAAGGTCTTTCCTTGGTGCTCCTGGATCTTCTCCTGTCCCTTCCTCGAGCGCTTCTTTCCAAGGCTTTGTGGGATCTGAGATCCCTACCCGCTCTCCCGCTCTCTCTGTACCCCCAAAGGTGAAGGGACAGAGAGAACCGAAGACTCTATCTAAGACAACTTCTAGGAAGTCGTCTTCGTCTTCTTCGGCTAGGAAGTCTTCGACTTCCTACGCCGCGCGGTGAAAGCCAAGCCGAGTTCTTCTCACTCGAAGAGCTCTAGAAGCAAGGCTTCTAAGGAGAAGACTCGCGCTCCGCCGAGCCAATGCCTTCTCCTGCCTCCACCGCTTCCACTCCGGCAACGCCGGTGGGAGGAGCAGGACCTAGCACTTTGATCCACTGCTTTCTCAGCAGTGGTGATGCAACAGGTGGGCGAGTTGGTTGGCTCGCAAGTCTCCGCCCTGGGGACGAGATTTGAGCAGATGTTCGCACAACTGTCGAGCACTCTGTCTCAATCAGGCCAGTCCATACAAGATCTCTCTAACAGGGTTAGAGAGAATGAGGACCGAGTAGCTGGGCTCTCTCAGGTCCCTCTTCCAGTCTCCCCAGTGCCAAGCACTGGCATTCTCCAGCTCCGCCATACGACTCTGCCAGCTTTCTCCATGGAGAATCCATGGAGAGTAGCTGCCTACGCTCCTTTTAAGGATGGGATGATCTCTATCCCGGAGTGTGGAACTCGGAGGATTGAGGACTTCGAGTTTTACCCTCCGGGTCTGACGCAGCCTTTCATCGGTTATGCTAGGCTGACTGTAACGGCTCTTACTAGGGAAGACAAGATCTCTAGGGAGTCTGTTCTATACAGTAGGGATCATGCCAGCGGGAATGGGTTCACTGCCTTGAGGACTGGGAGTGCACGAACACTAAGCTCCAGGCCTATAAGAGTCCTTTTACTATTTCGCGACGGAAGAGGAGGCTTCTCTTCCGTTCGCCACGAAAATAGTAGAGAAGACCCTTCAGGCAGTCCTCAAGGATGAGCCCATGCCACAGTTAAGGGAGGCGGAGTCTACTTCTCCGCTCTTCCCGGCTTTCGGAGAATTGCGGAGAACTTGCCAGCTACGTTCACGCTTGGTAAGCTCAAACCGGACTGCTCCATGGACCAGTTCGGCGAGAAGCTGCCAAGGCTGCACTGATTCCCTGATTCAGGCAGAGTTCGACGCGCGAACCAGGTTTGGCAGGTCCCTCAATTCTCTTATAATAACGGAAATGGCTGCTCTCTCATATGCGACGGAACCGCTGTTTAAGATCTTGGCAAAATCCCAGTTTCAGACGGTCCTAACAGATGCTTTCGACTTCTTCCAAGCTAGGAGGAATTGCCGAAAGCACGTTCTGCAGGAGTGCACTATTAGGCACGAGCCTAATAGACTCTTGGCTTCTAGCATGTGGGGAGCGGATCTCTTCCCAGAGTCCGCTGTTAATGAAGTGCACCACGAGGCTGCTAGGCTCAACCAGAGCCTTAGAGCTAGGTGGGGTATTTCGTCAAAGAGGAAACAAGAATCCGTCCCCACTGCTGGTAAGAAACCAAAGAAGGCTGGTAAGAGGTTCCAGCCGTATCAGAAACACCAGCAACAGCAGCAATTTGTGCAGGCCGTCCCGGTTTACCCAACAGGGACAACCTGCTAGTTCGAAACAGAACAGCCCATCCTCCTGTTGTCTCCTCAATCACAGCCGTCGACCTCCTACGCAATCTCGCCGGCCTTCAACCCTACATATGAGGCTCAAGGCTACAAACAACCGAGAGGTAGGGCGAGAGGTTACTTTCGCCAGCGTGGCGCAGGAAGGGCGACAAGGAGCAGGCAGTTCAGAGGAGGGCGTGGTGGTCTCAACGCCCATCAACAATGAGGCTCCCAGGTAGGAGGGAGGCTGTTCCTCTTCCGCCACAGGTGGGGGTTCAGCAATTGGGCACAGAGCATAGTGTCAAAGGATTGGGTTGGAGTTGGATCAAAGATCCGCCTCCAATCAAATCATTCCACCAAATACCATCAGAGGAATTGACAGATTACGCGGAGGAACTCCTTCAGAAAGGAGCTATTGCGAGAGTCAAGCATCTAAAATTTCAAAGGTCGCTTATTCAGCGTGCCAAAGAAAGGCTCAATAAAAAGAAGGGTTTTAAATCTTTAGACTTGTCAAAGCTAAACTCTTTCATTCGTTGCGACAAGTTCAAGATGCTTACCCTCTCGCAAGTAAGGACCTTACTTCCGCGTGGAGCCGTCACATGCTCCATCGATCTTACAGACGCATACTATCATATCCCTATAGCCAGGCACTTCCGCCCATTCCTAGGATTCAGGCTAGGAAATCAGACATTCTCATTCAAAGTGATGCCCTTCGGTCTGAATGTAGCCCCAGGGTATTCACGAAAATAGCAGAAGTGGTTGTACAGCAATTGAGAACTCAGGGAATCATGGTAGCAGCATACCTCGACGATTGGTTGATCTGGGCACCAACCGTCGAGGAATGTCTCAAAGCCACCAAAAAGGTAGTTCACTTTCTGGAACATCTGGGGTGGGGTTCCAGATAAACAAAACGAAATCCAGACTTACCCCGGAGTCTCGTTTTCAGTGGCTGGGAATCCAATGGGATTTGTCTTCCCACAATCTGTCAATTCCAGTGGCCAAACGGAAGGAAATAGCAAAATCTGTCAGGCAATTTCTCAAATGCAAACAAACATCAAGGAGAAACCAGGAGAGAATCCTAGGGTCCCTTCAGTTGCTTCGGTAACAGATATCCTCCTGAAAGCAAGGCTAAAAGATTTAAATCGAATTTGGCGATCGAGAGCAAACACCAAATCTCGAGACAAGTTGTCAGTAATCCCACAGATCCTCCGCAATCAACTCCGTCCATGGTCAAAAGTAAAGAACTTAGCCAAGAAGGTACCCCTTCAATATCCCCTTCCAGTGTTAACCATTCACACGGATGCCTCCCTGTCCGGGTGGGGGGGATACTCTCAGTTCAAACAGGTTCAGGGTACTTGGTCAGTTCAATTTCGCCAGCTCCACATAAAACGTTCTGGAAGCAATGGCAGTATTTCTTACCTTGAAGAGACTGCTTCCCCCGAAGAAGTCTCATCTAAGGCTAGTTTTGGACAGTGCAGTGGTAGTTCATTGCATCAACAGAGGAGGGTCCAAATCCAAGCATGTGAATCATGTCATGATAGCCATCTTTGCCCTAGCAAACAAACACAAATGGCATCTGTCTGCCACTCACCTGGCAGGGGTAAGAATGAAATGGATAGCAGACGCTCTGTCCCGGTCAGTTCCTCTGGAATCAGAATGGTCTCTAGACGACGGGTCATTCCAGTGGATAAGCCTGAGAGTCCCAGGTCTCCAAGTGGATCTCTTCGCCTCACAAGCGAACCACAAGCTCCCTTGCTATGTGGCCCCCAACCTGGACCCTCTGGCTTATGCCACGGACGCCCTGTCGTTGGATTGGAATCAGTGGAGAAGAATTTATGTTTTTCCTCCAGTGAATCTTCTCTTGAAAGTCCTAAGCAAACTAAGGTCTTTCAAAGGGATAGTAGCTCTGATTGCACCGGACTGGCCCAAGAGCAACTGGTATCCTCTTCTTCTGGAATTGGGCCTCCGACCTCAACGGATCCCCAATCCCAAGCTATCACAATCAGTACAAATGAGGACTGTGTTCGCTTCCTCAGGAATTCTCCAGACCCTAACTTTATGGACTTCATGAAGTTTGCGGCTAATAAAGATGCTAATATTGATCCACAGAATATTCTCTTCCTAGAATCAGATAAGAGAGAGTCAACCATAGACAATATGACTCGGCTGTTAAAAAATTAGCATCTTTCCTGAAAGAATCAAACACTACAACCATGACAGTTAATCTAGCTATATCCTTTTTTCAGATCCTTGTTTGAAAAAGGTTTAGCAGCTAGCACTATTACCACTCATAAATCGGCTTTGAAGAAGATCTTTCAAGTAGGTTTTCAGATAGATCTGACTGAATCTTATTTCACGTCTATCCCTAAAGCCTGTGCTAGACTTAGACCTTCTCAAAGGCCTACTGCAGTTTCATGGTTCTTAAATGATGTCCTCAAACTAGCTTCAGATACTGACAACTCGTCTTGTACATTCATAATGCTCCTGAGGAAGACATTATTCTTATTAAGCCTAGCTTCAGGAGCTAGAATTTCAGAACTGTCGGCTCTATCCAGGGATGCGGGTCATGTGGAATTCCTCCCATCAGGAGAAGTTCTACTTGCTCCGGATCGTAGCTTTTAGCCAAAAATGAGGATCCTCTTGCAAGGTGGGCCCCTTGAAAGTTATCCCACTTCCCCAGGATCCTTCTCTCTGCCAGTATCAACTCTAAGAGCCTTTCTATCTCGTACTTCCTCAAGATCCTCAGGTGCTCTCTTCATGAGAGAAAAAGGTGGTACTTTGTCAGTAAAAGGTATTAGGCAACAAATCCTTTACTTCATTAAACAAGCCAATCCTGATTCATTCCCAAAAGCACATGATATCAGGGGAGTAGCCACCTCAATTAATTACTTTCAACATATGAACTTTGAGGATCTTAAAAAGTATACTGGATGGAAATCCCCGACAGTCTTTAAACGTCATTATCTAAAGTCCTTGGAATCTTTAAAATTTTCAGCAGTAGCAGCGGGAAACATTGTTTCTCCTGATACTGTATAGTAGTCGTAGTACAAAGATCCAGGTCTCCTTTCTACCTACATCATCCAACATGCCTCACCCTATCGCCATGCTACTCGGATATCCTAGCCTTAGCCGCTGAATCATAATAGTGGATTGTCCCTTATTTTTTTGCTAGGGACATCCACACTTGTACTGATGGTGTACTTCAGTGTACCTACCCTTATTTTTATGCTAGGGTAGGACACAATGTGTTTTGTATATTTTGTAAATAATTTTCAAGTAAACCCTCCCTGTTTATATTACACTGCATCATTGTATTTTACTGTGGTTACTGTATTTTAAGTACTTTAAATTACTAACGTTCTGTTATATTACTGTTTAGAATAAGTTAGTTTAAGTACTTAGTTTGTATGCGTAATTGATTTACGTATATTATATCCATCATTTTACAACTGATTTTCATTTGTCCCTTTTTCCCATCTTGTCTGTTTCTCTGGTACTCTTTCATAGGCCGACACGAGCTGAGCCCAGAAAAGGGATTTTGACGAAGGAAAAATCTATTTCTGGGTGATTGGCTCGTGTCGCCCTATGAAACCCACCCTATATTGTTTTCCCCCCCATGCAGGACAAGATGTTTTTAGGTTAAGGATGTCCGCTAGGGGCGCTGCTGTCCGTGGCGTCCTCTAGTAGTAGTAGGTAGCGGCTGCATCGCCCGTTGGTATCAGCTCTCTCTTAAGGGATTCTGATTGGAAGTTCTAATTGGTGAATGTCTCGTGGTAGTGATTCCCACTCGCCCCTATTACCATACTGACACTTCTTTTTAAGAGTGAGCGAGTCAGTTTTACTGACATTTTCTTAATTTGTTTTTCTCTGGTAATTTTAGATTAATTTACCTAGAAAGAATGATATTAAGGATCCTTTCATAGGGCGACACGAGCCAATCACCCAGAAAAAAAAAAAAAAAAAAAAAAATAGATTTTTCCTTCGTCAAAATCCCTTTTTTGTGAAAATATTTTATTTTCGTGTTTAGTCAAAATTTATAAGATCAAAGGAATACAAAGCATAAAATTTCCAATTTATCTTTAGAAACCCATTTTAGCTTTTCAATTCTATAATAATATTATCATTGAATTTCTTACAAAGTGAGATTTACTGCATTTGCATAACTCTATTCCTATATCAAAAGCCAGGACCAAAAAATGGCCGCCATTTGTAATGTGTCCAAAAAAAATTTTTCTTTTAGATTCATTTTAGCCCTTAAATTCTATTGGAATTTTATTCAGATTCAAATTTTCTTTCAACAAGATATAACACATCTGATTTTAGAACTATAAAAATGCACTTTTTAACATCAGGGAACAAAATAGCTGCCATCTTTGACTCAATATGGTGGACAAACCACAATGAACCCTGACATGCCACCTCTTAATAAACACTCCACAAGCATCATATTTACAGTATCAAAAGTCAAAATGAGGTGACATACAAGTGCACACAGCTCCTACAGAAATGGACAGCCTTAGGACAGATAAAAACTTTTGACTCCATACTAGTCAAAATTATTCAAAGTTTCATCACATACAAATTACTATTTCCTTTCATAATTCCACAAAGGTAAGATTAAGTTTCAAAGGGCTGCTAGTATAATTACTGACCTATATTTTCTTGGCAAAATTAACTAAAAGAGCAGGTTGACTTTTATTGCACAATTTTTTATAAAGACCTGCCAACAAAAACAAGAAAAACTGATACATGTAGTGCTGGCCCTGACATGAATGCCTAAAAACAAGGAAAGTTCTTGTAACTTCAAGGGTCTTCATACCGGACTTAGAACTTGGGTCTATATCGAGATCAAAGGTTTCATAATATCTATGTACATTAAATGCTCTTCATTCAGGATATGTCTCATCATGGTTATGATGGCAACAAAGACTCACCTGCAGTTTAGGAGCCACTGCACACTTGACCTACCTGTCACACCAACATCATTTCATTTTGTCACATGGACATGACCTGGCCTTTCACAACAGCGGGGTTCAAAACAAAACTTACATTATTCTCTGGTTTGCTAACATCATCAAGTCCTTTATACAGGGATAGCTGCTTCGACAAAAAAGGAAAGACTGAACTTGCTTAAAAAAAGATAAAAAAAGACTTACCTCTCATTGTTTAAATAGGCTCTCCTGTGTCAAAATGGACCACTGCAGTAAATAATATACAGAAAACTTGCCTCACTCATTGGCTTGCCCGAGTCTTCCAGAGTCTTCATACCACCCCCTACAAGAGTCCACATTGGTTGATAATAATGCATCTGCAACAGAACGTCATCATCATTGATTTAGTTACCTTAATTTCAAAAATGTTCAATGCTTGCATACAATTCCACCCTCTACTAATTAGGCTGATAATAGAAGTGTACTGTAGTACTTATTCAGCATTACGTATTGGATGAAACTTACCTTTATGAAAGCAGGTCTAAGTACGTAAGTTAAATAATGATGCATATAATGCGATAAAATTGAAAGAGACTGCTTCATTTTTAGTTCTAAACAGTTATTTTGTAAGTGCGGGTATCATTATATAACTACCACAGAGCATGCAACGATTTGAGTACTAATACCCCAAAGATCAATAGCACATCCCCTGTTATGAATCCAATGACAAGTTATATCTATCCCATTAGTAAGTAGGTAAAATGTAAAGATAACATGAATGTAACAAGTGCCCGTTAATAATAAATACTTTTAAGGTAACATGAGGTTCACTTTACTCACATTTGCAGGATCAATGACGGCAACTTGTCCTTTGCCGAGCTTTGATGAAAATTTTGCAGCCGTTGCACAGCCACCTGCACCACCACCCACGACCACTAACTTGTAGCTTTTTGAAGAAAGGAGGAAATTTCATATAGAACATAGACAGCTACAGACACTCTAAATGGAGTGTATTTTTTTACAGATTAATTCTAGGCAATAACTCTGCACGGACTGCAAGGAACGGTCATGCAAATACGAAAGCAACTAGGGATTGGGGGCGTCCAATATTTAGGACTAGCCCCTGGGAGTTAATCGCAGTTGATCCCCAACAAATAACGGTAAATTCTTAATAAGCAACTCAAATAGTATAGGAAAGTATAATTTCCAAAGAAATACCCATCGCAAAGTTATTACGTAGATCTACCCTTTACAGCAAACACTCTTCATTCCATATACTAGCAATAGCTTGCAGAATTAAATGTATTAAAGATATGGGCAACATTCCTCTAACCTTTTATGATTGGCACATGTTGTGGATAAGGCTGCCCTCTGTAGCGATTCTCTCAAGCCATGAGCAGTTAAAAGGCGAACTCCTCGCTGAGACATCATCTTGTTCTCTGCAATAAAAACAAAAACAATAATTGTGAGAGCTTTTAGAAATTATGATGATTACACTGTTTATAGGAATTTACTAAAAGGGATAATTCAACTGGTCTTGCCAGATGGGGCCACCTTGCTGTAATTGCAAGTTTTATCCTTGACGTTCCTATCATTGTTAGCAGATCTAGTATCACTTGATGCTTTTAGCATGATTTGAGGTAAACTTCATTGCCTACCATAATATTTGGCATAACGACCCAGTCAGCATAATTCTAGTTTGGCATAAATATAGAATCACTTAATAGAAACAATATAAATGTCTTAGTTTGATAAAAAAAAATGTATTTAACAAATTAGGTTTATCAGTCTAATGTCGCATAAGATAATTTGAAGACAGGCCCGACTGATGTATCCCTCGTACTGCCCAAGCTTACGAATGGCATGCACTATTTATAAGTGGCAATATTGACAGTTTTCTTTCTGAAAACCTCAACATACTCAACACAGTCATTCTGGGATAAAGTTTATCAAAGTAAGAAATGTCCTATTCTTTCAAAGTTTGCTCACGCATTGTTAACCTTATGAGTGTATTTTCTCCATGGTAAACTTGAAAAAAAAAATAGAGAAACGAAACATACTGTCGAATATTTCAGTAACAAATGCAGTGAATTAGGGAATCACAAAAGCATGTGACTGCACCAAATTTAAGCCTTCCAAGGACATGCTGAGGCATAAACAAAGGTATTTACTATTAATAGGGTTATCAACTTAACACATTTAATTCACATTTAACAAGGAAATCTTTTAGTTAGAATTATGTACCTGCATATGTTTATGTTTATTCACGCTTTTACGAAAATCACGTTTATTTTTTAACAACTGTGTCCGATTTCCTGTTGATTTAATTTCCTATTCTTCGTAAAAAGAAGAAAAATGTTTGATATCCAAATCCAATACCTTCCACCAGACACGTCTCCCATAGAAATGTCAAATGTTTGTTAATAGCCAATTTTATTAATGTTATATATATGTTTGTATTTCATGTGAAATAAAATATTTAATTGGCATAAAATTGTGATTACTTTGTCATCCCAATAGCATAATTCCGATAGATTTAGCATAATTTCATATTGAGTTTAGCATCAAATGAGATCTGGTAACACTGATTCCTAAGCAAAATTTTGGACCCATATTAAGAGCTTTAACCTGGAGCCATGATTTGAACAAGCTTGAATTTACGGTATCCAAGTAACCTTTCACAATAAAGTTACTTGATTTCTTGTCCAGCAGTTTTGAGATATCACCCTATTTCCCATAGATAAGTACTTCTTAATTACCTCCCCTAGGTAAAAGGGCATATGGCCCTCGTCATCTGAATATTGATCCCCTTCGCCAAAGGTTGCTTTGTGCCAGGCTTGGCTTTAACTGACCCAGTGGCTCTGGAGAAGTCGTCAAAAATGCAAAAAGTTTTCGAACTAGGCAGCATATTCAAGCCAGACACTTTTTTTCTTCAAGTTTTTATTCAATAAATTATTTACAAAACATTAAAATAAATCCAGAACTACATATATTTTCATCTAAAATACATTGCATTTAATGTTACAAAAATTCTTTGTGAAATATTTCAACAATTTCTCTTTCAAAATGGCCTTGATATCCCTCTGGTTTTTTATAATCGAAGCTTTTATTCTATTCTGGGCAAACTTTGATCAGAAAAGCACGGAAGAGATCATGAAAATATTGGAAGGTGGAAACTTCTGGGCTCAAGTAAAACGCCTCTGGGTATATCAGAGAAATAGAAAGCAGTCAGCTCAGCTATTGATGATCGACCAATGCTGTTAGTTTTTCGGTTGGGGTACCACAGCTAGACACTGTAGCCACTTATTGTCAGCTGTCTACTCTAATTAGTTATTTGTTGCTCAAAACCAAATTCTGCACAAAAAGAATATGAAAAAATATTGAAATATCAAATCGTGCCTGAAACAAAGGTGTTTTAAATAAAACCATTATTTGCTCAGAATTAAAGTATATCAGAATATATTGCATATTAGTCGAGACCAACCGGTTTGATAAAGAACACTACAGACTGCATATTCAATTAAAACAAGTCAGGTTTCTGAAGATCAAAGGAGAAAGCAAAGTTTTCAACATTTATGATGAATAATTGAAATAACAACTATGAATGCCAAGAAAAATACCCAGGTTCAAAACCAGACCGCCAACAAACGAGAATTCTTGTTTAATATGAGAGAACTAAGTATAATCTCCGACAGAGGAAATAAAAAGCAAGACATTTTAATGGAGCGTTTGTCAATATCAAATTCCCCTTCCTATTTCGAATTCAGAAAATGAATGCGACCTCTGAAGAAATTGTTTGTTAACGAGCTGAGATCGCGCAAGCAAGTTGTTATCGAAAGTGAAATGCTTTTCAATTGTTTAGACGATTGGAAACACGACCCGCTCGCTATACGGATGCCTTGTTAAGCTTTGAGAGAGAGAGAGAGAGAGAGAGAGAGAGAGAGAGAGAGAGAGAGAGAGAGAGAGAGAGAGAGAGAGAGAGAGAGGCGGGGTGGGGTACGGTTTTGCTCGTATCAACAAGCAACCTCACAGGCTCACACTGACGTCACTGTACCCTAGACTCAATCGAATCTGCCCGCTTGGGGGGAGAGGGGGGCAAATTTCTGTCCTTCGGTCTGTCATTCCCGAGCTTGAATGTCAGTCATCACGTACGCTCTATTTATATTGATAACGCCACTACTGCATTTCCAAAAGATTAACGCTTTTAGCATTACGCAGTGCAAATGGACGAGTTAGATAAGATGTCTAAAATGAAAATGCTTCCATTTTTTAAGCAGATGCATCACACGTTACAAACGAACCTATGCAATGAGAATAAGTTTCTGTACACTGCTTTTATACGAAATTATACATAAACATACACATAAGGATGGTTCCTAGTAACCCCAGGATTTGAGACTCATCATCCACATATATAAGGAGGGTTTGCTCTGCCTCGAGGTATATCATATCTATATCGTAAACCACTGACATAAATACGTATGGAGGGCTGGGGTACCAGGAAGGGCACCCGTCCGTAAAGCATCTATCCAAAGCAATTATGAAATAAGCCATACGTGATAGATACAACTGGAGAAGAATTATTGAAAACGGCGGCCTAGACTAGGAATTAATCGCAGATGATGATTGTCATTAGCAGTTTTTTTGGTACTTCATATAGCAACAATGCCTGTCTGCAGTTTACTATTACTACAATTGCAGTTTTCAGAAATTAAACCGACCCGTCGAAGGTACACGGTTGCTGTGAGTAAAATTATGAGGAATTTCCTGCTCATAGGAATCCACAACGCTCCACTAGACTCTCCTCTTGCCCTAGAAGACAATGCAATGGAATACAGACAGGTACGTCTTGGCCCTTCCTAGAATACCACTTAAAGTGGTATTCTAAGAAGGTATTCTTAACTTTCTTGACTATTTTAGTACTAGACATTTGTTTAATGTGTCCAGCGAACACAAGACTGATTAAGCAAAATTGATCGACGACTGCATCATTCTAACCTTGGCATTTTCTTATCCAAACAGAAGAATGTCGAATTCCAACAGCAGCACTGAAAATAATGTTTGCTGTATATTACTCTCGACAGACTCGGCTATTTGCATTCTTCTTCTGCTTTCCTTATTTTCTAAAACTCCTCCTCCCATCTCCTCAGTCTCCTGATGTCCTTCACAACTTAAATTGCCGCCTTACGAAACATTTCTCTTTCTCCAATGTGTAATTCATCCTCAGAACGAAACTAAATTTCATAATCGATGTCAAGGGACGACTTAGCCGCAATATTGATTTCACGAACGTAACTTTCGTAATTATATATATAATATATATATAATTAATATATATATATATATATATATATATATATATATATTACGAATAGCGTATTTTTGGATAGAGCCGGATAGGCTGATGTGAAGATCAATGACAATTGACTCGGGAGAAAGCATCTGTTGCCACTATTCACTGAGAATTACGAGTCACCGAATTCCGATTATGCGACGGAACAGACCTTGCATCTCAATATATCATTCCAGGAATTGCAAGTTGAAAACAACGGTCTTTTCTTCCTCATGACAATAATGTCATTGTAGGCAATTCTCCAAAAATGATAAAATTGAATTAGAAACCTTCCACGGATATTAAAAAACTGGGGTGGACAAGGGGGCTGGGGAATGGGGTGTCGTATTTATCATGGCATTGGATCTTGAAAGCACTTATCAGAACGCACTGATTGCCAGTGATAAACAATACTCATTGTGATTGTTCAAAAAACAAGAGAGCGTTAGTCACTTAGCGCGTGAAGTATTCTTTATTGAGCACTTGAGTGTTCTTTCACTCTCTCTCTCTCTTACCGATTACAATACGAACGTATATTTAAGAAATACCCGCAACCACACGTAGTTTCTCATATGCCAAACTAAACTGATGTACAAATTAAGTAATTAACTGCAACAGGCACTTACAATAACAGAATGAATCTGCAAAGAACTAATTTGTGATGTTTAAATCTAGTAAGTTCTTAGCCTGTTAAAATTAATGCATCTATTTTATCTACCTGATCTGCATAGTCTCAACTCTAAGGGGATATCTTTGGCATTTCTGCTCATAAACAAATATTCTCACTCAGTTTGAAAATAAAGTTAACTTACAGTTCCGTCTTCAAAAAACCTAGTTTTCACAATGTAACATTTTATCTTAAGTATTCAGTTTTAGATAACGAGAGGGAGGAAAGTAAAAATAGAAGAAATGGAATATGTCGGAGGTTTTGGTAAAAGAAATGAAAAGGACAGCAGCTAGGAGCCGAAGGGAAGCTGCTAAGAACCTTAAGTAATGCCTACAATAAACCACGTGAGGCGCACTGACTGACTACTACCCCCTACGCGGTAGCTTATTAAGACAAGCTTGACTTTGGCCCTGAATCCCTTGAGGATTTGCTTGCTTGGCAACTGCCAGGATAAGGGGTTGCCAAATAGGATGAACATTATTAGAGAGTCTGCCTAGCCCAGAGTAGTACCATGATGCAGCAATTTATCCTACCAGGCAGAGGCCACGCCTGAAAATGAAATTACGACCACAAGATTTTAGTTATTATCCTAAATGTGAAACAGTTTCCTGTTTTTTTCTTTTTTTTCTTTTTGCCAAATGTCAATATAACTGTGACTGCATAATATATATATATATATATATATATATATATATATATATATATATATATATATAGAGAGAGAGAGAGAGAGAGAGAGAGAGAGAGAGAGAGAGAGAGAGAGAGAGAGAGAGGCTCTCGTAACTCTCACTCTCGGTCTCATATTGCATCATAGAAAACTGCGGATGACTGAATTCCTTCCAATAGAACTTCTTAATTTTGCATTTTTCTTATATACATACTTTATTCTAATATTTGCCCGATGCACGTAGCAAAATAGGATGGAGAGAGAGAGAGAGAGAGAGAGAGAGAGAGAGAGAGAGAGAGAGAGAGAGGAGAGAGAGAGAGAGAGAGAAGAGAGAAGTGTAGCTACCAATTTGCTTCCTGGGTATGAACGACGCCATACATTACGTGCAGTCGAGTCCGTGAAATTCGAGAAACTAAAAGAATTTGATGAAGACAACACAACTACTGTACAATTGTACAAGAACGAACATTCTAGCAAGCCAATGAAAGGCTGCCAAGGTCAATCATCGCTCCATGGTATGTGATCATCATTCAAATGCAAGCAACAAGACGCGCACGCACGGTTAAGCTTGCCAACCCTCCCGGATTCGCCTGGATTTTCCCGTATATATTCTTTGTTTATTTCTGTCACGAAATGGCTTCAAAACTTCCAGGAATCTTAGAAAAATATTGTTTTACTATGGAATTTCCATTTCTTAAGAAACTTTTAGTCGAGGCCAAAGAAAATGTGTATAACAAAAACACTGTCTTTTTACTGTAATACAACAGTATAATGTGAAGATAAAAGGCCCATAAAACACTATGTTAAGGTTGCAACCATATATTTCGAGCACTTCCTTGTGTGCTCCTGATCACTGGTAAAATATGGACATAGGATGTCTTACAAGGATATATATCAAAGCGTTTTTGTACATATACTCTGTAAGACATCCAATGTCCATATTTCACCAGTGATCAGGAGCACACAAGGAAGTGCTGAAATATATGGTTGCAACCTTAAAATAGTGCTTTAGCGACCTTTTATCTTCACACACACACCACACACACACACATACACATCACTACACACACATACACATACACATACATACACATATATATATATATATATATATATATATATATATATATATAATATGATCTCCCAGATTTCTAGATCCGGTATAGCTACAGTTGGCAAGCCTGCATTGCCCCTCCGAATACCGATGTTCGATTAGGCGAATACAGAACACTGGTATTACTACCTGGAACTCGTTTTTTCTTCTTCCTTTTTGGACTCATTCATCCAAGTCATCCTGACGAAGCAGAGGGCGCCGGTAGAGAGACCACGTGTTGCAACAGCAATGACCACACTGCAGAATACATTGACTCTGTACAAGTTCTTATTATACGACAAAAACGTCATTTCAAATTAGGCCTATATGAACATCTGGAAAACATCGACGCGATGTCATGAAAAGTTGTGAGAACCGATCATATAAAATCCCCGTAAGCATCAGAACAAACCATGCGTGAAAGTCACTCGTAGGACTATTGAAGTATTTCCATTTTCTTCGGGAAGAAATCTTAATCCAGATGGTTGCAATATTTTAAAAATATATATATATAAAAACTGACAGTGGTAAGAGTAACTTCACAAATTGGCAGATGTTAACCACATGCAGTTAACCCAGCGTCTAATCAGTATGGTCAACTCGAATAAAGGCAACAAAACAAAAAACAAACAAAAATATCACTGAATCTTCACGAGAAACTAACCTTGGCAACCACCAGAAAATAAGCCAATGAAATAATAGTCTTGAGCAATGTCGTATGTTATTCGTTATCACCTTTAAATTATCTAAGACTCAATGAACACCTCTCAAGAACCTCTCGAGTGGTTTATTGTGTCCTTTGCAAAGTCATTAGCGCATGTGTTACTCAACAATGTTCTAGTGCACTCTTCCTCGCTCAGCACGAAGCGGATATCAGTGGTATGAGCGTAAATCGTGATAAGCCAACGGTACTTAAAGTCAATATCAGCAAAATAAATAAATAAATAAATAAAAATTGAAATCATGCGCTCAAGTTTTAAATGTCTTTGAAGCCTCTTGTAGACTCAATATTTCGTAGTCTCAATATCATGTGAAAAATAGAAGCCTTATGTGGGGGGTGGGGGTGGGGGAAAGGACCTCTTTAGGAAAATTCACAGGTCAAAATGTCTATTAAGTGAATACAATGTTATCTTAACCTCAAAAATTTATCCTTTCAACCGACTTTGTGTAAGAAATTTCCAATAATTCTGGAATGCAATTATGTCCGAAAATGAGTAGTGCTTGGAGTTCCTTATCAATATAAATTTTACAACACACCAAGACATTGTGATAGTGAAAAATTGAAATTGATAATGAGTTATGATTAAAAAACGACATACCCAAACACCATACAACAATGACTGATTGACTGGTTGATGACGATGTAGTTCCAGAAGCTGCCTTCACTTACAATTTTTGTATCGGTAAACCGGTCAGTAATTATGGAATGTTATTTTTCTTACATGAAAAGTCAAGAACAAGGTGACCACTCTTATGCTACTGAAACGAAAGACTACCGACTTTGCTAGTATAAACCTCTCACACGGGAATGGTATGGAATATCAAATTTAGGCCAAAGATCAAGCGCTGGGACCATCAGATCATACAGCGCTGAAAAGGAGTTTGAGACTAAAACGTTTTCAAGGCGTAACATGAGGAAAACTCAGTTGCAATATAAAAACCGCTGTTAGGAGATGGTGTTAGGAAAGATGGAAGAAAGAATATGTCCGGAGGTACGATGCAAGGAATGAAAGTGGTTGCGGCTGAAAGATAGCTACAATTTTGAAAAAACTTCAATGAAATGTAAGTGTCTCTATATAAGCATCTATGAAGCAACAGATATCGTCAAGAGGAAGTATAAAATACACTTGGTTGGAATAACTTTGATATACCACCTATGCAGTAAAAGAGTATCCTCCTAAACTCATTGAACTTTATGCTTGGCGACGTGACTAGTATACTTCTTCCAAAACGTTCTGCTTAAAAGGCTTTCGACAGAGCTGTATCCCACCGCACTCTATGTCCACAATGATCTTGCACAATACCGCGCCTCCATGATGTGCACAGTGACTCTTGAAACGAAAAAAGGCAATGACTGACGCTGTCTGCTTTGGTGCGCAGTTTTTCCCTCCAGAAGTCAAGATTTAAATGAGTGGGTAACTTCGTACATATTACGGAATTTATAAGAATTACTTTGCCCTGAGATTTCATTATTGACAGGTCTATTATTATTATTATTATTATTATTATTATTCATAATGAACTAACGTACATGTGGAACAGCTCGGCCTAGCCAATCGTTTACTGGCAAGGTCAACTTCCACAGAACATCACGCCCAAAAGTGACCGATAAAGAAACAAACAAATGGATTGGCATATATACACAAACAGCAATATAAGTAAAAGACTGAGAATCGTATGCTGCTCTTTAAGGTAACTTGCAGCTTATCTGAAAGCAATTTCGAAAGACGAGTCTATAACCGATGACAACGAGTCTCAAGGTTTTACTATCGTGCTATGGCATCCCACCGATAAGAAATCGGGCGCGGTGTTGAGAGGTTGGTTGCCATGGCACGATATTGAGGCCCTTAGACACGTTGGCAGAGACTATTGGTGGAAAATTTCTCGTTGAAATAAGAGCTTAGATACCGCTCATGGAAAATGGTCGGACAACGGATCATCCAGCAATATTCTAAAGCATAAAGCTGCCCTAGGGTCACGAATATGAAATGTGATGGAATAAGAGTATAGATGTGTCAAGCAATAAATGATAAAACCTATTTTGTCACTATCCAATATTTGGGAAAATGTGGTATTTCACCAAAAAGTCTCGCATACACTTATACAAGCAATTCATGATCTGTGTATTATTTCTAATTACAGCATATTGAATTTATCTGGACTACACAAGTATAAGCCAATGGGATTTGACACTGCTGCGCCAAGATTTCTTAAGGATGAATATTACAAGATTCTTCCACTTTAACTAAATGCTGACGGTGAGCCAGGATTAGACGACAGCGGGGTTCATTACCCGTAGAAGATCGTTGTAACACGAAAAATATGTGGATACACTTAGTTTCATACATACGTAAGTTTGAAAAGAGTAGATTCATCTACTATCTATCCAGTTTCATTGTCAGAACAAAAGTGTCTTGATTTTCGCTTACTCAGGGGTAGGAAAGGCCTCTAGAAGAGCCTAAAATGGTCTGAGAAAGGTGTGTAGCGATGAGTTCAAGTGTGTAGCGATGAGTTCAAGATGCAGGGATTTTGGGATAGGATATTTATGATTTATTTATTACAATAAAAATGTAAAAAAACTATTCATGATGATGTTAAACAGTACAGAAAAATTAATTAAACAAAATACACCATATTTAATTTTCGTTGGTGAAACAAGGATCTATTTGACCGTAGATTTTAGCACATTTTAATTCACATTAAAAGTTTGGAATTTAATGTTAACAAATTTATCCCTGTGGGGAAAATCTTGCTCACGTCACGAGTAAGCTGGAGGTCGGATCAAGCCTAGTTTATTCATAAGTCATATGTTTTTTTCGCACAATCTTACAGAATATTCTTCCTAATGATGACTGTATACAAGGCCTATACAATACAAAGAGGTCAGACGGACAGAACAGTCATCTTCGCTCCTCTCTCTCGCTGTGACGTCACGCCGGCCACAACCGGTGGGATTCACTGGTGGGCCGCGGCATTGTAGATTAAGACATTATTGTTATTTCTCTTTGAGTAATTCTTGCTCTTGACTACTTAATCTGATTCTTTCGTTATCAGAAAATTCCGAGAATGCCCAAAACAATTTTATTGATAAAATAATATTACTGTAGCCTTAGTACCGCAGTGTGAATTGAGAAGCAACTATTGAAGGAAACACGGTTGTAGTTGTAAATTTTATTAATGAAAATAATTTCTACACACTTGAATATAAACAGAAATAACCTTCACTTATTTTACAACAATTCTTTGATTGAAGGCCTTAAAATGTTTAAAGTATTTATACACAGATCTAAATATTTAACTTTAATTTTTTTTTCTTGTGTCTCCCCGATCATTTTCAATTTTCATCTTTCTCTTCCTCGTTTTAATAGTATGATTTAGGTGTCTTAGTCTAAAATATATAGAGATCTTTGCGAAGAATTCAATAATCTCTTCAGGGACCTTTTCTCCTGATCGTTGCAATTCACCAACAAGAGTTTTTCTGCAGACTTTCCCTTCTAAAAGTGATGAACCGTGAATTGTGTTGAAGACTTCTCTCAGGACACTTAATTGAGAAGAAAATTATTCTGATGGCATATACAGCTCACCTCTGTTTACCATTTCAATCCACGATTCTTTTGTATTTTGACATTCTTTCATCTTTTTTCCTAATTGTGGATATTTTGTAGAAAACTTTTTGACAATATAACCGCCTATATATTTAAGAGCTTCATCTTCAATTACAGTGGCAGCCGTTTTTTCGTTTTCTTTATCCAGAATCTGATTGTTTATATCTTCTGTGGGACATTCAAAATCAAAATCTTTAAACAATGAGCTGGTCAAGTATATTTCTGATGCCACTTCTCTATCTTCACTGTATTTTGAATTGCATGCAGACTCATTTGTCAACATGTCATAATTGTTGCTCTTTGCAATGATGTTTGTTTTTTCACTAATTATTTTTACATCTTTTTACAGCATTAAGGTGATCGAGTGTGCCCTTCATTTCCCTTATGCAACCGACCAGATGCTCTAGGCAGTCTTGATTCAACTTATGCGTCATCATGTACTCTACATTAAAGACATCTTTAACCATATTAGAGAGACCAATAACCGACTTGCTAGAAAGAATGATGCCTTTTTGAAATTTATACAGACATCTTGTTTTTTGTGATTTTACTTTTAAATAAGTCATTAGCTTTATGACCTTTTCCAAAGTATTTATTTGAAATTCTTTATCAATCCCAAAACCATTTCTCGCTGGTATATCGCCATACATGTTGTTTGAATTCATTAGATCAAACCAGTCGTTTATCCATGAGATAAAATTAGAGGTAGCTTGCCAGTTATTGGATTCCAACAGACCTCTACTTCCCAAATACTTTAATGCACTTGCACAAGATGACGTTAATAATTGCACAACATACTTGACGCTCTGCCTGTGCTGTCCATTAACAGATAGATGGAGTTCATTCATTTTATGCTTTGGAATGATTTCATCAGATCGGCAACACACGTTTATCCGCTTATCACAGTAAATTTTGTCTCTAGGAAACGTAAAATACCTAATGCCATTGCCTTTTGATTTTCCCTTGATATTGAAGCATCCATAAACAGAACAGTTATTTGGCATTGTCGGTTAAGTGACTGCTTTCGTTGTAAGCATAGGCCTATAAGCATAGGCCTTGGTTTTAAGAAGGTAACTGACCGGGCTGGGGGCGAACTGTGGCAGCGTTGCCAAATGAGTATGCCAGAAAGTCGCAGCGGAGCCCTCAAAATTCGCTAAATTTCATGGAAAGTAG
Organism: Macrobrachium nipponense; assembly: GCF_015104395.2. Classification (NCBI taxonomy): domain Eukaryota; kingdom Metazoa; phylum Arthropoda; class Malacostraca; order Decapoda; family Palaemonidae; genus Macrobrachium; species Macrobrachium nipponense. Next base: position 15,877,057 of record NC_061108.1, read on the forward strand.
CTATATATATATATATATATATATATATATAAATATATCTATATATATATATATATATATTATATAATAATATATATATGTGTATGTGTGTGTGTGTGTGTGTGTGTGTGTGTGTATAAATAATACTAAAAATTAAACTTTTTGGCAATTTGAAAACTGTACAGCAAGGTCTATAATTTGTTAAGTATAATAAGGCAGGCCCGTACTGATGGGGGGTCGAACAACCCCCCTCCAAATTTCTGTGACTATCCTCTTCATTGAACTGTACTTACAAAGTAATGAATAATTATTGTGTATTTGTTAAGTCAAATTATATAACATAACAACACATAAAGTAATATGCATGTTATCGTTAACATAATAAATAAATCAGTTAATAAAACTGAAGAAATATTCTTGAATTTCAGTGAAAATAAATAAATCAGTTAATAAAACTGAAGAAATATTCTTGAATTTCAGTGAAAACTTTCAACATTATAAGTAAAATTCAGTTAACCAAATTAGTACTTTGAATGACATCTAATTGGGTAGAGGGGCATAGACCGCATACCCAATTTTTCATCTTGATATAACTAAAATAACATTTTCAAGTATTTCATCTTATATATACCTATAGTGCGTTTACTTTTCTAAGATCGCTCTGGTGGGGCTAAGTAGAAAAGGCAGAATTGTCATATCTACGGGTATGTAAGTCCCATTAAATGCTTCCCGCAGATATAATCCTTCTTGGGAGGATTTACTTTAGACCCTGGGAGTTGAGGGAAAGGGTTTGCTTCTTCCCTGTTAACCTTTTTTCCCCGTTTCTATTTAGCTATTCCTTCTTTCTCTTTATATAATTATAGATGCGCGGAATGGCCTGTTGGCTCCGGTGTTTGGACTTGAAACATAAGTCACAGGGCTCAGTTTCTCTTCTTTTTTGAAACACTGGAGATTCCACTATATTTCCCGCCTTCTTGCTTCTTAAGCCTACGAATAGTCATTTCTGACACTTTTGTTGCTTCAGATGTTCTCTGGATAGCCTTCGAAACATCAGTTACAGGAACTTCATGATGTTTTTATAAAATGAAGTATTTCAGGAAATTTTAGACTATTTCCTTGGTCTCAGGTGGTGGGTGGGTGAAGGTGTTTGCGAGAGTCACTTGGGCTGGGCTGTCCATACTTTATCACAGTGGGTGATCGAGTGCGAGTATCCTTTAATGATTATTGACCATGACCTTTTGAATCCTCTTAAAAATCATAGGTCCCCTACACTCAGATCTAGCATGCCGGGGGAAAAATATGCCATATCTTCATTTTCATTAATGAAACTGAAGTTTTAACGAAAAAGATACGAAATAAGATATATTCAAAATATCTGATACAAACAAAGAACCACATTTAAAGAAATGAAAACTATTTCAATAAACTCCATGAAGCTAATATGATTACCATGACATGAAAATTGGCAACGTATGATATCTGTACAAGCCTAAGGAACTGTAATGTTTTGATCTTCGTGTTTTCATCTTGTACTAACGAATGAAGGGGGCTGACAGACAATCCTCTTACTGCTATGACCCGTGGTCACTTCCCTTAATCATCCATACCTTGGGGAGCCATACACGAGGAAACGGCAAAACCGCCCCCCCCCAAAAAAAAATCACACTTTGACCTGAAATTCGCTAAAATATTCGTCAGACGGAACAAAAATTCGCTAAAAAATCCGCTAGTCGCAATAGACTTAGAAAGTTCGCTAGAGAAGTTTAAAATTCGCCAAATCTAGCTACATTTTCGCCAAGTTGGCACCACTGAACTGTGGCGAGCCCAGAAAGGTGACTCAGGGATAATCCTCTGTCCG
>NC_061108.1:15879393-15884393 GCF_015104395.2 Macrobrachium nipponense
CGGACAGAGGATTATCCCCGAGTCACCCTTCTGGGCTCGTCACGCTTGCCACAGTTCGCCCCAGCCCGGTCAATTACCTTCTTAAAACCAAGGCCTATGCTTGTACAGCGAAAGCAGTCACTTAACCGACAATGCCAAATAAACTGTTCTGTTTATGGATGCTTGAATATCAAGGGAAAATCAAAAGGCAATGGCACTAGGTATTTTACGTTTCCTAGAGACAAAAATTTACTGTGATAAGTGGATAAACGTGTGTTGCCGGTCTGATGAAATCAATCCAAAGCATAAAATGAATGAACTCCATCTATCTGTTAATGGACAGCACAGGCAGAGAGTCAACAATGTTGTGCAATTATTAACGTCATCTTGTGCAAGTGCATTAAAGTATTTGGAAAGTAGAGGTCTGTTGGAATCCAATAACTGGCAAGCTACCTCTAATTTTATCTCATGGATAAACGACTGGTTTGATATAATGAATTCAAACAACATGTATGGCGATATACCAGCGAGAAATGATTTTGGGATTGATAAAGAATTTCAAATAAATACTTTGGAAAGGTCATAAAGTTAATGACTTATTTAAAGTAAAATCACAAAAAACAAGATGTCTGTATAAAATTTCAAAAAGGCATAATTCTTTCTAGCAAGTCGGTTATTGGTCTCTCTAATATGGTTAAAGATGTCTTTAATGTAGATTACATCATGACGCATAAGTTGAATCAAGACTGCCTAGAGCATCTGTTCGGTTGCATAAGGCAAATGAAGGGCACATTCGATCACCCTAATGCTGTTGAATTCAAGTTTAGGCTTAGGTCATTGATTCTGGAAAAGATGTAAAATAATTAGTGAAAAAACAAACATCATTGCAAAGAGCAACAATTATGACATGTTGACAAATGAGTCTGCATGCCATTCAAAATACAGTGAAGATAGAGAAGTGGTGGCATTAGAAATATACTTGACCAGCTCATTGTTTAAAGATTTAGATTTTGATGTCCCACAGAAGATATAACAATCAGATAAAGAAACCAAAAAACGGCTGCCACTGTAATTGAAGATGAAGCTCTTAAATATATAGGCGGTTATATTGTCAAAAAGTTTTCTACAAAATATCCACAATTAGGAAAAAAGATGAAAGAATGTAAAAATACAAAAGAATCGTGGATTGAAATGGTAAACAGAGGTGAGCTGTATATGCCATCAGAAGAATTTTCTTCTCAATTAAGTGTCCTACGAGAAGTCTTCAACACAATTCACGGTTCATCACTTTTAGAAGGGAAAGTCTGCAGAAAAACTCTTGTTGCTGAATTGCAACGATCAGGAGAAAAGGTCCCTGAAGAGATTATTGAATTCTTCGCAAAGATCTCTATATATTTTAGACTAAGGCACCTAAATAATACTATTAAAACAAGGTGGAGAAAGATGAAAATTGAAAATGATCGGGGAGAGACACAAGAAAAAAATTAAAAGTTAAATATTTAGATCGTGTATAATACTTTAAACATTTTTTAATCAGGCCTTCAATCAAGGAATTGTTGTAAAATAAATGAAGGTTATTTCTGTTTGTATTAAAGTGTGTAGAAATTATTTTCATTAATAAAAGTTACAACTACAACCGTGTTTCCTTCAACACTTGCTTCTCAATTCACACTGCGGTACTAAGGCTACAGTAATATTATTTTATCAATAAAATTGTTTTGGGTATTCTCGGAATTTTCTGATAACGAAAGGATCAGATTAAGTAGTCAAGAGCAAGAATTACTCAAAGAGAAATAACAATAATGTCTTAATCTACAATGCCGCGGCCCACCAGTGAATCACCACCGGTTGTGGCCGGCGTGACGTCACAGCGAGAGAGAGGAGCGAAGATGACTGTTCTGTCCGTCTGACCTCTTTGTATAGGCCTTGTATGCAGTCATCATTAGGAAGAATATTCTGTAAGATTGTGCGAAAAAAACATATGACTTATGAATAAACTAGGCTTGATCCGACCTCCAGCTTACTCGTGACGTGTGCAAGATTTTCCCCACAGGGATAATTTGTTAACATTAAATTCCAAACTTTTAATGTGAATTGAAATGTGCTAAAAATCTACGGTCAAATAGATCCTTGTTTCACCAACGAAATTAAATATGGTGTATTTTGTTTAATTAATTTTTCTGTACTGTTTAACATCATCATGAATTGTTTTTTTTACATTTTTATTGTAATAAATAAATCATAAATATCCTATCCCAAAATCCCTGCATCTTGAACTCATCGCTACACACCTTTCTCAGACCATTTTAGGCTCTTCTAGAGACCTTTCCTACCCCTGAGTAAGCTAAAATCAAGACACTTTTGTTCTGACAATGAAACTGGATAGATGGTAGATGAATCTACTCTTTTCAAACTTACGTATGTATGAAACTAAGTGTATCCACATATTTTTTCGTGTTACAACGATCTTCTACGGGTAATGAACCCCGCTGTCGTCTAATCCTGGCTCACCGTCAGCATTTAGTTAAAGTGGAAGAATCTTGTAATATTCATCCTTAAGAAATCTTGGCGCAGCAGTGTCAAATCCCATTGGCTTATACTTGTGTAGTCCAGATAAATTCAATATGCTGTAATTAGAAATAATACACAGATCATGAATTGCTTGTATAAGTGTATGCGAGACTTTTTGGTGAAATACCACATTTTCCCAAATATTGGATAGTGACAAAATAGGTTTTATCATTTATTGCTTGACACATCTATACTCTTATTCCATCACATTTCATATTCGTGACCCTAGGGCAGATTTATGCTTTAGAATATTGCTGGATGATCCGTTGTCCGACCATTTTCCATGAGCGGTATCTAAGCTCTTATTTCAACGAGAAATTTTCCACCAATAGTCACTGCCAACGTGTCTAAGGGCCTCAATATCGTGCCATGGCAACCAACCTCTCAACACCGCGCCCGATTTCTTATCGGTGGGATGCCAAAGCACGATAGTAAAACCTTGAGACTCGTTGTCATCGGTTATAGACTAGTCTTTAGAAATTGCTTTCAGATAAGCTGCAAGTTACCTTAAAGAGCAGCATACGATTCTTAGTCTTTTACTTATATTGCTGTTTGTGTATATATGCCATTCCATTTGTTTGTTTCTTTATCGGTCACTTTTGGGCGTGATGTTCTGTGGAAGTTGACCTTGCCAGTAAACGATTGGCTAGGCCTAGGAGCTGTTCCACATGTACGTTAGTTCATTATGAATAATAATAATAATAATAATAATAATAATAATAATAATAATAGACCTGTCAATAATGAAATCTCAGGGCAAAGTAATTCTTATAAATTCCGTAATGTGTACGAAGTTACCCACTCATTTAAATCTTGACTTCTGGAGGGAAAAACTGCGCATCAAAGCAGACAGCGTCAGTCATTGCCTTTTTTCGTTTCAATAGATCCGCACTTGTGCACATCATTGGTTTAGGCTGCGGGTATTGTGCAAGATCATTGTGGACATAGAGTGCGGTGGGATACAGCTCTGTCGAAAGCCTTTTAAGCAGAACGTTTTGGAAGAAGTATACTAGTCACGTCGCCAAGCATAAAGTTCAATGAGTTTAGAAGGATACTCTTTTACTGCATAGTTGGTATATCAAAGTTATTCCAACCAAGTGTATTTTATACTTCCTATTGACGATATCTGTTGCTTCATAGATGCTTATATAGAGACACTTACATTTCATTGAAGTTTTTTCAAAATTGTAGCTATCCTTCAGCTGCAACCACTTTCATTCCTTGCATCGTACCTCCGGGCATATTCTTTCTTCCATCTTTCCTAACACCATCTCCTAACAGCGGTTTTTATATTACGCCTTGAAAACTTTTTAGTCTCAAACTCCCTCTCAGCGCTGTATGATCTCATAAGGTCCCAGCGCTTGATCTTTGGCCTAAATTTGATATTCCATACCATTCCCGTGTGAGAGGTTTATACTAGCAAAGTCAGTAGTCTTTCGTTTCAGTAGCATAAGAGTGGTCACCCTGTTTTTGACTTTTCATGTATGAAAAATAACATTCCATAATTACTGACCGGTTTACCGATACAAAAATTGTAAGTGAAGGCCGCTTCTGGAACTACATCGTCATCAACCAGTCAATCAGTCATTGTTATATGGTGTTTGGGTATGTCGTTTTTTAATCATAACTCATTATCAATTTCAATTTTTCACTATCACAATGTCTTGATGTGTTGTAAAATTTATGTTGATAAGGAACTCCAAGCACTACTCATTTTCGGACATAATTGCATTCCAGAATTATTGGAAATTCCTTACACAAAGTCGGTTGAAAGGAGAAACGATGTTATGTCAGACGGTGCGAATGGAAATTTCCAGCGTTCCTTATGATAAATTTTTGAGGTTGAGATAACATTGTATTCACTTAAATAGACATTTTGACCTGTGAATTTTCCTAAAGAGGTCCTTCAAAAAAAAAAAAAAAAAAAAAAAAAAAAAAACAGAAAAAAAAAAATATAAGGCTTCTATTTTTCACATGATATTGAGACTACGACATATTGAGTCTACAAGAGGCTTTAAAGACATTTAAAAATTGAGCGCATGTTTTCAATTTTTATTTATTTATTTATTTATTTTGCTGATATTGACTTTAAGTACCGTTGGCTTATCACGATTTACGCTCATACCACTGATATCCGCTTCGTGCTGAGCGAGGAAGAGTGCACTAGAACATTGTTGAGTAACACATGCGCTAATGACTTTGCAAAGGACACAATAAACCACTCGAGAGGTTCTTGAGAGGTGTTCATTGAGTCGTTAGATAATTTAAAGATGATGACGAATAACATTATACGACATTGCTCAAGACTATTATTTCATTGGCTTATTTTCTGGTGGTTGCCAAGGTTAGTTTCTCGTGAAGATTCAGTGATATTTTTGTTTGTTTTTTTGAGTTTTGTTTGCCTTTATTCGAGTGACCAATACTGAAATAAAGAACGCCTGTGGTTAACA
>NC_061108.1:15889393-15915933 GCF_015104395.2 Macrobrachium nipponense
TATTTCAATTATTCATCATAAATGTTGAAAACTTTGCTTTCTCCTTTGATCTTCAGAAACCTGACTTGTTTTACTTAAATATGCAGTCTGTAGTGTTCTTTATCAAACCGGTTGGTCTCGACTACTAATATGCAATATATTCTGAGATAAACTTTAATTCTGAGCAAATAATGGTTTTATTTAAAACACCTTTGTTTCAGGCACGATTTGATATTTCAATATTTTTTCATATTCTTTTTGTGCAGAATTTGGTTTTGAGCAACAAATAACTAATTAGAGTAGACAGCTGACAATAAGTGGCTACAGTGTCCTAGCTGTGGTACCCCAACCGAAAAACTAACAGCATTGGTCGATCATCAATAGCTGAGCTGACTGCTTTCTATTTCTCTGATATACCCAGAGGCGTTTTACTTGAGCCCAGAAGTTTCCACCTTCCAATATTTTCATGATCTCTTCCGTGCTTTTCTGATCAAAGTTTGCCCAGAATAGAATAAAAGCTTCGATTATAAAAAACCAGAGGGATATCAAGGCCATTTTGAAAGAGAAATTGTTGAAATATTTCACAAAGAATTTTTGTAACATTAAATGCAATGTATTTTAGATGAAAATATATGTAGTTCTGGATTTATTTTAATGTTTTGTAAATAATTTATTGAATAAAAACTTAAAGAAAAAAAAGTGTCTGGCTTGAATATGCTGCCTAGTTTCGAAAACTTTTTGCATTTTTGACGACCTTCTCCAGCGCCACTGGGTCAGTTAGAGCCAAGCCTGGCACAAAGCAACCTTTGGCGAAGGGATCAATATTCAGATGACGAGGGCCATATGCCCTTTTACCTAGGGGAGGTAATTAAGAAGTACTTATCTATGGGAAAATAGGGTGGTATCTCAAAACTGCTGCACAAGAAATCAAGTAACTTTATTGTGAAAGGTTACTTGGGTACGTAAATTCAAGCTTGTTCAATCATGCTCCAGGTTAAAGCTCTTAATATGGGTCCAAAATTTTGCATAGGAATCAGTGTTACCAGATCTCATTGATGCTAAACTCTATATGAAATTATGCTAATCTATCGGAATTATGCTAGTGGGATGACGAAGTTATCCAAATTTTATGCCAATTAAATATTTTATTTCACATGAAATACAAACATATATATAACATTAATAAAATTGGCTATTAACAAACATTTGACATTTCTATGGGAGACGTGTCTGGTGGAAGGTATTGGATTTGGATATCAAACATTTTTCTTCTTTTTACGAAGAATAGGAAATTAAATCAACAGGAAATCGGACACAGTTGTTAGAAAATAACGTGATTTTCGTAAAAGCGTGAATAAACATAAACATATGCGGGTACATAATTCTAACTAAAAGATGTCCTTGTTAAATGTGAACTAAATGTGTTAAGTTGATAACCCTATTAATAGTAAATTACCTTTGTTTATGGACCTCAGCATGTCCTTGGAAGGCTTAAATTTGGTGCAGTCACCTGCTTTTGTGATTCTTTAATTCACTGCATAGTAGTTCATTTGTTACTGAAATATTCGACAGTATGTTTCGTTTCTCTATTTTTTTTTTCAAGTTTACCATGGAGAAAATAAACTCATAGGGTTAACAATGCGCGAGCAAACTTTGAAAGAATAGGACATTTCTTACTTTGATAAACTTTATCCCAGAATGACTGTGTTGAGTATGTTGATGTTTTCAGAAAGAAAACTGTCAATATTGTCACTTATAAATAGTGCACGCCATTCACTATCCAAGTCTTGTTCATATTCAAAGATTATATTTGGAATTTTGCCTTGTACTTACATCATAAAGCAGACATTCGTAAGCTTGGGCAGTACGAGGGATACATCAGTCAGGCCTGTCTTCAAATTATCTTATGCGACATTAGACTGATAAACCTAATTTGTTAAATACATATTTTTTTATCAAACTAAGAAAGTTATGTTTTTATTAAGTGATTCTATATTTATACCAAACTAGAATTATGCTGACTGGGTCGTTATGCCAAATATTATGGGTAGGCAATGAAAGTTTACCTCAAAATTTAAGCTAAAAGCCATTCAAGTGATACTAGATCTGCTAACACTGATAGGAATGTCAAGGATAAAAATTGCAATTACAGCAAGGTGGCCCCATCTGGCAAGACAAGTTGAATTATCCCTTTTAATAAATTCCCATAAACATAGTGTAATCATCATAATTTCTAAAAGCTCTCACAATTATTGTTTTTGTTTTTATTGCAGAGAACAAGATGATGTCTCAGCGAGGAGTTCGCCTTTTAACTGCTCATGGCTTGAGAGAATCGCTACAGAGGGCAGCCTTATCCACAACATGTGCCAATCATAAAAGGTTAGAGGAATGTTGCCCATATCTTTAATACATTTAATTCTGCAAGCTATTGCTAGTATATGGAATGAAGAGTGTTTGCTGTAAAGGGTAGTAACTTTGCGATGGGTATTTCTTTGGAAATTATACTTTCCTATACTATTTGAGTTGCTTATTAAGAATTTACCATTATTTGTTGGGGGTCAACTGCGATTAACTCCCAGGGGCTAGTCCTAAATATTGGACGCCCCAATCCCTAGTGGCTTTCGTATTTGCACGACCGTTCCTTGCAGTTCGTGCGGAGTTATTGCCTAGAGTTAATCTGTAAAAAAATACACTCCATTTAGAGTGTCTGTAGCTGTCTATGTTCTATATGAAATTTCCTCCTTTCTTCAAAAAGCTACAAGTTAGTGGTCGTGGGTGGTGGTGCAGGTGGCTGTGCAACGGCTGCAAAATTTTCATCAAAGCTCGGCAAAGGACAAGTTGCCGTCATTGATCCCGCAAATGTGAGTAAAGTGAACCTCATGTTACCTTAAAACAAGTCTTTTTATTTATTTAATTAACGGGCACTTGTTTCATTCATGTTATCTTTACATATTACCTACTTACTAATGGGATAGATATAACTTGTCATTGGATTCATAACAGGGGATGTGCTATTGATCTTTGGGGTATTAGCACTCAAATCGTTGCATGCTCTGTGGTAGTTATGATACCCGCACTTTACAAAATAAACTGTTTAGAACTAAAAATGAAGCAGTCTCTTTCAATTTTATCGCATTATATGCATCATTATTTAACTTACGTACTTAGACCTGCTTTCATAAAGGTAAGTTTCATCCAATACGTAATGCTGAATAAGTACTACAGTACACTTCTATTATCAGCCTAATTAGTAGAGGGTGGAAATTGTATGCAAAAGCATTGAACATTTTTGAGATTAAGGTAAATAAATCAATAATGATGACTTTTCTGTTGCAGATGCATTATTATCAACCAATGTGGACTCTTGTAGGGGGTGGTATGAAGACTCTGGAAGACTCGGGCAAGCCAATGAGTGAGGCAAGTTTTCTGTATATTATTTACTGCAGTGGTCCATTTTGACACAGGAGAGCCTATTTAAACAATGAGAGGTAAGTCTTTTTTTATCTTTTTCTAAGCAAGTTCTGTCTTTCCTTTTTTGTCGAAGCAGCTATCCCTGTATAAAGGACTTGATGATGTTAGCAAACCAGAGAATAATGTAAGTTTTGTTTTGAACCCCGCTGTTGTGAAAGGCCAGGTCATGTCCATGTGACAAAATGAAATGATGTTGGTGTGACAGGTAGGTCAAGTGTGCAGTGGCTCCTAAACTGCAGGTGAGTCTTTGTTGCCATCATAACCATGATGAGACATATCCTGAATGAAGAGCATTTAATGTACGTAGATATTATGAAACCTTTGATCTCGATATAGACCCAAGTTCTAAGTCGGGTATGAAGACCCTTGAAGTTACAAGAACTTTCCTTGTTTTTAGGCATTCATGTCAGGGCCAGCACTACATGTATCAGTTTTTCTTGTTATTGTTGGCAGGTCTTTATAAAAAATTGTGCAATAAAAGTCAACCTGCTCTTTTAGTTAATTTTGCCAAGAAAATATAGGTCAGTAATTATACTAGCAGCCCCTTGAAACTTAATCTTACCTTTGTGGAATTATGAAAGGAAATAGTAATTTGTATGTGATGAAACTTTGAATAATTTTGACTAGTATGGAGTCAAAAGTTTTTATCTGTCCTAAGGCTGTCCATTTCTGTAGGAGCTGTGTACACTTGTATGTCACCTCATTTTTGACTTTTGATACTGTAAATATGATGCTTGTGGAGTGTTTATTAAGAGGTGGCATGTCAGGGTTCATTGTGGTTTGTCCACCATATTGAGTCAAAGATGGCAGCCATTTTGTTCCCTGATGTTAAAAAGTGCATTTTTATAGTTCTAAAATCAGATGTGTTATATCTTGTTGAAAGAAAATTTGAATCTGAATAAAATTCCAATAGAATTTAAGGGCTAAAATGAATCTAAAAGAAAAATTTTTTTTGGACACATTGCATTACAAATGGCGGCCATTTTTTGGTCCTGGCTTTTGATATAGGAATAGAGTTATGCAAATGCAGTAAATCTCACTTTGTAAGAAATTCAATGATAATATTATTATAGAATTGAAAAGCTAAAATGGGTTTCTAAAGATAAATTGGAAATTTATGCTTTGTATTCCTTTGATCTTATAAATTTTGACTAAACACCAAATTAAAATATTTTCACATAACATGTACAGTATCTTTATATTTAGATACTTCATCACTAATAGTAATACAAATAAAAAAACTGAACACCATTTGATGTGCATACAGGGTAGTAGTACTTGCTGGTGTTAATGATGTTGCTCTGTCCTTTCATGGTTGTTCTGGATTCAGTGGGTATTTGCATAATGAATGGCTTCATATCTGCAAAAATGGCAACATGTTATTTCCCTCTGTTGACATGAGCAAACTTTTGGTCGGACACTTTTAAGAGTTACGAGCCGGGAATTCCTCTCTGGAATGGGTGCTTCTGCCATGATTACTGGTAACAAATGTTTGACATCAGAGAGCATGGATCCATAGGTGAGTGGATTCAGCAGAATATCTTCAATGAATGGAGCATTAAGCCACATGTAGCACTGCAGGTAGGCCCTTAGAATATGCTGCTTGATACAAGCAGATGTAGGAGGAAATCACTTTATATCAAATAAATGATGAAGCAAAGCTCATCAAAACACTCCACATCACATGACTTTATTCATTTGAGAAGGAACTTCTCAGCATTAGTAATGATCTCATCATTAATTTCTTCTTTTCCAAAGTTGCACAAGAGATTGTAACAATTTTTTTCCCTTTGATGAAAGCTTTTGTTTTCTTACCTATTTCGCTAGTATTGTCGCACCCACAGAGTGTGGGGATCGCAGGCAATATATCTACAAGATCCAAGTCCATGGTCCTAACAAGTAGTGAATGGGAACTACTCTTCTAGACTGGCTGTGGCCAGCTATGAAACTAGAGTTCCTCCCAAGTCAAAGCTTCTCAATTTACTATAGTGGAGTATTGCAGACACAAATACTTCAGAGTCTGGAGATGTAATGACAATGGAATTAAATCTCCCAACTTTGAGTGCATGATTAACGTGAAACAATGTACGATCGTCTGCTTCCTTATGAGAGCATGTAAGTAGCTTGCTCAGCTTTGATTGCGCATTATGATACTGAAAACACATTGTTTCACTGTCTTTATGTGATCCACCCAAGAAGAGGCATTTGTCAGTACATTTTCCCTGACCCATTGAATGAAAACTTGTTGAAGTGCAACCTTGTTCTCCGAGAGGGCCAAAAACTTTTCCATCTCAACGGATAAAGGCTGATCCAAGTTAGATATGTACATTACTACACCTTCTGCCTCCTTCAATTACACTCACTGCCTTTAATGTGCTCCAATCGTTGTCCAAATCAAATACAGTCAGTGCAACTGTGTGTACTTGAATGATATTGAAAAGAATTCCACAAATTTTGTGCAAAGTCTCTGTTTTCAGTTTCATCTACTTCATTGGAACTTTCCTGGCATGCCCCATGAAGTTTTATGATAATTCTGCAACGATACACAGTTGATGGTAGTAATGATGGTGTCTCCTTAGGAAGCAATTTCTTTAGCACAATAGCAAATAAGCCTTTTTTGATTTACGGTACATAGGAGGAGATTGGCATTATTTCAGATCTTAGCAAAGTTAGAAGATCAAAGTTTCTTAAGTGAGCACAGTCAATGATTCACAAGAAACTTAGTCTCTTTAATTAAGTCATAATTAATCTAAGCTGGTGAAGGTGTGGTGTTCTTCCTTGTTTTTGAGATGGAATAAAAAAGTTTAGCAAATTTCTTCAAGATGAGAGAAGAAAAATTTTCTAACAGTCTTGTCTAAAGCAAAGCAGTTTAAAAAGAAATCTGTCGACTCTGTTAATTTTGGTGCAAGTCTTCTGTAAAGTCTCTGCAGTATCTTCAGATTGTATTTCAGCCGAAAAGAACGTTGTAGATTTTCGCCTGTCTTTAGGACATGTGGAGCAGATACTATCACTGAAGTAATCAATCATCATGTTTTTCAATTTCCAATTGTTGAATAAAGTACTAACTGAAATTAAAATTAAGGTGGATGTTAATCATCAAAACATAGAAAGGTACAATTGAATAATTATGTCTTCGTACCAAGATGATTTCAATCTGATAGAAAGGATGTTTAAAATAATCATTAGTATATTCAATGTTAAAAGTTCATAACTAGCAAAGATGAATGAGGTGTATGGTAGACAATGGTCCAGATGAATTATCAGACATTCTTTTTACATTAGCATCTGGAAGTAGGGGATAAAAGCAATTTTTTTGAGCACTTAATTTCTCAATTGCTTTTTATGTAATCATACAAATGTGTATATTTTTACCACATGAGCCGAATTAAGTCCCATGTGCACTTTCATGACAATCAGTTTGACGTTTGATATTACGTATTTGGTACATCATTGCTTATTGTTTATTAAATATTAGCAAATTAGTCTAGTTAAATTAGTTTACCTTGCCAAAGTAAATTATTATTATTTAAGATTCTTTTGCAAAGATTTGTTGTTGACCCACCTGGAGACAGTCCAAAATGGCTGCCATCTTTGATTCACTGTGGCAGACAAATGACCATGAGATTAAACATGCCACTCATTTTATAATATCCTGAGACAACATATTTGCAAGATCAAAAGTCAAACTGAGGTGATGTGAAATGTACACGGGACCTTACACAGCTCCCCCAGTACATGTATGTGATATCAAACTGAATATAGTTTCAAAGGAAACTATGCTGTACGTACTGCATAGTGTAGAGGACACGTTTAGGTTTAGGAATGCAGCTGTAGTGTTCTTTCTTGTATACTTTTAACATTTGTTTTTGCTTAAATATCATATTCTCTACTCTCAGATTATGTAATCTGTGGATCTGTACAGTACCAGTTCTAAATATGTATTACGGACATTAATTGCTATAATTTTCTTTACAGGTTTTACCAAAAAAAGCAGACTGGATTAAAGAAAAAGTTGTAAGTTTTGACCCTCACAACAACAAAGTAATAACAAATGATGGCCAGGAGATAAATTATGAATATCTTGTAGTTGCTCTTGGTATACAGTTAAATTTTGATAAGGTATGTACTAGTATGTTTTAGTTTTAAATTACAAGGTAGTGTTTGTTGATTCATTTATAAGAAAATTTGTTCTACTTTACAGTTATGAGATATGATGGCCATGAAATAGGTTAAGAATATAGAAAAGGCTTTGGTATACAGTTGAATTATATTAGGGTATATTAAGAGTTGTACACACAAACCCCTGATTTGATATGTACTTGTATTACTTCCTCACTTGATGGGTAAATAATCTAAGAATTTATGTAGTAATGTATCAGCTGCATTTGCACCCTTCTCTTGCTAGTGGTTTGCTTCATTAACCTCAGGTTGAGTCATTTCTATTATTTTTTGCCAATGAAGTCTATAAGACAGCCCTTTCCAAATTCTTTTGTTGGAGACTGCTACTACTTTTAAATTCCTGGAATTGATGTCTCAGATCCACACCTCATGTCATCATTGTACTTTTTGTACATCAAGTGATCTTAGCACTTGCCACTCAGGCCATTTACAGTACAGTATTTACATTATCAGTCAAGTTCAGCACACACCATAATGTTGACCTTTACTCACTGAGGTATCCAGTTTCTTAACTTGAACTTGCCTCAGTTTTCACCCCTCATTTAAGGACAAATGTTTTGTTGAGCCCTGTCAATCTAGAAATGTTAGGGTGTTGGTCTTTTTAAATTTATAATGATAATAAAACTACAGTACCAGACATGGTATAGTGTAGGTCGGTGACCAGCTTCCACCTCTTCTTGGTTTACAATCTGATTGTTTTTAACTAGTTTCAAGCTGGTGCAAGAAGATTATCCTATTGTTAAGACCTTGGGTTTGTTAGCTATGAAAGATACAAATTGATTAAAAATTTATCATTTTGGTAAACATCTCAGTGGCTAGATAATACCTATTTGAAACTGTTCTTCATCCTTTCCTTTTCAGAGAGAAATTCTCTTGTATTAATTTGAATTCACGAAAAGCATATCCATTCTTGTATATTCCATAACCCCATCTGCCAACCTGATTCCTCACACTTCTATTTCCCACATTGTTCTTGCTTAAGGATACCAATACTGCACTGTATACTTAAGGCTCAAAAACTCATTAAAAGAACCCTCAGAAAAAAAGTTTGTTGCTTTGGTTATAGTAGTTACATCATCATTGTTCAAGTTAAAATCAATTGCATAGCAAGTTAATTATGCAATTTGCCTAAGTTGCCACTCCATCATCTTAGTGTATCACAGCAAATTTTTGTAGTGGTCGTGGGAGTGGCAGCCAGATTATTCAAGTTACTCATTCTATAACTATTGGCTGGTTTATATGTAATCTTTTCACTAAATTCTTCATTAATTTACCCTGTCACAAATGGTTACTTTATGCACGTTGAAGCTTTCTAAACTGGATATCAAAACCCTAACGCCTACCACACTAACAGTTCTACCCAAATAAACAGTTGAGATTGTTTACTTGAGCATAGTTAGTGGGGTTGGAATTAGGATTGGAATAAACCAGTTTAAAAAGCTTTAAAATGCAATTGTTATTTTGTGGTAGGAGTTAGATTTCATAACCAGTTTAAAAGCTTCAAAAGTGCATGGTTACTGTGTGTGGTAGGCATTAGGATTTTGATAACCAGTTAAAAAGCTTTACATGGCATGAAGTAACCATTTGTAGTAAGGCTGTGGTTTATTATTTGTTAAGATACATAGAATTTTTATTAAGAAAAAGCTTGAAACTTAATAAGTATGTGAGGTAACAGGGCTCATATTGGCAGTAAAAGGGTGCTTATTACCTCCTTGGAAGCACAGCTTATGCCAGTTTTTAATTCATAATCAGAATGTGCTTTGAGTTACAAAATACTAGCTGCTAGTAAGACAATATAGATATAGCCCTGTTCCTTGAGTACAAAATACCAGCTGCCAGTAAGACAATATACATATAGCCCATACTGTATCTAGAAGACATAAATTTAATTCATTGAAAATGATAATAACAAACTTATCATTTTTCATTTATTTACTAGAACAATTGAATGAAATTTGAAATCTTTGAAGTTAAAATTGCTTGTTTGAATTGAAACTTAGTATATAGTACATAATTAAAGCTGTCCACATGAAATTAGAGTTCCGCTTTACATTAATTTTATTTCAGATCAAGGGTTTACTGGATGCATTGGAGACACCAGGAGTATGTTCCAATTACTCTCCCTTATTGTGAAAAGAACATTCAAGAGTTTGAAAAACTTCAAGGAAGGTAATGCATTGTTCACCTTCCCGAATACACCCATTAAATGTGCTGGGGCACCCCAGAAAATTATGTACATATCAGAAGAATACTTCAGAAAGGTAAGTAAGATGTTATAATAAGTGTTTGATCTCATAACAAAATATGGAATGCTTTTGGATTTTTTTAGAATAATCTGTAGAGGATTATTATACGTATCTGGTTATAATGTATCAGTAGTGGATGTTTTTATCAAAATTGAACTATACATAGTATGTTTATGAAATTTTTGGAAAAGAATAGAAGTATACCATACAGTATCTATTGTTATTTGAATTTTTCCATCCTGCAAATTGATAATTGGTATTAAATCTAATTGACCAGCTTTTAAAGCATAGAATACTTGGGAAAATTAAGTTACTTACAATTAATATTTAAAAATAACAGTATTTAATCAGGAATTGTATTCCTTTCCAGCATGGGAAACGGGACAAGGCGAACATTGTTTATTACACATCACTTCCAGTTTTATTTGGTATCAAAAAATATGCAGATGCTTTGTGGGAGGTAAGAAATGGAGTTAAAGTCCTTAAATTTGGTTTATTTTACTTTTAACAGTGACATGGTTTTCTTCACATAGATACCATTTGATAGTACCTCACTTACAAAACCCAAAATGTAAGTAGTAATTAACTGTAATTATAAAGTGTCGGTGGAATTGCTTTACTGTCAGAGTTGTGATTGTTAAAGTCATGTAGGTATTCAATATAAAAAATATTTTTAAGTTGCGAAGCATATCATATTGTGACTTTGTGGCTGTTTTTATTTTCATTAATTCTCTCCAGTCATATCTGCTAAGGTTTCTTAATTATTAGTACGTATTATATAGTGAAATTGTTGAATGAAGTATGTCGACTGTTTGGTGACAGAGGCCATAAGGTATGGATAGAAGTAAAAAGAAATAAACCTTGTAGTTAGGGATTGAAAGGATCCTACAAAAAGCCTTCAGTACAATACTACTATTTACTGTGCAGTGTAAGGCACTCACCATCCACAGTACCTCTATTCAGGGTTGAAGTAGAGAAGGAGATTTTATCCACTCTCCTACAACAAGATCTCAGAATCTGTCTACATAATGAGCAGTGTTTGGCATGTTTTTGATCACCAGTCCAAGATTGAGAAACCAGTGGTGTAGCTAATGTATAATGTATGCTGTACATTTATTGGTGCTTATCAATTAAATAACAGTAGCTCAAGTTGTTTGTCATAGATTAGAAGACCAGTGTAGTAAACATGTTACTGTCATGGATATCATGCATTTATTTTTGGGGGGTTTCATGAGTGTAACTGCAATATTTTGCATTTTTCAGTAGATTACAGTAATTTATTTTTTTGTGATTGCATTGTATCACTAATCATGACATATTCTTGATAAATTTAGTTGAATGGCTTATTTAAAAGCCCAAGTGCACTTTCCATCCTTCCAGTGAATTATTTTAATTTTAAAGAAGTTACCTTTGTGGAGTAGCCAAATCTATTGTGATATTTTGATAGTGATCAAATTATTAAGAGAGATTGCTGTCAGCAATGATATACAAAGAAAAAAAGAATGCACTTGTGTGAAAAGCATAGAAGAAAATGAATGATGAGTCTCAGGTACTCTTTATAATGAGATAACGACAAGCGATAGTGTACCAAGAAGACAACAGGTACCTGGAGGAATTAAGCTACTTGAGTTACTCAAGATCATAAATGAAATCATCTGGTATGTTAGTAGAATTTCCAATAAATTTTGGTGCAGATCAAAGATCACCATAGAATCCTTTATTATTTATCATCATAGTAATGGTGAAATCTACAAGGAAATGCAGAAAGGGAGGCCCTGACTGCTGTTGTATGTAGATGTAAGGTGGTCATAGAAATGTTCAAAAGATAGAGGAGATCCTACTCAAAACAGGACAAAAACATGGTCTTTACTATTACCAAGCAACAGAAAAAAATGCACACTTGCAAAGAGAAGGGTTGGAAGATCTTTATAATTCAAGAAGAGGTTGAGGGATGTAGTTTCCGGAATCTGGAAAATAGGCTTAGATCTCAAAGTTTGAAGTAATTTTGACATTCTATGAGTATATGTGGCAGTAGCAGGACAGAAATGCAGTAAGGAGCCTTGAATAGAATTCTGGTAGAAAATATTACATATAAAAAAAAGGGAAAAGGGATCAAATTAATTTCATGCCAAAAGGCTGTAAATAGAAAATCATACTTAAGATCTGGTAGGAGGAGAAACTATTTATAGGGGAATAGAAAGAACCTTTCAGTGATTAATACATTTTGCCACAAATGAACTGCAATATTATTCCATACTTACTTTTTAATTTTTTAATTTTTTTTTTTTATTAAACGTGTTTAAAAAGATTTTTTGACAAGAAAAGTGTGTTTTGGTAGGATGAAATTACCATAAAAGATGTTAATAAAATTTTCTTTTACTATTTATAGAATTTTCTTATACGTATTCATTTAGGTTGTAAAGGAGAGGAATATCACTGTGAACCTTCGTCATAATCTCATTGAAGTAATGCCAGACTCAAAGGAGGCAGTTTTCCAGAATTTAGATAAGCCAGAAGAGATATCAACTGTCAAGGTAAGTTGATATTTAATCATTATTTCAAAATGATGGACAACGATTGAAGAAGATTTTCTTATATTTAAAAATTTTTTAATTTTTAGAAATTTCTCATGTATTTAGTTACTATGGCTTTGTGGAAATTGCATGAAGTAAAATAAGAAAATTACTGTGGTGTTTAGACCACACTTACCTTCCAAAAAATCCAAATCCAAGCAGGAATAACATTTTTGCAAGTCTCAAATGGAACACAAAGTTGTATTTTGCTGATGAAAACTGTTTTGATACTACAAAATTTTTTTCCTACTATTCCATTAATCATATATACTACGTACAGTAATTTCTCAATCAAATTCATTAATCTATAGCCTGCATTTCCTAGTCTGTGTGAATGCAGACTAGGTCATTTAAACTTTTAATATTCCATTGAAGTAAGAACAATATAGTACTAGTATATTGCAGCATACATTAGTATGTCTCATAAGATATTTTTAATGAAATTCACCCATGAATACCAGAACAATTACCAACTCTCAAGTATTTTTATAAACTTTAAATACAAATAGTAAAATATAATTTTGTTAGCAGAGTTGGGAAAATTTTATGTTCTTGGTTTATCTCTAATCTTTGTGAGCATTTTTGTAATAAGTAGACCACCTTGCAAATGTGCAGATTTGATGAAATTGCTACTGAATGGAATTATAATACATACTCTTAGCCTTAGTGGCTTTCTCTGTGTGGTCCCCACAAAAGGCAGCAAACTCTCGCTTTTCCTTGGACCCATTTCTGGTAGTTGGACATGGTAAAGAACTTTTTGAGAAACTGTGTACTAGTCATCTAATCTTTGTTGGATTGAAGATAACAGAATGGAGAGTATAGTATGGTATGGTATGATTTTTTTTTTTTTTTTACATTGCATGGAACCAGTGGGTATTCAGCAATGGGACCAACAGCTTTATGTGACTTCTGAGCCACGTCGAGAGTGAACTTCTATCACCAGAAATACACATCTCTAACACATCAATGGAATGCCCAAGAATCAAGCTCGTGGCCACAGAGATGGCAGGTCAAGACCATACCGATCATGCCACTGAGGCGCTAACAGAATGGAGAGAACATAGCAGGACCATTCAATGCAATTGTTTCCATTTCTGATGACAGGCGATGAGACAAACGAACAACCGGCTTTTAAAAAAGCAGGTAAAATCCCTGATCCATCAACATTCTGGTGTCCACAACGTGCCTGATACAGTATTGGCCATGGCCAGATCAAAAACATGGTTTGTTGGGTATCTTTGTTACTCACTTCCTGGTCAGCTGGTAAGGCTTCTTTTTGGGTTTTTGAGCGGTTTTAAATGGAAACTAGCCTAATCCATTACCACCTCTAAAAGGAAGCTTCATTCTTTAAGGTCAAGTCTCCCATGCTCAACCCTTAGAGTCGAATCATGTTGTCGCAACATAGTCTGTTCCTCGTTGGACAAGTAGTTTACATGCTCACCTACCGATTCGGTAGTTCTGGTGTGATTCCCCGCTCTGCCAACATGGAATCAGAGGAATTTATTTCTGGTGATTAGAAATTCATTTCTCGATATAATGTGGTTTGGATCCCACAATAAGCTGTTGCTAGATAACCAATTGGTTCCTAGCCATGTAAAAATATCTAATTCTTCAGGCCAGCCCTAGAAGAGCTGTTAATCAGCTCAGTGGTCTGGTTAAACTAAGATATACTTAACTTATACTCAACATAAAGTCAAGGGAACCTTTGGCTTGGACAGTGTGTCTGAGACCAAAAGGTTCTTTGCAATAAAGGGGTGCAATCAGATGGCTTCCTCTTCAGGGTCATAGCTGACAAAGCAGTCTCTAGTGATGACTACTGTCTCCTCTTTCTGTTGCAGGGATGTAATAACTGATGGTAAAGAGACATGAGAAAAAAACAATAAGAGAGAGGCAGAATGTGTAGGAATCTACTTTGTCAAAGTAGTCTATCGTTGCAGGAGAGAGCTGGTTGATGGCTGGCCCTTGGAATTTGACCCTCAGGAAAGAAAAATTGCGTAGGCAGAGGAGTTACTCTTTCTTACAGAATGTGGTTGACTACTGATACCAGACTTCTTGCAGGAAATCTCCAGAACTGCTCCAGGCACAGGCATTTGTTCTTTTTCTTAGCACAAGAATTGTCTCAAAATCTTTTTATCATTGCTAATATGTAATATATGCAAAAGGAAGAGTGCTCAACCAGTTCTTCATATGGTCACTGGCTCCATGATATGCACACTCACCCATAGAAGTGGTCATAAGCATGACTGTAGTTAAAGCTTGGGGATGACTTAGAGCAGTGCTGGTCATAGTTTTTATGTCTATAGGAGTTACTGCTTGTTCTTTTTCATACCTGAAGAAACACACTCGAAGAAGATGAATTTAAGCTTTCATGGTAACTGCTGGAGTCAAGAATTCATGAGAAGGCATTCTTTGTCCATAAGGATCATGATGTAGTCAGTGGTAGCTTGGAGGCATAAGATTGCCTATTGATATCTTGAAGAGTAGTCACAGCTTGTCTTTTTTAACACTGGTGTACGAGTAACTGCTGGCGTAACATTCATGAGAATAGTAGTCATTTCTATGAGCCATGCTGTGTACGTATGTGTATTTGCTGGCTGCAGGACATGCCCACTGAAGAGACCATAGGCAAAGTAACAGTCATGTACTGTAGGTAAGTCAGTCAATGGGAAAGGTGGGAGTCAGTCACACAGGTAAATAAATGGGTAGTGATGAGCAAGCAGTCAGATTTGTGGGCAAGGCAAGAGAAGAGTGGACACAACAGGCAGTGGGCATGTCATCATAAGTGGGCCAGACTGTAGGCACAGAAGGAAATTGGTGCTCAGTAGTCAAGGAGCAAGCAAATTACAAAAAACTGGACAAGGATATCATCCAGTGACTGTTGCTTCTTTACCCCCAGCAACAGTGAAGAGACAGCAGAAGGCATATCCACAGTAGAACTTTTCTGGTGTCCTTTGTCCATCGCAAAACAACATCTTGCGTCTGTTTTATAGTACACATGGTGGAAATGCAGGTCGTTGTTTGCAATGCATTATTTACATGGTATAAACTGTTTATGAAAAGTGCAGTACACTATGACGATTGTCCATTGCTGGTGAGGTGTGTAGTCAGAAAGTGTAGGAAGTGTTCCTTCTAAAATTTTTATCTTTACTTTGTCTAAGGGTATTGAGTCATTGAGGAGCCTGGAGGGTACGATGTATGTACTAGGAGTGCCCACCAGCTCTTTAATTTAATGTTAGTGTGGTTGAATAGGTTGTACCTGGTTTTCTGTTTGTACTTCGCCCTGGGCAGGGGCAATCTTGTATATTTTGTTGGTGATTGGCAAGTTCCATTGTTGCAAGTAAATTTTGTATACTACTTTGTTAGCATTCGGAGTACATACTCCTTCACTCCATAGTACCCACTACAGTAGAGGCAATCATAGCTATACTGCCACGCTGTTACTTTGTTGAGATGGGCACCAACCAGAGGCAGTATCTTAACTGCAGCAGCTCTCTCAACAGGTAAGAACAATAAGCATTTATTTAAATGCTAAGCCCATTTTTATTTTCGGTTCTCATGCACATTAAAATTATGTTAATGATTTGGGATACTTTTTGTCCATGAATCCCTCCTCCAGTCAATAAAGATTCAGCTAAGTCATTACTAGGTAAGTTACTTATATAAAGATTATATTTTTATAATACTATTTAAAATGAGATTTTTCTATGAACAAAGCCCACCTGCCTCCCCTCACATGGACTAGGGCTTAGGACATAAAACAAAATTGGTCTCTGGACTGTAGTTGTTCCTCTCTTACCCCGAAAGTGGGAGGGGCTATTCACCGACATACACAAGAATATTGTTACCGCTAGTTTTCAAAATTTAAACTGCTGTTGAGTAGAAACACTCGGCTAAGTAATTACTTGGTAAGTATATGTAAAATTTCATTTTATTATAAAATTCTATTTTAATTACTTATTCATTTATTTGCGGCTGCTATTAATATTGCAAACCAATCCAATAGTTCCTTTTGACTCTAATAAAAACTTTACTTAGAGGAAAAGTCACTTTTGGTTACTTGAGTGCATATCAGAAGTTCATTTTTTATAAGCCTTCCTTTATACCTTATTCTGGGAAGAATCACATTACAAATACAGCAGTTCATTATTATATGGAACAGTCAAGCAGGTTTGAAGAAATCGGAGCTAAAATAGTAATGCATATTTACTGGAAAAGTATGGTAAAGCTCAGCAATTTTATTACTGTATATAGTTTCTTTTTCTGCAAAATTTTGTATAAGTTTTCTTTCAGTACGAAATGCTTCATGTGACTCCACCAATGAGTTCTCCAGATGTTTTGCGGAAATGTTCAGCCCTTGTTGATGGTGCAGGTTACCTTAAAGTCAACAAAGAGACACTGCAACATGAAACTTTTCCAAATATTTTTGGCATTGGTGATTGTACTAATATTCCAACTTCCAAAACTGCAGCAGCAGTAGGTGAGTCTTGAATGTTGGAACTGTAAAAAGGAAAACAAGTGGAGTAACGAAACATTGATGGAATGTGGGGAAATACCTGTGGGAGAAAAATAAAGTGTACCCAGAGTGAAGTGAATCCGGAATGAGGTGCTCATTATTAAATGGATCTTCGAATAGAAGCTATGAGTGGAAAGATACTGCCTGAGAGAATTCAGTCCTCTGTTGTGGAGTATTTTGAAGGCTTTTTGATTATAAAGGATAGAAGTGAGGTAGATCTTGAAGATCATATTCTTGAATGAATAGGGTTAGATGTAAATTTGAGAATGCTTATGGAATTTGATAGTGTATAATTTAGGCCAAGTGCTGGGACTTGTGAGAATGCTTGTGGAAGTAACTGTTTAGGCTATATGGAAGGTATTGAAAGAGTGAATAATGTGTTAAGGGTGAAGAATGAGAAAACACAAGGTTAATGGGATTACAAGCAAGATCTTGCATTGCAGCAATGGTTTACTGTGATTGGGTGGGTGACCAAGGTATGTATGGTTTTAAATAAATCCTAGACAGTGAATGTAATCCATAATCCCGCATTTATCCAGCACAATGTACTACTTCAGTTTTGCTTAATTCCTCCAAATTTTGCAGAATGCTTCTCTTCAGTAAATAATAGAAAAAGCTCTTCAAACATTTTTCCTACAGATATGGAAGCTGTACGTAAAAAAATTTTTCTCCAGTCTAGTATAAAAATTCTTGTGTAATGAATTCAATCAGGACGAAGTTGAGGCAAAACCCTAGTAATGGTATAAAAATGTTAAGCTCTTCATTAGATAGATTTAATTGCTCTGGTGGTACAGTATGTAATTTAGTATGAAAATTATCTCCAAACTGCTGATGACATTGTGCAAATTGTCAAAATATTTTTGTATATATTTAGGTTCTTAGTGTCTTTTGCTCTTTTATGGCCTAAAATTTAGACTAGCAAAGTAACTAGTATCCCATTTACCGTATGCTTCATTGCATTTTGTGTAATCTTGGACAGGTAAAAGATGTATTTTACAAACATTTTGCATTTTATATACCAAGAATTTTGATAAATTAATTTTACAAAATACTTGCAACTCAGGCTGTTTATTATAATGGTACATAAAGTCTATAAATAATATACATCCCATTATTGATCTCAGTACGTATGTTGTTAAATTTTGTAGTCATTACTTCATATTTTTCTAGCTGGGCAAATTGGTGTTTTGCGGAAAAACCTAAGTAAGGTAATGGACGGCAAAACTCCTGATTCAGCTTATGATGGCTACACCTCATGTCCATTAGTTACTGGTAAGTTATCATAATATTTATGTTTATTCTTTTATATTTATTTTCTGCTGTTCTTTTTTATTGTTATTATTGTTACTGCACTACTAGTATTATCATGCTACAGTTCCTTGCTTGGATTATTATCATCTTTTTGATAGGCATAGCACTTTTTAATCCAATTTGGCTAAAAAACTTGGCCTCATGCCCAGAGGTTTAGGGCATTTACCCTTCCTTTATAAAACAGTCTCTCCTATTGACCTCTCTATAGGGAAGGTAAGCTGGGTAGTTTAGGGAAACAAGCCTGACTTCGATAGTGCAGGTTCTTTCAGTGCTAGACACATAGGTATTGCAAGCCTACCAGGTTGTGCAGATTCTTTGTTGAAGAATTTTTGTGCTGAGCAAGAATACTACCAGTAGAATATCATGAACTACATACATGTCAACCATCACTAATCCAGCAATCATTAATCCCATTTTATCATTAATTTGGGACTAATTTTGGCTAGCATGATTTCAAATTTGCTGGGTCACCACACCAACCTGATGCTATTGTTTGTTGGCGCTATGTACTTGTGTGCGTACGTACATTACCAAAGCCCACAATTGTATTTATCCTTTGGGTTGTAAAAATATAGCAAATGCAGTAAAATTATAAATGGTTATAGAATAAAATATAAGTAATAAAATTATAAGTGTTAACAACATGAAACAAAAATTGTAGACAGTTCTGCATTGCCAGCGAATGCGTTGTGCATGTTTACCCTACTTACAGGACTGTGATTATCTTTTGGGTTGTAAATGAGAATAGCACAAAATATAAGTAGAAAATAAATGTAACACGAACCAAAAACTGTAGCAATCTCCGAGCGCAGAGAACCATGAGGGTGTCTACGTATATTCATACATAGCCTACACACATGATTGCATTTACCTTTTGGGTTTTGAAAAAAAAAAATTAGAAAACACAGTAAAAACATAAATGAGCACAAAATATAAATTTATAAATCGTAAGCACAACATTACAAAACACAACAAGCTGTAACGAGTTTTCTGATTCCGCCAAAGCAAACGAGTGTGCATATGTATGTATGTTAGGCACACAATTACATTTATCTTTTGGGTTGTAAAAAAATTAGAAAATACAGTAAAAATATAAATGAGAATAGTGTAAAATATAAATAAAATATCATATACAGAACAAACCAACCAAAAGCAAGCTGTAACAAGTTAAATAATGTCAGTGAAGGAGTGTGCGTGTTCGTACATGCGCTAAGCACATGATTAAGTATATATTTTGGGTTGTAAAAATTAAACAGAAGATTCCGTAAAAATACTAATGAGGGTAACGTAAAATATAATTGAAAAAATCGTAAAGTGTAGCAATACGAACCAAAATTACCTTTAGCATATTCTTTAATGCCAGCGAATGAGTATGTGCATGCGTAATTACTCTAGGCACATGATTATGTTTATCTTTTGGGTTGTAAAAATAAAAATGAGAAAATGTAGTAAAGATATAAATTTAAATACCATGAAATATAAATTTAAAAAATCATAAGCATAAAAAAAAACTCAAACAAGCAGTAGCAAGCAAGTTCTCCAATGCCAGCAAATGAGTTGTGCATTCTTAACATACCTATGCATGTACATACACAATTATTTTATACACAATTATTTTAATTTTTTGGACTGAACAGTGTTCCCCCCATATTCGCGGGGATGTGTACTAGACACACCCCCGTGAATAGTTAGAACCTGCGAGTAGTTAAAACCACCACTAAAAATGCTTATAACTGCCTATCTTGAAAGTTCAGATACCAAATGTATACCTTAGATAACATCCTACTTCAAAAATATACCTAAAATTACTAACCTATTACTGTGTTAATCTTTGAGGTTATATTATTAATATCATTTCAAGGTCATCTTAAACATTTTACTGTTAAAAAAAAGTATATACCTACAGCCAATAACAGAGAGAGACTGGGAATCGCTATTTTTTTTTATTAATCTTATTAATATTTGAAAGTTAGTTACAAGGTAAATCATATATTTATACTACAAAACATATAAACATACATGAGAGAGAGAGAGAGAGAGAGAGAGAGAGAGAGAGAGAGAGAGAGAGAGAGAGAGAGAGAGAGAGAGAGAGTTATCCTTAGTGAAAAGAGTGAAATGGATAGATTATTGTATTTCTTTAAAATACTATCACATAATGTTATGAATTTTGAAATTAGTTATATTATTATTATTATTAAGCAAAAACTTTAATAAACACATACACATGTACCATAGAAATTCTCTCATCTCGGTGAGAGAGAGAGATTACATGATCTTGAGTGGGCAACATTCTCCCCCTCCTGTCACATTACTTGATATATTTGACAGCTGTTGGACCCAGCCATCTCAGCTTGGCTATCTGGAGTTCAAAGACAAGATGCGGGGTAGAATGGATTTTCTTTCATTCTTACATAATTTTTTTATTTATAAACTAAAATCTTGATGATTCACTATAGTATTTTCTTTAATGAATTTATATTTTTGCTGTTTACATCAATATTGATATTTTAAAATGAGTAAATCATTTATTTATCATACAAAAAAACATAACATCTCTGTAAGAGAGAGAGAAGAGAGAGGGAGAGAGAGAGGAGAGAGAGAGAGAGAGAGAGAGAGAGAGACGAGAGAGAGAGAGAGAGAGAGAGAGGAGAGAGAGATTATCGTAGTATTTCTGTAAAATACTTTCACTTATGATTTTTGTAATTTCAGTTACGTATTATTATTATTATTATTTGAAAATATTAATAAACATATTATACATATGTGTACCATAAAAATATCTCATCTCAGTAAAGAGAGAGAGAGAGAGAGAGAGAGAGAGAGAGAGAGAGAGAGAGAGAGAGAGAGAGAGAAACACTCCCTCCCCTCCTGTCACATTACTTGATATATTTGACAGCTGTTAGACCTCAGCTTGGACCTGGAGTTCGAAAGAAAGATGTGTGAAGACTGAGATTTCCTTCATTCTTATATAATTTTAAAATTATAAACTAATATCTTACTAATTCTGTAGTATTTTCTTCAATGAATTTATTCCTCTTTACCCTTAAATGCAGCCGCCGGTATTTCCAAAGAAATGTCTCCCGTATACCGACGGCGTTCACGAGTGAGCGCCGTGGAAAAAAGTTTTTTGGGTTTGTTTTTTTTTCAAAAATCACAGCACGCTTAATTTTCAAGATTTAAGAGTTAATTTTTGGCTCCTTTTTTGTCATTGCCTGAAGTTTAGTAAGCAACCATCAGAAATGAAAGCATATTCATTATCATGTATAAATATTGGAATACCATATATGACAGCGCGAAAAAAAAAATTCATATATAATTGTATACAAATCGCGCTGTGAGCAAAACGTTAAAACTAATGAGTTCATTATTTTTTTAGTTTATTTTACACTAAATGCGATGATTTTGGTATATAACAAATTGTACAAAACGATCAAAGCAACACAGAGAAAATATTATCACAATATGATGCATGAAATTCGTAACGCACTGACGTAAAAAAAAGCTGTTTTAAAAAAATTCACCATAAAATCGAAATATTGTGCTAGAGACTTCCTGTTTGTTGCAAAATAAAGGTAATTGATTGACTATTACTAGACTGTAAGTGTTGTAGCTTATAATTGCAGTTTTTTCGACCATTTCGGTCAAGTTGAAGTTGACTGAAGGTCAAATTTTTTCTATTTATCGTTATTTATATGAAATATTTCAAAACTGACAAAAGCTACAACCATGGGTTGTTTATTGTTGTATTCTACATGAAATTGCGCCACATTTCATATAAACTTTATGTAAACGGCTAATTTAAGATGGTGCAAACATTTTTTCGGAAGAGTTACCGCGCAGACGTAAGGAAACTGTTTTCTTTCATAAATTCACCATAAATCGAAATATTGTGCTAGAGACTTCCAATTTGTTGTAAAATGAAGGTAAATGATTGAATGTTACTAGAATATAAGAGGTTTAGCTTACAATTGCGTTTTTCGACCATTTCGGTAGAGTCAAAGATGACCGAAGGTTGAAATTTTGGCACATATCGTTATTTATTATGAAAATATTTCAAAACTGATGAAAGCTACAACCATGAGTTGTTTTTTGTTGTATTCTACATGAAATTGTGCACATTTTCATATATAAAACTCTATTAACGGCTAATATAAAATGGTGCAAAAATTATGTCAAAGTGACGAAATAATTTCCGAGATGTGTCGCTGATGCTTTTTAGTGCGAGAAGAAAGAAATTCGCGCTTGTGCGCCTGGGTAAAGATTGTAAACAAAACAACAGCTTGATCCGTGAACTCCCAGCATCCTCCTAAGGTGCGTGATTCAAAAGTTTTTGCCTAGTAGGCCTATAACTATTTTTCTGCGAATTTAAAAAAAAAAAAAATTTCGTCGACGTTTCGTACATCGGGTTCGGCACCCAACAGACTATTTTCGTCGACATTTAATACGTCCAATAGCTGTGTGTTAAAGGGTTAATATTGGAAAATTAGTAAATCTTTTATTTATCATACAAAAAACATACATCTCTGTAAGAGAGAGAGAGATGATTATTATTATTATTATGTGATATTTATATTTTATCTTATTAAACTTACTAATGCAGTATTGATCAATATTAATATTTTAAAATTAGTAAATAATTTTTTTATACATAAAAATGTATTTAGTCATGAAAATAACATCAAAATACACTAATTGGTGATTATTTATGTCAGAAAAACCTACAAATAGGCGAATTTCCCACAAATAATGGATAGATATAGTCCAGAGAGAAATCAGCAAATCCGTGAGTCCGCGAATGCTGAGGGCCCACTGTACAAATGAAAAATTATAAAATTCAGAAAAAGTATAGATGAGAATGGTATAAAAATATAAATACAAAAAAAACCATAAGTATGACAACACAAACTAGAAGAAGCTGTAGCAAGTTCTTTGATGTCAGTGACTGAATTGTTGCCAAATATGAATAAAAATTTCATAGAATATATAAAAAAAAAAATCCAAGATGAAAATGGGAATCATGACAGCCCTTCAACCTAAAACATGTAAATGTGCTTAGTTGCAAATTCAACCTCTTCACCTTGGAAGCAGCAGCGATAAACTTTGCATAAGTAAACAGAATTACCTGTACCATTTATTTTGTCTGCGTTTTCATTAAAAATTTTTTGTTATTCCCATGCAAAAATGCAAATGGTGAATATAACAATGAATAGTAAGAGACTAAAACTTGGTAAGAGCAAATTTACACCTTATTAGGTAGTTATAATCTTAAATCAGAGGGAAAACCCAAAGTTAGCATTGAATTATCTAAATGAAAGTTAACTTTCAAGAAAATTCTGATTAGCCCATTATTTGCTGATTATGTAAAACTTTCCAAGAAAAAAAAGCTTACTGAAATACACAAGGAAATAAGTTCCAACCAAACAATACTTGAAGCTAACAGACATAGTTGCTCTTCTCTTCTACAAACAAGAAAACCCACACAGTACTTGACATTCTTAGCAAAGTACTATCCAAACTTCAAAAAGTCAATGAAAAAGTAGCTAGCCACTACATGACATGAGTGAAGTAAAAGTAAATACTAGATTAGAAAATTAATTAAAGGTCAAGTGAATAAAAATAATAGTTGGAAAATTAAATGTTTAAGTTTGTGGGGACTTCATGAAAAACTGAGAAATGTTGCACATAACTGACTGTTGTGGCTGGCAGACACACTCAGACCCATCCAACTTTACTAGTTCCACTTAAAAATTGCTTAGTTGCCATGAGATTAAATGCTCCAGATAAATGTTAACTTAAATTGTACGTTTGATTTTTAAAGAAATTTTTCCAAGGCAGTAATAACTGTATACTACTATATACTACTGTATATAGTCAACCCCTTGCTATTGTTGACTCCAGATTTGCACTCTCGTATTTGCATATTTCTCTTTGGACCTTTTATACCTATTATTCGCGGAAATTTGCACATTCGCGGTATTTTTCTGTAAGAAATATCCACAGATTACTGAATTTTCACATCAATTTCATGATTAAGTTCACTTTTCCTGATAAACTATTTAAAAAAGACAGCATAAGCATTTTAAGTGGAGTTTTATTGAGTTTGAACTAACAAAATAGGCAGTTTTAAGCATTTTTTATAGGGGCATGAAGTAGTTGCGGATTCCAGCTATGCGAAGGGGGTGGTGGCACGAATCCCCTGTGAAAACGGGAGGGTCCATTGTACTTATGATCAAATTTGTCTGACGTGAATTCGTTAAAATTGTGAGTACAACATTAATTTTCAATTATCTACCTTATATTTTAGTTGCTGACCACCTACCTCCCTTATTCAGTCATTGTTCTGTCAACAGGATATTCAACTTGCATACTGGCTGAATTTGATATGAATGGAAATCCTTTGGAAACCTTCCCTATTAATCAAGCAAGGAACGCTGGACTATGTTCCACATGAAGAAGGATATAATGCCAACCATGTACTGGTGGGGAATGCTGAAGGTAAGTCAGGCAAATTATTTTTTTATTTTAGATTTAAATTTATGATTCGTGATTAATAGAATTTCATTATTTTGGTAGTACTCCTAGAAACTCTTTTGCAAACACTGGAATATTGGTTTCTGAAGACAAAAAAACTAGAGATTAAAGTTTTGGAGTAGGATATTTGCATCATATTTTTCAATAAGTTTTCTTAACAGCATACATAATTCTGAGGTTTACAATGGCTAAACTTGTTTGTCTTAATATATCTTACAACATCTTTTAAGGCAGTAAGGTCAAAATTTTACCCATATTTAATACCATTGTAATAACTAAATCTGGTTACTTATGAACAATTAATGTAGAGTATACTAGTAAATCTTGTAAATCTACTGCTGCAAAATAGACACAATATTTAACCTCTTGTTTGCCACATAGGTTATACACATGCCATAAAGTGGCATTTATAATCACACACCAGTAT
The DNA here is from genome assembly GCF_015104395.2 of Macrobrachium nipponense. Taxonomy (NCBI): domain Eukaryota; kingdom Metazoa; phylum Arthropoda; class Malacostraca; order Decapoda; family Palaemonidae; genus Macrobrachium; species Macrobrachium nipponense. The sequence continues at coordinate 15,914,624 of NC_061108.1, forward strand.
GTCGAATATTTGTGTTTTACTTTGTTGATGATGAGACAAAAGACGACAGTATTTTTTATAGTAACCAACTTTTGAAAATATAAATTTTAAGAATTGATAGTGTTTACCCTTTTCAGTATTTTTAAAAATGTATACAATCCCCTCATGATGGAAAAGAGTATGTATAATACATGTATATTTAAGTGACTGGAAAAATCAGTTTTCCCTTGGTTTCATTACTCGTTCTACTTCAGTTACATTAAAAAAAATAAATGAGCAAGTGATATAAAATAACCCTACTTGTAGACACTTAGTCTACCCAAAATCACTGAAAAATATGATTAAAATGACTAAACGTTTCTGTAATTTATTTTCATTTGCAGTGGTTACTGGGAAGGACCTAAGTATGTACGGAAGGCAATGCATCTTGGATTTTCCTAAGTAAATATCCTGTTATTTTTTAAGTTGTTACTTATACTGTGAAACTTAATATTGTATTCATATTTTTAACACAATTTTGGCATAGTATTTAATGATCATTTTGTATTATATTTCTGTATTTAAGCTTTACTAGTGAAAGCCAAAACTCTCTTGTAACTACAAGTAATGGTTTTGTTTATTGGACAAGAGGAATAAACTTAGAAAAACCTAAAAGAAGAGTTATGATGGTTATGTCTGTACAAGAGTGTTTTATTTAAAAGCAAAGTGCTTCATGTCTGTGCACAGATAAATAAGAAATAATTCCTATTTTTTTTATTAAAAGAACCGCACAATATAGAGAATTGTATTCAGTCCAGGCTTCAACTTTGTGATAGACCACTTACTCTTCAAATACGATCTCGGAGATAGTTTTTTTTTAGTGGATCTTGGATAAAATTATTTTATTTAATCCTACATGTGAAATTGTATTGCAGTAATAATATTAGGTGTAGTACAGGTCAAAGTAAAAATTTTTCATGGTGGTCATAGAGCAGACAGAAAAGAATGTGTTTAACAATTGATTAGCATTTACGTATATGATTACTCTACTGTCTTCATTAACGCAGTCCCTTGTGTGCCACACAGATCATGGAATATTAATTGAAATTTCATTTGAAATAATCAGTAATGCATAGATGAATTAGGGTTTTTATTTTTGATAATCATATAGTACAAATTCCAAATGACAATCATGAATCACAGATAACCAATGTTTTGTCACACACACAAAAGAAAAAAAAAAAAAAAAGATAAAGCAATCCAGATTACTCATAAGTACTAATTTGTGAATGTATATTTTTGAGACAAGTGAAAAGTATGATACATAGTTGTTGTTCAGTGTGCATGCAATA
>NC_061108.1:15916433-15954859 GCF_015104395.2 Macrobrachium nipponense
AATCCTCTGTCCGACTGACCTCTTTGTATAGGCCTTAACTGTATACAAAGACATAAATAGGACATGCGTTTTGTCTTATTGCCCTAGGAACCAAGTGGAAGGGTGTTATTCCGCTCTTCTTAACAAATTTACGGCAGGCATTACGGCATATAACAGTAAGACGAGGGGTAGCAGTTCCACGAAAGCCAAGTGTCGAATATCAATAATTTATGCTCAGTTCCAAGTGTTACTGCGGTTCTGTCCTCATCAAACTTGCACAAGTGGTGTGCGCGCCTAGTTTATTACGGCTATAGTAGATTCACATCAGCCGTGCATGCGATGTCTAGGCCAGTCCCCTTACGACGCTCCTGATTGGCTGTTGATAAGCCAATCACATGGCTGGAAACTCTCAGTTCCCCCCTCCCCTCCCCCGAGAGTCCACATAAACTGGACGTACGTTCCACCTTTCCTGGGGGATATTGGTGAAAGACATATCCCTCAAGAGAGATGGAGCATACATCCTGCCTATGTGAACTCTCGAGGGAGACTGAGTTTCCAGCCCTGTGACTGGCTTATCAACAGCCAATCAGGAGCGTCGTAAGGGGACTGGCCTAGACATCACATGCACGGTTGATGTGAATCTACTATAGTACTAAAAATGAAACAGACTTATTCGAATAGCAAAAGCAACACTCCTGGTCGATATTTATTCGTGATAGACATTACCCACAACAAAACAGAATCAGTTTCAGAATTGAATATAGAAATTTAGGCCAAAGGCCAAGCGCTGGGACCTATGAGGTTGAACAGCGCTGAAACGGATACTGGCAGTAGATAGGTTTGAAAGGTAACGGGAGGAAAGCGTGAAAGCAGTTGCACTATGAAACAATTGTTAGGAGAGGGTGGACAGTCAATGGAAGAAAGAAAATATGAACGGAGGTACAGTAAAATGAATGAAAGTAGTTACAGCTAGGAGCCGAAGGAACGCTGCGAAGAAGCTTAAGTAATGCCTACAGTGCGCCGCATGAGGTGCACTGACGACGCTAACCCCCTACGTGCAGAATCAGCTTTAGAAAGAGACATTCCCATTCACCGTTGCAGATACCAGCGGGAACGGTAGAACTTCAGGGGACACCAATACTCGTGTCTCCTCACGCCAAACATCAGTCAAATCAATTTTTCGACATGGCAACACTCATCGATTCCCAAACAATATAGCAATTCCAAAGCAGCAAGTCTGATTCCTTGCAGGAATGTCCGCAACCAAATGACAGAGGCCTCGGATTTTGTCAACTGACCTTTCATGGCAATTCTACGTTTCGATTATGATCAATCATCCCAAGCAAGTTTGCCTATTATTAAGAATCAGAACACAAGTAAAACACTTAATTCATTCCATTACCTTACACCGCAGTACTTCTGAGAAACCTATTAGGCCAAGTCTACATGGCGTATAATTCCTCTCTCTCTCTCTCTCTCTCTCTCTCTCTCTCTCTCTCTCTCTCTCTCTCTCTCTCTCTCTCTCTCTCTCTCTCTCTGTTCCGTTCGTCTACTCAAACAAATGCTTTCAGCTATTAAAGATTACAGATTCCATTAATCTAAACCCACGGTAATTTAATGATGTCATCTAACAGCAAAAAACTTATTTGTATTATTCGTGGGAAACTAAAGAATCCTTTAATTATGATCAAACTGCTGTACCTATATTCTAGCTAAAAGAAGAAGTTATTGATCATTAAACTTATTTAACATTCATGTTGGTTACGCGGTTTCTACCAAGAATAAAAATCGTCAGTACGAGGCAAGGATAAAGTTGCGTGTAAAATAGACACTATGGTTAAGTGCAAAGAATATAGAAAATAAATAAAAATAAAACTTAAATAAATTACAACATGCATTATAATGTATCGCAGGCATCAATTAAGAAAATGTGTGGCTGGACTGTAAGAGGTTCTTAGATTTATAAACAGAACCCTCCTTAACAATATAGTTTCTGGCATCATTTCCGGAAAGTTAGCTTATACATCGAGGAAAATGGTGAATTTGGAGTTGACGGAGAAAAGAGAAAGGTTTATGAATATTCAACAAGCCACCTCAACGTCAGACCTTATTTATTCTTGAACTGCAATGCTCTCAACCTTTAGAACGAAAAAAAAAAAAAAAGCCGTTGGTTTGATTTTCGCTAATGGAATCGGCCATCGGCCATTTCGAATCACTTTCCCCAAGCGAGGAAGCACGCAATCCGCAGACTGGGCTAGCAGTGGCTATGCCTGTCCGTCCGTACTCTTCCTGTCAGCCCTCAGACCTTAAAAAAATACTGAGGCTAGAGGGCTGCAAATTGGTATGTTGATCATGCACCCTCCAATCATCGAACATACCAAATTGCAGTCCTCGAGCATCTGCAGTTTTTATTTCATAAATGGCAACGATAAAAGCCAGGCCACCACCGGCCCGTGGTTAAAGAAACTTCGGCGCATTTTTTGCTACTTTCTCTTTTCCTCTGATGCGGTACCAATCTTTTCCTATGGTCGAGGCATTACAATGTCGCTACAAACCAGATTATACCTTACGGAAATACTTCCTGCTCCCAGAAAAAAAGGAATCATACCTTAACGACAGAGCTTACCAATGATAAAAAGTGAGAATCCATAAGAAAAGAAATTCACAAACTATATTTACGACAATGCTTGCGAACACGTCTACCAACCTTTCCGAGTCTCCGCGACCTTGGGAGAAGCCTTTAAGAGCACCAGTGGTATGATCTTCATGAAAAGCAACATTTGTTGGTACGACTGATATCAGATATTAACACACACCGTATGATATGTTATAAAACCTCATTACCAAAAAATCATCACGAGAATACCGAAACCCTGGAGTCAATGTCACGATGCTTGAGGTACGGAGGTGAAATATGTGGTACTTTAGGGAGTTGGTTAACATGATGATGGCGAAGATGCTGCATGCATATACAATGTGGCTTGCGAGTTTACATTCCCAAGGGCAAGTATACTATATATATATATATATATATATATATATATATATATATATATATATATATATATATATATATGTGTGTGTGTGTGTGTGTGTGTGTGTGTGTGATACACTAATATATGTATGTGTATATTACGTGTGTGTGTGTGTAAGAATATCCTAGCCTCAGAATTTAATATCACTCAAGTAATAAAATCTACTATAGAGGCAACGTGGCACATAATTGTTTAAACTTCAAAAAAATGGTTTTGTCGTAATTAGTCTAAAAAAATCGGCAAGAAAAATCCCTCCCAGTTCAACTAGCCGAATATTACTGGAATTCCCACTCAGCGGGCGTATACAGCATCCCTCCAAACGCAAGGTAATCCAAACGTATGCGAATAGGTCTACTTCTGAAAAACAAACAGCTCTCTGCCCCAACTCAGGAACCAGATATACAAGGCTGTGAACATTACTACATCTGTTGGGAGTCATCTGTTTAAAAGCTTTGGGATATACGGAAGGAAATTATGGAAGCATCAGAGTTAGCAAAGCAAAAAATCGGACACTTTGCTCAAACAGCAAGAGCCTGTGTCAACATACAACTGGCTTAATCTTGAATAATAATGGCCATCTTCATGGCCAATGTTAACACGCAGTCTCTAGGCTCCCACTTGCAGGAAAATTTCTCCTTCACGATGAGCACCTCATAATCACTTTTGTAACCGACTTCTACACTGTTCTTGTTCATAAGTTTTGAATGTACTGTCGAATATTAGTCCACCTAAAGAGAGAATTAGAGTTATATCTGAAATACAATTCAGTTTTCTAGTGTGTGTTGTTAGGAGTTACCTCTGTCACATATTCATGCTGTCTGAATACAGCTCGCCATATATATATATATATATATATATATATATATATATATTATATATCTATATATATATATATATATAGATATATATATAATAGTGTGCGAGAGCGTGCATGCGTATGTATACGGTATATAAAAGTTCCATGATTCTGCATTTTGAGGCGACAAAGCGTCAGTGGGCGTTGATAATTTGTTTACAAACATTGTGAAAGCTCAGGGTGAGGACGCTCTCTATAAACAGTGGCCTTGCCTCCGCAAGTTCCTTGTGAAAATTCTCAGTAAAATGGTCGTAGTTTACACAATGTTGGCGCCATTTAGTCTCAATGAGTAGAACTACTGGCAGGCGGTGGAACGACCCGTAGCTATGGGATTTCCCCCCGGTAGCCGTTGGTCGTGGGGAAGGAACGCTTATTTCAGAACACACCAACCTGTCATTCTATGACCAGGGTACAGTACAATGAAAGACTTTTTTTTTTTTTTTTTTTTTTTCTTTTTTTTTTTTTCTTTTTTTTAAATACCGTTACAGGGCCCACTAGCCCTCTCATCCGAAGGCCAATGCAAAAGTGCCTTCGGGTTATAGCAGAGATCAGAGGGGACAAGTGCATCCGTCTCCTTGGTACCACGGTTAAATGGCTACGATAACCAGTTCCACTCTCCCGAATACGCATAAATAAAACAATTGACCATTGTCGGAGTAAATTGACCCTCTGACAAACGATGAAGTAACTAATGCATGAGTTGAGATGCCATTAGTCACAAAAATCAAGATTTTTTTTCCAATCACTCCCATATAAACGTAGCAAATCACCGTACTACTTACATTCATTAAAATTTTCATCTTCTCTGCCTCCAAACGAGTCCTCGGCATATTGAGAGAGAGAGAGAGAGAGAGAGAGAGAGAGAGAGAGAGAGAGAGAGAGAGAGAGAGAGAGAGAGAGTGTAATGGCAATCTACATCTTTGTGCCAAGGATAGCTATTAAGAGGCAAAACGCTTTACTGACTAAAACACCAACACGAAAACTGGTCTAGCGTACAACTTTACGATGGAACTGTGAATGAGTGTTGAGATAAGATAACGGAAAAAAAGGAGAAAATGCCAAACTCAATAACATACCAGATATTTGCAGAAACAACTAATGGACAACAGAGCTTGGTTCTACATTAAGGTGGTCTTATGTCGAGTACAAAACAGGTAGAATATCAAAGCCAATGAGATATTTAACGATAACTTACTGAAAGTAACTTGTTATAAATACGAGGTCTAAGTCAGATTAATCCTGGCAAAAACGATATAATATCAAAAATTTTCAGCGTGTTTTTTTTTCGGAGAGAAATGGGACAAAAAAATCAGACATGTGAAATTTGACACTTGCATTAGTTCTTTTTATTACTGCATCAAAACTGGTTCAAACCTCTTTTGCCTATCAGTGAGCTTGATTTTGCTTCCACCTTACAATTCCTTAATAAATAATAAATGACTACCGTTTCATGATTTACACCAAACTCCAGTAATTCAATCTTCTTTCACATTTATAATCACTTGAAAAAGGAACATCCTACTTTATTTCTATTTCAATACGCACGTCTGCCCTAGCATGTGTTAAGCCTAAATAAAACCAATTAACTGTTTGTGCTAAAATAATGTTGCATTATGCTGAAGGTTTTCGCGGGAAATAAAACGACGTCATGTAACAGGCGAATTAGGGGTTGAGACTAGCGTCAACGACAAAGAGCCTCAAAGCAGCTTCAAGCAGTCACATATGTACGCCTCGTAACATATGCGGACTCTTAACGCTGCCTGAATATTATGGACCTGTTTTAACTACAATTTTTTCAGCAGTCTTCGGCAATTATTAGACACCAACAGGTAGTAATCAGATTATATTACCCACTCTCATCTCTATCCTCTCTACGTGACATACCACCAGAAAAACACAAATACCATCTTTTCACCTAGGCCTACCTTTTCCTCCTATCGACTTTTTCAACATTCGCATAACTCTCAATTCGCATTTAATATCCAGACTTTTAACCTTAATAAACTCCTCCATTTTCCTTTCATTCATATGACCTATACTTAGCTCCCACACGGAATAGCTGGTTCTACGATCCCTTAATACATTTGAAGTCTGCCATTCTAAACCGCCCTCCTACTCCGACCCCGCCCTCCCCCCACCAACACCCCGCCCCCCCCCCCTCTCTCTTTCTCTCTCCTAAATATGCATTTAGGTCAACTAATGCAACGTCCTTTGCCCCTAGACAAAACTAAAAATGTCTGTCAACTTAGCAACCTAAATTTAGGCAATATGGCTAGATCTGCTGACTAACGCTCTGATTTGTGCCGCGTAATCAACACAAGATCTCATTCGAATGTCTGCAAAATTTACATACACAGGTGTTAATATAAAAGTGGGCATCATTTACCAACACCTAGCACACTGGCCTTTCAGCTATTTCCGTCAGCAAACATGTAATCTGCATTTTAGCTTTTACCTAATTACAACTTGAGGCTACTCTAAGTAATCACTTCAGCCTATAGGACACGTTCCGTTAACTTCTCGTGTTTTTCACTTGAGAATTTTGCAATCTCTTAATTTCATTTTTTGAATAAGATTCCATTTACTCCTTGCGTGTATTTTACCACAGAATTTTGATTTTGCAATCTCTTAATTAAATTATCCTTTTGTTAGTTACACATCTCCCAATCATCAGCAAGCAAGCAACTGGAACAGATAAATTTTTTTTTCAATCTACTAAACCTAAACGAAACCATCAGGGTATTGCAAAATGAAAAGCGAGCAGTTGCAAACATATATTTTTAAAAAATTAACGCAATTATCTGTCACCGTATGAACGACATTCCAAACTACAACACCTAATATAGATAAACGTCGGCAACTTTAAGCACAATCTAATCTTTGACAAATCATGGACTAGCGTAAATCGCTTATTTATATTTAAGAAGTTTGGCGAAGGCAAAAGTTGCCGGCGTGTGTTTATATGTTACAGCAGTGTGGACGCACCCTTAAAAAAAAAGGAAAAAAAATTCTTACGCCAATTTGGGAAACTGTTTTAAACGCATGGAATGTCGTGCAAAGTCATTCTGACAGCGCAAACCATGAGCAGGCTACTAATGCTGTAATCAGTGTAAGGCACTGAAACCGAAATGAGTTTATTTGCTCGTTAGTAACTGCGTGAATAATAAATGCCTTTAGAAGCTTTTATGCACTCGACTAAGTTTCCCGAATACTCCACGATCGAAGCATAATTATACACAAAAATGGTGTCCGAAGTATTCAAATCGATTCTAGGACCCACACCATTGAGTCAGCTTTCGAAATGGCGACCACTTATGTCTTTAAATGAACTTTGCTCCACATACATTCATTAGAGTTTAAAAATATAAAATCATAACATGGAACAACATAATCATGAAATTAACAAGCACCATTAAACAAGAATCTTTATACACAAACAATACTTGCAACTACATTCAAAAACCACTGCACGAACGTATACCTAATAATTATTCGCTTCTGTGGTCAGAAAGGTTTAATTGCAGTAAAAGAGGCAAAGTAGAAACACGACCCTCTTAGACGCGGGGATTAATTAACAAATTAAATAACCAGGGTAATCGCCAATAAAAGGCAACACAAGAGTTGTTCACAATGACATTGATAGAGACCCTCGCTGCAGTTGCACGCAAGTCCTAATGTTGCTCATAAATTGGCAGGGCCGTCCCAGCATTAAAAGTGAGTGAGAGAGAGAGAGAGAGAGAGAGAGAGAGAGAGAATTTTCATTCTTAAAACACATTAAAAACTTAATAGGACTACTGTAAGCCGAAAAGTCTAGTAACGTTATCGCCAAAAAAACGCACCCAAGTCTGACTAACTACATTAACACGTTGCCGTTTTATTTTGGAGCAATAAACAAACAACCAAAGAGAACTCGGGCCTCGACTGCAACAATACGTATCCAGGCTAATGAGAAAGAAAAAAAAATCTGAAGGACCACTTCAAGCGGACTTGCGTAAGACCCTCTCCTTGTGGATATGACGAGACACCGTATATACTATATTTATCCGGTGTATTCACACCTGCGAAGTACAACGTATGGAGTATGTTATAAAGTTAAATTTCGGTCAAGTCAATAATAATAATTATTAGTATAATAATAATGTACGCATGATTACCAATGCCTGACATTTACATCTTCAAATGTAAGCAAACTGACATTTGAAAAGCACACAACCGAGAGAGAGAGAGAGAGAGAGAGAGTACAAATCTACCTTACGGTCGGTCATCCTCTGCGTTCTCAAGTTCAAAGACCGGAAAGCGTTGGCAACCGGTTTAAAGATCGCATTCAAAACTCCGCTCGCAACATGTACGCCAACTCCCTTAGCACCAGGATTCCTGGATTTCGACAAATGTCGACTTCCAACGCTGTGAATACGATTCGGCAGCTTGAGTCCATCGATCCACCTGCACTGAGAACGAAATCCACACAAATAGGTCAATCAATTCCAAAAGTCAGTTCGTTCTTCATCTGAACTGGTGCGATTACCAGAACAAAGGACGTAGTACCGTATTAATGGTTATTGGGATGTTAGATGACTCCCGGGGCTGTTGTTTTCTTCAATTAGTCATCCCTAATCAAGGGGATACATATGGATCTCATTTGGATAAAATGGACGAGGGGAGCAACTAGAAAAATGGCTTTTTAATTGTTTGATATCGTCGTTCGTTCGGATTTGTTTTTATAGTGATAATGCAAAAATGGGATACAATACATATGTACAAAAAAAAAAAAATTATAAGGTACACCATATTCTCACGATGATCACATGGGACTAGCAGTACGTACATAGATACAAAAATACGTTCACACTACGACAGAGAGAGAGAGAGAGAGAGAGAGAGAGAGAGAGAGAGAGAGAGAGAGAGACGAGAGAGAGAGAGTAGGAAGAGAGAGGGAGGAGGAGCTGCTGTGGAAGAGAGGGAGAGAAGAGAGGAGAGAGAGAGGGGGGGGGGGGGGGTTGAGAGGGGGGGGACTTAGCATGATTATAGGATTACCTCCCTTTAAGCCGCCTGTCCTTGATAACTAATACTAAATCTAATCTGTATGACAAATATCAGCTTTGAATCTTGTGTTTACTGAGTCAACGCCACGATGTCTACGTCAGCCGATCGAAGACATTCAAATCGGAAATACCATGATATGCTTTCTTGAAGTTGGGACACTCGATGTGACTTGATGCGTCTCGGTATCGTTATTTCTAACCGAGACAACAATGATACCTTATATATTTAATCATTTTTAACCGGGTGGTCACCGTGTAACCGGTGGGCTTAATAAGACGATGGCAAGTGTCAGAGCGTCTGTTTCTCATACAAAGGCCTAGTGCAGCAATACCTGCAAGCGAACCATCTTCCTAGTGGGCCAAGAGGTGATGGGATCTCGGATATGACTGAAATTATGTTATATGATAAATAACAGCATGATAAAGAAAAATTAAAAAGTCCTATGCATTGCTCATAATTGATGTATAAATTGTCTTTGTTGTAATGTATACATGGTTTTGGTGTGGAGATATTAGCATGCTAATACCTTCCATTTGATGTACGTATATGTCTTTATATATGTCATTTTTTATTTGAATTCCTGGTATGCCCTAATACTACGGTTATTAATACTAAGCTTGCAACAACTGTACGTCCCCACCACGCATGTTAAACCCAAATAATCATTATAACAACTAAAGATAAAAGCCTCCCAAATTCTCTAGCGAATTACATTAAAAATTCACATATCAATTAACTTCGTTCAACAATAAGCGATAGCAATTACCCCACCCCCCAAAACCTCCATGAGCATAATGGTTAATTACGACCTCCATTACCATATGGTTAATTACACCTGATTCCTGGAAAACACTAGAAAAATCAACATAATTTTAACGACAGGAACACAGCAATTTCCATGCACATCAAATCTGTTGTGACAATGGAAACTACTTCATTTTCTCCTACCATTCACAATCACGAGGTGAAACTCATTACAAAACCAAACATGCAAAAAAAAAAAAAAAAAAAAAAAAAAAAAAAAAAAAAACTGTAGGCCAAGGGGAAGGCCAACCCTCTTAGCATTCGCGAGATGAAGTATTCATCTAGCTATTTCCTATTAGTTCTTATCTTATCGACTACTGGATTACAGCATGTTAATTCCGTTGTCCCACTGCCCAACTTTCTAGGAAATCGATTTACCCGAGCCTACATACAAAACTCTACTTTTACTGATAAATAATTCCATAAACCGGTGACCTTAAAATCGATTGCGCGCTGACGGAAAGCAGGACGCGTAGACGGAACCTTTTGGTGATTTCGGCTTATACCGGTTTCTGCTGCTCAACTCCGTCAATTTAGCCTCGGAATCTTACTCGGATCATTCTGAATCATACAGTGACATAAAGGGTTGCACAAGTAAAAGTTGCTACATCATTTTATCATTAATAATAACAGTAAAGATGATGATATCCATATAAAACTAAGCGCATTGCTATGGTCTGTTTCTGAGACAGCGTCAGTATTTATCTACGAACTATAAATAATGTATCAAAGATTCCATTCACATTTTAAAATAAAGAAAAAAAATAGTCACTGATGCGATGAGCGAAAGAGTGACTGAACTCACCGAGAGAAAAAAAAAAAGTTCTGCAGAAGTATATAGTTTTTGAAAATATTTTTTTAATTGGGTATTTTGGGAAAACCTTAACCATACAGATATTTTGGTTAGTTTTATTTTATTTATTGATTGATTTATTTATTTTTGGATTTACATTTACGAAAGAGTCATTAGGATAGTTCATCAAATGTTGCATTGACACAATAAGATTCTATGGTTCGCCAGGTAGGTTGCTTAGTTGGACGATTTTCTATATATAAATAAATATCAGCAGGCGGTATGATTGTTTACTACAAAGGCTCGATAGGCTTAAGAACTCTGTAATTTGGATTAGCTTGTAAGGGCTCCGTATGCTATGGCACACTGCCTAAAGATTGTACTCGGGTGGGAACTATAACCACAATAAGCCTAGACAAATCGAGAAGTACAATAAATAAAATTACACTCTTCCCCTGTGTAGAACGACATTTAGGATAACCAGACTCAACGACGCACAACAATTCAAAATAGTTAACGAAAGCTCCATACGCGAGCTGGACTATAAATGACAAGAAATCCTTGGACTTCAAAAGAATTTCGTGATACTAAGCTTTAATTAACAGAATCTGTCTCAGAACAACGTTAATCCGTAGTGAAGTTCGCTTCGCATTTACAGAAGATAATCTTACAAGACCCACTCACATATTACTTTCACGTCCACAGTTAAAAGAATTAAAACGTGATTGAAGTTTAATATCCCATAAACCTGAATGTAGCTCAAGTAGTCTAACTTCACGATCTATCGAGTACTCGAGGCCATAGATAAACGTAAACAAATTACTTTCTTCTGTGATACCCAATAAGTCTCATTTCACAAATGCTCGGGTTTGATTTATTCAGTGCTAAAAATCAACTACTCGTTCGCTAGTTACACCGGTTGCGTGCTTTTTAAAATCACCGCTTAATCCTCAATGTGTAAATGAGCTGTGGCAGAAACTGCCAAGGTAGGTACACAGTGGGAGACAGAGCTTATCTTTCATTTATCTATTATGAAGGATCGTGTTGAAGGCAGACCTATGCCCTGTAGCCTAGTGTAAACCTAAGAAAGCTGGAGTACACTCAGTATCTCGAGAGCAGTGGTTCGAGGGGAGGAGAGAGTCCTAAGGAAAATGTTTAAAAATCCAATGATATTCGTTATTCTCTTAACGAGAGTGAGGAACTCACAGAGGGGCGTGGCAATAAAAAGTTTAAGAACCACTGCTTAAGTGTGTATGGCTTAGAACAAACTGGTTTAAATACAGAGAAATCTGGTTTTAACCAAGGAAAAGAGACATGGGTTCTGTGCTTTATTTTCTGTCGAAGGAAAAAAAATAGTTACCAATAAAATGCTATAAAATGGTTAGGCAAAAACCTATAATCCTTCCTTATTCGCAAAACTAGGAGCATTTGGCAAACGTAAAGTGAAACAATGGCCAATAACTACGATAAAACATTATGGAATGTGGTGCCGTCTTGCACAAAATTATTTAACACGTAGTAGTAAGACATGCTCTTTTGATACAGCATGCCACATTGACGTAAATTTCTAACAAATGGCGTAAAAAGTATATCTTGACAAATGAATGCCACTGAACACCAAACACTCGTGTCCTTAAGTATTCTGCATTATAATGTACCCTAGTCACCTATGAGATGGACAGTTCATCCACGCCGCATCTTATTTCACCCGTGGAAAGAAAAGAAAGGGAAAAAAACTTGTTCTCTGCGACATATATACACAAATAACGCACGGAACGAACATTAAACCATTATTAACGAATAATCTATAAATGACGGACTATTTCCGAACTTCCTCCTTGTCTCATGAGACAAAAAATGCACACTGCAAATAGGACGAGCAAACCTCTGCATCACGACCATGAGAAATCATATCGACAAAATAAACAAAAAGAAAAATTATACCACAGCACACCTCCCTCACCTTTAAACTTAAGCTGGTGAAAATGAAGACAGCTGTAGTGGTTGTGTAGTCCTCCCTTTCCACCTTTCTAGGCTTTCATAAAGATGACGGAGGACGAACGGTCGCGCAGGTGTATCGAGGTGACCCTGAGCTTCTTCGTTCCACTCTCAACGAATGCCGGACTCTGAGTGACGGACCAGGAGACGGTCTCAGGGGAGGTGGAGAGGAGGAGGACCGTCTCATTCGTACCTTGACGTCACAATCGTCTTCTCAACACGTCACATGTAAACATCAGTATTGCGTCACGAATTCTTTTTGTAGCAGGCGCGAAAGTCTGCTTTTTCTCAAGGGTGTGAGATGTCACGGCAACCAGTCCTAATACTGCTGCTATCTGTCGGGGAATATAGGAAGTATGACTTGGTGAGGTGCCAGATATCGTATATTACAAGATATATAGTATCTATATATATAATATATATATATATATATATATATATTTATAGTAAGGAATTGTCAGATACACAACCTTTTCAAAATCATTTCCCTCCATAATCAGAGCTTATCAAGTATTCTCGATAGGGTAATTTCTCTTACGAAATTTTCCCGCGGGACGTCTGTCATTAACACATAAATCATCGTTTTGCGTAAGAAATGAAGAAACAGTTTTTGGATAGACTTGTGAAAAATAACCACGAATGCCAGTGTCGTCTGCTGGCAACAAGGTCAGGTCATTCTTTAAATTTTGAAACATGTTTGAAATAAGAATTTGAATTTTAGATCAAGTATATAATGTGAAATAAGAATGTGAATTTTAGATCAAGGTATATGATGTGATTTCTGCTTTCTTTAATCTAGCAGTTTAACAATTTCCTTAAAAAGATTCGGAAAATAAATATCTATCTATCTATCTATCTATCTATCTATCTATATATATATATATATATATATATATATATATACTATATATATATATATATATATATGTAATATATATATATATATATATATATATATATATATATATATATATATATATCGGCAATATCTATAGAGGTCAGAAGGGTTTGTATTTATAAAGGTTTTCCTTCAGAATTTGTTTTCAACGAGATTTCTTGTATGGAGTTCCTGATAGGAGATAGGATTACAGTTCTAATCTCTAAGCCCAGCTGGTATTTAGCGCTGGTTATATATTTTATTGGTCTTGGGTTAAATGGCGGTCGGTCTACTATTTCATGATAGGATTCGAGATGGTTTGTCTGCTTTCTAATACCTTTCCGACAAGTTCAAGTTATCTGCTTGGTTTATATGGCTGATTCCAGAATCTTCCTCCTTCAGGGATACCGAAAACATGTAGTTTCACATTTAAGTCTCTCTAAATCGAGTTTTGAAATACGGTAATATTATTTCATTTGTCCTTTTGTAAAATACCCCTCTAAAGATTAAGTCTGATGCATAGTACTTCGCTACTCCTTAAACATTACTGTTATTTTATTTGAGTCCTGTACAAGAATCCACGTCGAATCCGACAATTTTTTTTTTCAAACTAGGCGGCCTTTCAATATCGCACAACACGATAATATGTTCATCGCTGGGACTAAATATATAGTTTGTGGAATGGGTGAATACGTCCCTTTTTAATTTTTCCATTATACTTTTTATTTGTCCCTTTTGTGTTGTTTTTAATGCATTGGCGAGGAAGCCTGTATAGCAAACAACTATAAAATTCAACATCCGCCACACAGGCTTATACACATTGCAGAGCCATCTAGCGGCTATCGACAAAGTATGCCTTAGATTGTATCACATCTGTGGAGTAGTGTCCTGCGAGAGAATAATTCTGTACCCCCTCGTAATCTTACAATACTACCACAGTAGTCGGCAACTTGGGAGTGGTCATGAAACCTTTGCCCAGTCCTCAGACACTTCAGTGTTTGTTAATGTACAACGTATGAACGACTTAATGTCGATATTAGTTTTTAAGGGTTTCCACTGAGAAGTCAACTTCCTGGTATCTGTTTATTTGTGACATTACCTCAGTAGTTTATCAAGCGAATGAAATGCTGGAGAAAAATACATGAGGTTTAAAAGTTATTTTTATGACAGCCTCGTGATACTTTTGGATATTGATACAAATCTGTCCCTGAAGATGGTCAAGTAGGGGGGCTGTTCTAATTCATTTGGAAATCTGATCCTATTTATAGATTCATTCCGATGATTAGCTTTAACGGGAAGGATGGAAGATGGTCATTGATGATGACCGGACGACTCTATTGTTTTTGCACTTCGCACTGAATTTAGGTAATGGAGTAGCGACAATGTTAAAAAGTTAGGTGAAGCATCTTCTCAGTCCGTCAAGAATATGCTATCTTTTAATACTGAATCAGATATTGATTTTTCTATTTTTCGTTCGTCTGTTTATTTGTATGTGCTTTTACACTGCATGGAACCAGTGGTTATTCAGCAACGGGACCAACGCTTTACATGAATTCCGAACCACGTCGAGAGTGATATATCACCAGAAATACACATCTCTCACTCCTTAATGGAGTGGCCGGGAATCGAACCCGCGACCACCGAGGTGGGACGCTAATACCATGCCAACCACAACTTCGTTCGTCTGTTACTGTTAATTTGATATATCTGCTCTCCAGCCTGAGTTTTCTGCTGATATTGTATTTTTGCTTTCACCTACGACGGGTACACTAGAGATGCTATCAAATATTGGGCCTAAGATTTTTATTTATATACAGATTTTTGGCATCATGCCAAGCACTGGGGCAACTAAGGACATTCAGCGCTGAAACGGAAATTGACAGTAAAAGGTTTGAGAAGTGTTACAGGAGGAAAACCTCAAAGCAGTTGCAATATGAATTAATTGTTAGGAGAGGGTGGACAGTAAGATTGAACAAAAAAATATGAACGGAGGTACAGTAAAGAAATTAAAGAAGTTGCAGCTAGGGGCCTAAGGGATGCTGGAAAGAACCTTAAATAATGAAAAGAACATGAACGGAGGTAGAGTAAAAGAAATGAAAGTAGTTGCAGCTAGGGGCCTAAGGGACGCTGGAAAGAACCTTAAATAATTCCTGCATTGCATTGAATGAGACGCAATGATGGCACTATGCCCCTATGGGGATTGGGCATAGAGCTTCACTTCTGGTATTTATGTATTACTTTTCTCTCATTTCCAGTTTTGTTTCCATCTGACATCTTTACAGAACATGACAACCTCTTTCCCTCAAGTTTATTAAAATCCAGCGAAAAAATCACCGAGTCACCTCTAGTTTGTTTGTACGGTGTTTTTTCGTTGCACAGAACCAGTGGTTATTCACCAACGTGACCAACAGCTTGACGTGACTTCCGAACCACGTCGAGAGTGAACTTCTGTCACCAGAAATACACCTCCCTCACCCCTTAATGGAATGCCCGAGAATTGAACTCCTGGCCACCGAGGTGGCAGGCTAAGACCAAACCGACCATGTCACTGAGGCGCTCGGAAAGTGATTGTAGGAAAGGGCTGGAGGAAAGTTGCGGAGAACCTCATGTGTTGCCTGCAGTGCACCATGTGAGGTCCACTGCTGGTACTAATCACCTTCGGGACCGAAATTTCGAGATAGGTGTTTTGATGTGGAACAATCACTCTTCCTCCTTCCTTGGCCCCTGATTATGACAGATGACATAACGAGAAAACGCTGAAGGCTCTAGCTGGAAAGGGGTTAAAGCAAGTTGGTTCACTATTGTAACCTTTCATTTCTTTTTCAACTAGTAAAACCCGACGGATGTTCTGCACATTACCCATTGTTGACTCATGGCAGAAAGCTATGTAGAGTAGAAGGTAGAATTAAAAGCGAAATGACTGCTACACTGGTTTATTTTGCTCAGCTCAGCAAAGGCCACGCCCTTCCGGGGACTCGAGGGCATTTACAGTATCACGCCAGACTTACACTGTCCCTTGCAGGCTCACAGTAGTTCAATGGTTTATATTCTTCGATAAAATTTGGTAAACAACTTACAAATAGTTATTGATATCATTACAGTATGTGTACTTGGCATCTAACGCGACACAGTGATTAACATTGCATCTGTTACACTATATGCCTTTGTTAATTGGGTGATTGTGTGACCAAATTCTTAAAACTCTTAAAAATGCAATTAAACAATATACATATTTGTACAGTGCTCATGAAACACTTTCAAAAGATAAAACCCACTCAAGTAGTGATGAACACCTTAACCACAATGATATATTTGCTGGAATATAAAGTAACAAAATACTGTAATCCCTGTTATGTACTATATTAAATCAGTAGTGTCTGTATTGTCACTTAGCATGACATACCAGATGACCCCTATTGAAAAACTGAACATTAGTTTGCAACAACTACATCCCCTCAATCATTTTGTTATCCCTTGTAACTCAACAATAAAACTGAAGGATGGTTACATGTAGGTACAGTAAATAGAATGTCAGATTGTTATGCACTTTATCAAAATTGATGAATTTATACAAATATGAAATATACTGTCTTGAAAGACTACTATACCAATCGAATTACAGAATTTGCACCACGGGGATAAGCATTTGAACCTTGAGGGTTTTTTCTTGTCAAGGTGCAACATACTTCACTCGGTTTTGTCTTCATGTTAGTAACAATTCGGATTTAACTTACATTTCTATCACATTCTAATGGGAAAAGATATTGCGATGACAGGACACATGACCTCAATAGTCAACCCAAACTGATCAGCAAGAATCGATGACATACAAATCGTGCACAAACTACCATACTACTTGTAACTCAATAACCTTATATTTTCACAACCTGGCAATGTTTTAAATTAAAAGATCTTAAATAGCTGTTTACCATCATCACCCAAAAGTTAAATTATCACAAACCAAACACTCAATCCACTCCTAGGCAACCCCTTCATACAGTAAATTCTTATGCATACCATATATTCATAAGGAACTCACAATAATTTTATTGACACAAGATACAACTTGGATGACAAATCACCACAATTCTCTTCTACTTTATCATATCATATCATATCATATAAGATTCCAGGTACATCATGCTATAATAAAAATGCACTGTAGATTTTATCCAGCATTATCAGATCACATTATAAGAGACTGCACATGAATATTAAACATTAACAAAATTAATCCTACAGCTGACCAATTGTTATTACAAAAATTTCCTCTATTTCAAAAACACACCGGTTAAACCTTTATTCAATTTCTATTTTGATATCCATTAAGTACAACATTAAGTACACTGTCTTTGGGATCTATGAGCAGAGAAAATGGTTAATTGACTATCATCATCATTGTTGTTGAGAACATGGCCAAATCTTCAATACCCTTCAATTTACCTACACACTTTCAGTTAAAAACTAATGTGATGTTGCAAAGATTTTTTCCCCCATAAATTGTTCAATCACAGCATCAATTCATGCAATATATTTCATATCTTGCATAATTTAAAAAAGATCACCGGTTACAATACTACAAAAATATGAGACATCCATCACAGTTCATCTGAATAATGAATTAACCATCTTCACATAGTTTAATAGTACATGTAAAATGACCAGCACTACTGGATTGGCAATGCAAAATATCAGCATCATTATAGTACTCCAAAAATCCTATCAAAATTACACTGGGATTCAAATACACAGTAAGAACTAAGACTCACTTGAGTGAATTTGCCACAAGATATATCAACAGAAGTAACTCAACACAAAGACAAACAGAATCAGGCTATGTATTTCGAAGTTAACCCAAAGAAAAAAATAAAATAAAATAAAAGAGCACTGGATGAGTAAAAAACATTACATAAATTTTTTAAACTTAATAAAACTGTTAAATCTTAAAATTAGATGTGATTATTGAAGACCTACCAGTAACCAAGCAACTAACTATGTTGGGCAAACACCAGAAATCTGCAATATGTGACATAAACATTTATATGATATATATTGCATTCATTAAAACTGCATATGAAAACTACACTACTCTGTATGCACTGATACAGGGAAAGTTAAGGTAACTCATTTATGACAAGATTCTACAATAATCTACTTGGCAGTCTTTATTTTTTACAGAGCACCATTCCTCATCCAAGTGCTACAATATAAAGCATATATCACGATATCAATTACCCAAATGAGAACCCTAAAACCTACCATTATGGAATACATTGCACAAGGAAATATAATGTTTTTCCACTCAACCAGATAACCCAATAATGTGTTACTGTATTTATTTGAAAAAAAAAATTGGAGAAAAAAGGTAGCCTGCTCAGACTTTTGGTCTTCTCTTTGATAAGGCAAAATATCAAACAAAATAATTTGAAACTAAACAATAATGCAGCAAGTATTTCAATTGCTTCCAAAACATACCCAAATTACACCTATAAAATACTTAAATTTGAGATGCAGTGTTTCGTCTATGCAATCTACCTTCCTTTACTACACCTCTGGTTTTATAAAATGGAGAAAAAAAAAGTCCCACAATGCCTAGAAACTACATATAATTTACTATCTGCAGGGTTAAATTTTTTGTTTACATTTTTATTTTTATATTTTTATCATCATTGATAATACAATGGGGCTTTACAAGCTGCAGTTCAAGGGTTTCAATAAACTCTATTATCTTTGTTGTAACAGTTTGGCACGGCTCCATACATTGCATTTTACAAGGATAAATAAACTATGATTATTGTACTACCTGAGATGAACCAAAACCAGACCATTGGGACGCATTATGGCAAGATGAGAGGAGTAGTTTTGTGCGTGGTTAAATAATTAAAAGGTTAATTTCACTTTTACCATTAAATACGGGTGGTTTATTAATAGTCAAACCATCTGTTGAACATGTATGCTGATTATGAGGCAACATTATTTTTTGGTTAAACACTTTCCCTGGCCTAAACTTTCAAGAAAATATAAAAGGAATGAAAATCCAATTTTCAAAAATACACAAAGAAACTCTCCAAAACTCTTTCTCACAAAAGGATGATGACCCCCAAAAATATTTTGATCAAAAGGCTACTTAAAAACTACGTATGTGTATATATATATATATCAAGAGCTGCATCTAGTAAGTAACCAACATCTGTAAGTGAATGTGTGTGTACAGGGGGGGAGTGAACATTACTCGTATGTAAGAAGACAGCACAAACATCACTATTTAAATTAATTTTTTCATAAGAATATGTTAAAACAATGTTTTATAGGAAAAATTATTTAGATTTTGCTCAAGGTATTAGCTGCCAGACTATAAAACATACAAGACTATAAAACTACAAATCAACGATTTCTGGGTCGGTTACTTTTAAGTAGTTCTAAGCATTATTTTTTCGTAATAAGATTTTGTTTTGAAAACAAAATACTCTACAGTAAGCACTCCTTAATTTTTTCTTGAATATTTAACTACACAAGGGAAGACAAAAAATTTTTCCATCAAAATCACTTTCAGATAAACCACAAATTTCACTCATAACTGGTATAATACAACAATGAGCGTAGTGCTATCAAGGGAAAAACAGCATTGGAGATTGAGTATGCTGTATGTGACTTGTTTTAAAAATCATATACTATAGTACGTAACTGTGGTAGTTCTGCTGGGATGCAAAAGCAAACCATGCAATCAATTTATTTTCCCTCAACAAACTAATTCTTGTAAAAACCACTGATTTCAATACTATCAACAATTTACTGCTTTCCAATATCAAAATATACAGATATATACTGTATACTGACTACAGTATATGTATAAAGATACACCTACTGGTATGTTTTGATTCTTATAAGAGAATGCACTGTATTGTAGATAGAAATATACTGTAAGGAAAAATAACATTGTCCATACATAAAAGCAATTTCCACAGCCAAATGTAAGTGAAAAAGTGTACCCACTCGAAAGGAATAATTTGTATTTGGTATCCATCAAAAATGAATTAAAAAGCAAACACCATACATAAATAGTCTCCATAATCCATAATGCCACAGAAAAACATGAGAGAGCCTTTGTCAGCACGAAAGTAAACATTACACTACAGGAAATCACAGACAGTGACTTGTACCAAATGCCACTATGTACGAAAATGAAAAAGAAAGACAAATTATAAGGTCATGAACTCGGCCAGTAAACGATGAAATACAGCAGCCTGCAAACATCTTAATGACAGTGCAAAATCTGGCGTACACCATTAGGATTAGGGAGGCAGGACTAATGTACCAAACTGTTATATTCAGAGGTTAATTGCTCATTATTATCATTAATCATAATTATCACTATTGTGTTCATTAGCCTGTTGTATCTAGATTCCTCATCATCTAATCCCCATCTAAAGAACGTGCCTGCCCAGTCCGCCAAGTTGGCTCCGACAACCTCAGTAGCTGCAAACCGCACGAGAAAAATCACAGATTGGAATACCACACCACTGAAACAAAGCCTTTGAATAACTACTTGTCCAATAGTAACTACCATGAACACATTATTGGCTAAATGGTCAACAAAACTTATACCGTCGAAAGAACGCAGCTGAATTACGCCAAAAATTGGTTTCCAAATGTGCTTCAACAAATCAGCTTTATGTGTGTAAGCTTTTACCTAAAAATTAATATACCTTAGCCATGCATTAAAGTACACATGCATAAAACATGGAAGAAATCATCTGTGTTCTTTCACAAAAATCAGATTTGCACTGACTCAACTATTATCTAGCATTCTTCAAGATAAAATACAGCTTCTCAAAAATAAAAATTAATAAATAAATAAACATAAAAGATGTAAATTAATCAGAAGCCAGCAGCTGATGGAAATTGAAAATAAAATGCACCATGATAAAATGGGCACAGAAACATGGCCTAACAGCATGACACAATCTTAACAATAAAAAAAATGATTTTCTATTGTAATGTACAACAAAACATACCCTGATATAACATTTTAGCAATCTATGGCAAATTTTCCCCGACAAGCTATAAATTGGTACATGACATTACTTTAAATTTCTACATAAAAGCAACAGACAATTCCCTATGATTCAAGGAATCTGAATCTTGTTAGACACTATGTCAATTCTCATTTAAAGCTTCTTCAGTGTTAAAAAGCACAGTCTTTATTATCATTGGAGATGAAAGGCAACTACGTATTCCATTATAAAGAAATCAAGTTCCGTTGATCAAGATAAAAAAAAATAGAACTTAATTATAAAATAAAACTGATAAGTATCACAATAAAATCTGCCCTCTCCCCTTGCATAATGCTTGCACAAAGCAATAAGTTGAGACTTTTCCTATAATTCATAATTCATAGGGTAGTATAGGTATACAAGATTTGCAACTACTGTTATATTCTATCATTAACTGAATTGCTTGTCCTCAAAAAGATTATACAAACAGAACGAACAAATAACAGAGAAGGCTTTTCTCTTGTCATCTTCTCTGGCCTTGAAAAGTACTTAAAACAAACTAAGAGGGAAAACATAACTGGCTTTACAATGCGTCCACTGAAATCCACTGAATGCATATTCATTTAAGAGTTAACACCTAACCATAAGTCAAAGGGTGCAATAAATGACTTTATTATTACGCGACTAACACTAGTGTTAAGTAATATCATACCTAGACTACAATTTGCACTCTTGAAGCGCTCCAGTACCTACTTCCAAACGATTAAATGTAATATAAATAGACACTGCTATCTTCTCAACAACTAAAAGTCAAATATCAAATGCTGATTATGGTAATATTTAAAATAATATTTGCATCCATATTAATATGATGACTAAAGTATAAATCATAACAAGGAGCACAAGGAAACCTAATGATAATATTACTTTCCACCTTCATATATCACACTTTCAAAAGTCAACAAATTAAAGAGTACAAAACTAAGACAAAAATAAGACATGGAAAATGCATCGGGCAGCATAAATGGGACTTGGAACAGCAATTTTGGGCCTTCTATAGCAATAAGATCTTTCAAACTGTGTTGCTAATTTAAATGTGTCTCAGGTCAATGCTGTTAAAGGCTCACTAATGCTGATCTTGTAAATATATACTTCCCGCATGCCTTCCCTTTGTGCACCATAGAAATGATTCCTAGAGCAATACATAATAATAATAATAATAATAATAATAATAATAATTAGCATTCTATGTGTATAACTTGACACCCACAAGAAAGTCCTCAATCTTCGGAACCACATTCAACATGTGTATGTTACATCATATATTTGATTTTTAAATTTCATTATAGTACTTATCTAGACAAACAAATAAAATTTTGCAGATTACGGCATCACTTAATACCTAATATATACTGTACTCTAAGTATGTATACTGTACCAACTATTACAAAGAAAAAAAATATTCAAAATCCCTTAAAATACAAAGTACAGATAACAAGAAAACCAACACAGGTCCATAAGAGTAACCATACATACCTGACAACGGCAAGCAATCCTAATCTCCTTACAATCACATAACACTTATCTGACTTAAATAATAAAACTATATTGAGTAAAAGTGGTGACAGTGGTTGATTACTATCGCTGAAAACACTGAAGATCTTAAAAGATGAATGATATGTATTTTGGAACTGTTTATACCTATATTTGTGTATTATATTTCAATACAGTATTAGCAGAATCTGCCAAGCAGATAACGATTCACTTGAACATCAACCCATTTGCAGCATCCAGCAAAAATTGTGAAGTGTAACTATAGTACATCTATAAGGTCTGACGTACAATGTCTATATTATACCTGATCACACCAGAAAGAGCTAGTCTTGAGAACTCTGTGGAATAATAACTAATGCCATTATCTAAAGTGAATGCTTACATTACAAGAAAACACAACTACTATCGTCTACAGAAAGGTTTAGTGAAACAATAAGGAGGAGATGTGCACTGCCACACACTTCATGATCAAAATTACTCTCCAAAACTTTTGAGTATAATAGGTTATACTACAACTGGAAGATTTCCAAAGACACGATTACACCTCTGAATTTTTAATTCTTCTCCTATATGTACCTGTAAATATAAATCATTTTCCCTGCCAACAACGAAGGAGGCAGACGACCCCAGATATGGTGTATTTTGCGGGAAGACCTACAATCCAAAAATCCTATAAAAGGGGAAATAGAAGAAGAAATGGTTGACATGAACAATCAATACATCCACAAAATGACACATGACACCAATAACAGCAAATCTTTGGTATCCTTTTCGATACATCATCATATATAAGGTGACAGGCCATATCCCTTATTAGATCTGCAATAAGGCTCATCCTGCAATGTATGTGTGGGCCCGTGAGTGTTAGGTAGCATGGGTAACTCAGCTGCTAAGTGCCTCAATATGCAACTCTATGTCGTTTTGGAGTGTAGGAGGCGGCACACATCCCAATGTGCCCAGGGCTACCGACACTTCACAAACAAGGCCACAAGTAAGTGTAATAGGGAAAGCGGCCACTGTAGTAAGGAACTAGCAAGCAGATTAACATTATTAACATCATCCACAAAATTCAAACTTTCATATCAAACATAAAAACCCTTAATGATTAATATATACTGAACCTTGAATTCCCACATATCATTAACATCATTGTAATTATCATCATCTTCATCAGAATATGATGGGGTCAATTTATTATATCAGACTTAATCTGTTTCTCTCATGGACTTAACATGTAGAAATGGATTGCAAGAAACTGACCAGTTGAAGACCATTACAGAGGTCTATCATCAACATAGTAACAGTATTTACCATAATACTTTATATATCTACTGGGGGAGGAAAAAGGTAGCAATTACTAGAAAAAATTAAGCTCCAAAGTATGGCATCTAATCTAATCTCTGTTATTTGGTATAATGAGGTTATATACTGCTTGACAATAAAAGAAAGCATGACTATGATAATAAGCTGGGCGTGCTGAAAATTAAACTTAAATGACTTCTTTGAATTACATGAGCTTTGCAAAGCTTACTTGAAGTCAAATCATTCCATCATGTGGCTTTTAAAACCAAGACAGTATAAATAATACATTTCGTTAAACCATTTTTGTAAGTTTTGAATCTTCTTATCTTTGATAGTGAAGTTCATCTTCAATGGACGGTAAAGCAGTGAATTTGAGTTAGCATATGGAAAAGAGCAGTGATATCTGTACTTCTTACAAGAGAAATACTCGTGACGTAGTGCAGTGAACGACAATAAAGAGGCAGCACCATCTCAGGTGTAAATGTAAAATGTACTGGATTGCAAAATATGCTATACTACTAATCAGTAATATTCCTTTTTCCATCAAATAATGTCATATCCGCTCCTGCATAGAAAAGACCTGAATATTCCTGTAGTATTCATATAATGCCAGCATGTAATATTAAACTGAAGTGAAATGAACTAAACTTTTACTTACTATTGGTAAGATTCAGACTACAGTAGTGCTACAAAACACCCAAAAAGGGCAAAAGTCACCAAGGGTTTCCCTTCAAATGAAGAAAGGAGATAGTAATCACTGTACGTAATTAATAACCAACCAACTAGGAACAGTAGACAAAAAGATGATCATTGCAACACCCTTAAATGTAATGCGTCTAAATTCACTGACAAGTATATTAGGATTCCAAAGTCTGCCAAAATAAAACTACAATATTCCTTTCTATTGGTCAGCTTGGTAAAGGGAAGAGTCATATCTCCAGTAGCTCAGATAACAACTTAAAGCTGCCATTCTTTTCTAAACTTACACTAACATAAATGAGCATAATGTTTCCTCCTTGTATAAAAGATAATGTGTATCTCCAAAATACAGTTCTAATAATATGAAGAGTAGCAAATCCTATTTTGACTATGAGGAAAAAACCTGCACAGCAAAATCTTCCCCCCTCCCATCCCAGGAATTTGAACTGCACACACTGAAGGCAAAAAAGTTGTTTAAAAAATTTCTATCGATGACTATTTCTGCACGAACATGGCAAAAACCATCAATTTACAGTTCACCTAAACTTAAACAGAGCTACCTGTACATCACAATGTTCTGTGCAAAATATAAAAAACACCTCTGTAAACTAACTACTGGCACCATCCACATTTTGAGACTGTAAAAAGGATTACAACCTCTAAGGTCATCACTTACAAAAGACAGTATAAAAATTCTTGACAGTGAAATTGGCCTTTGGAATACGTAGTTTGTTGATCCATTTGATCAACAAGTAGTACTTTAAAATTATCATCAGCCTCAAAGTGATTTGTGAAAACTTTCTTTCACTCTAGAACAAGCTCTAACAACATTTCCAATCATCTACATGAAACACAACTACCTCCATAAATTTACATTGAGATCAAGACAGAATGAAACATCCAAAAATGAATTAAAACACCTGAAGAAAACCATTATAATCACGAAAAGAAATTCTGCTTGGGTAACTTACTGGCATTGGCATTTTCTTATTTTCCCATTTTCATTCTTTTTTAGTTTCAAAAGCTTAAAAATACGAGCAAAGATCTTTCATGACAGTTACTTATAATATACTGCTACAGTTGATAATTTCAGTATATAATTCCCACTCACACTGAAACTCATGAAACAATTCTAAATACATTCCAAATGTTGTTGTAATGCAAAACATATGCAACCCTGTATTGAATCATCATATTCTCCTGTAAAACAAAATATATCCTTTATTTAGCAATCACTGCAGAAGCCATTAAGCCCCTTGGGTACATTATGGCATTAGTATAAAATGAAGTACTAATAATAAGGGTATTGGTGTGAAACTGAGGCGAGTGGCAGACGACAACTGCCAATCACTCGTCAAAAGTGATTCCATAAAGGACATGACATTACTTGATAATAAAAAGTAACCCCATTTAAATATTATTCTGAAATTTTCATTAAATTACACTGCATATGATACATAGATATGTTATAAAGTTTTTTTTTATTTTTTTTATTTTGATGTCCTACGTCCTACAAATGATGAAGCTTTGGAGATGGTGCTTCCTATCAGATAACAAGTAAGTAAGAAAACTGTCACAACCATAGCATTCCAGGCCAGATAATTATATGGCTCCCAATAAATGAATCATTTCCTACTACAATACTTTATTACAATGCCTATCACTGGTAACCCTGATGACTTAAGTGTGTTTCACAGAGGTTCCCTTCACCTTGAGAACAAAACTAGCAGAGAAAAATGAATCAGTATGAAAAAAATACTAGTACAGAATATCAGTTTACAATGAGTAATCCATCTTTGGTCCCAAATAATTTTCTGTTATAGTTATATGATAGATTTGCTGGAAGATATACATACTTCAAAGAGGGAACAATTATCCTTTTTCAAACCTTTAAGTCCTTTACATGGTCATATGAACCAATTAGGTCAAACTGTGCATCAAATGCCATCAAGAATATTTTTAAGTGAAGAGTCATACTTGGTTTTATATCCATTCTATGCATAATGGGTATACATACAAGCAAACATATTTATGACATACTTGTACACCACCATAATAATGTCTGAGTATGTATATACAAGTGACTGAATATATGTATATATAAATGCATGTACATAAATCTTGCACACACAATATATATACATACAATTCTATATGCATGCATGCAAATACATTACTATCCATTTTGTGAAATCTACCTCCATGTAACAATGGCATATGACCTATATCCAAAACTGCTCTTAACATATCCAAAGACATAATCAATAAAAAGACTGAGCACCAAAATAACTTATATTAGAAATGCCAAACAGCTGCAGTACAGTAAATCCTCTTATCACAATTCATTTTACCCATCATTACACCATGTAGGGTCATGCAAAATAATGAACGCAACTGCTTAGCAACACCAACTTGAGCCTTGCACTAGTGGTAGTAGCTGTTGTAGTAGTGGTTGATGACTGGAGGGAAATAGGAAAATGAGGCAGATACAGACATATCCCATGACCTTGGATGAACAGTCTTCATTTAACCACTTATTATTCAATCGCACAACAAAATAACTCTGAGAATCAATCTAGCAGACTAAGAAATCAATGACAGCATTCAACTTTTCAACTCATCTTTTTGTGTGCATTACAAGATTTGTGGTTGTTTATTGGTCGCGGGAAGAGGGACATAGGGAGCTGCATATTTCAGTATCTGGCCTGAAAACAAATAATGCACAAGTGCTTCTAGTGCTGGTACAACAATATAAGACCAACAGTGCTTACCACAAGGGATGACGGTAATTCTAATAACAAAAATAAAATGCTGGCTCTTGCAAAAATTATACAAGAAATCTCAAAAAGGACATTCCAATCTAAACTACACAGATCAGTAATGCATATTAATTCTTTTTTGGCCATGTAAGACAGGCAATAACGACATAAATATCTTTGAGCAATTCGTGCATACACCCTAATTTGGGGCTAAAAATACTACCAACGACAGGAGTCAGCTAGGAAGATGACATTCCACTCAGATTTACAAGATCTTGTTTTAAACAATACTTCTAGGGTCAGTGCTTTAGTACACATTATTTCCTATCATTTTTGATAAATATCAATAATAATAATAATAATAATAATAATAATATTAATAATAATAATAATAATAATGATAATAATAATAACAACAATCATAATAATAATTAATAATAATAATAATTACCCATCTGACATGTATCTACGTGGACCAAGGTTGATTGTCATGCTTACGACTCCCCAATGACAATAAAATGCTAACCCAGGGTGGCTTTAAGGAAGAGATACACTAACTATAGTACTGTTTAATACACCTTAAAGACCCCATATATTGGTCCATCCAGAGAACCAGCGATGAAAAAGTTACCTATATATTGTCATGTTCAGTGTCACACATCAGCATATTGCGTATCCTAAATAGCATATTATACAAGATATGATAAATATTCATAAAGATAGTAATACTTACTTATGGCAAAATAATAACAATAATTTAAATATCCTATATACATACTAATGGACCTGATTTACCCAGTGCTCCCTAAACCCACGCGAGTATACGCTGGGGGGCGACATCATTGGAGGTAAAGATTATTATTATTATGAGTATCGTTAAATCCTCAGTCCAGTCAAGTACACACAAACACATATTTGACCAAAGCATTCACAGAGCTGGAACCCTACAGAATAACTAGCAACACACCTTACACCCTATTTATGCTGATCCAGTAAAGGCAAACTTCAAATGCGTATAAAAATCAGCGAGCGCGTCAGGCCACTATTCACAATTACTACTAGCTGCATACCAAACGCAAGACAGTTTTACATGAAAAGCAGTGGAAATAAGTAGTCAGAACCTTATGTTAGAAAACAGAAATTCTAAAGCCATACTTCAACTAAAAATAAACTGACTCATCTTCCCAGGCTTCCAAAGCAAAAATTATACTCTCTAACCATTCCTAATACAATATTTCTATCAATCAATGAAACTATCAGAAAAGAATTCTATAAATGGACCAACATTTCCAAGTTTATGCTTCTCCCTCCTCACCTCAGACTACAATGGGGCACTCATAACTTCTAGTAAATCTGGCTATTTACGAAAATTTTAACCAGACAAAACTAATAATAATAATAATGAGCAAAACCTGAACATATCCAAAATTTTACTGCTTGAGCTTCACCCACCTAACACCTAATAGCCGTCACCTAAAAACCTCACTACTGTGTGGTCCGGGATATTCAGTATATAATTTCTCAACTTGGCTTATTAGAAAGCCTTGGTCTCCTTTTGTCTGTTAATATTCAAAGCGCAAACACAGAAATATACAAACATTCAAACACCAATGTGCATTACATCAATATATTCCACTGCATGAAGAATTTGCAAGGAAGGCATCAACACTTGCAAAATTCATTTCTATTGCTTTTAAAATAAAAAATCATCACAGTACATGAGAAGTCCACTCAGCTCATACAAGGAATTAATAATTAGGATAAGAACAATTAATTTTACAAGCATTCATTCAACTAGTTAACCATATTGAACTCTAAAGTCCTTGCACACGCAGAAGGCAAACTACTTGAGTAACTCCTAATCAATTCCTAAGTCAATGTCCCATCCTTTCCCACTCTGTTTCACCGACTGGTATGTAGTTTAACCAGCCCACAAACACAAAGTCTCTGCTTACAGGGCTGGTCAAAAGGATAACTTCTCATGAGCATTAATTCTTTTATTTTATTAACTGTAATACTGATATATATCTAGAGCTTAGAAAAAGGAATAAAAAAATTCTCATGGTATACACTATAGTATTTGGTACTCTACCATAACTCTTTCATCTGACATCAAAACAAAAAGAAATCTTCCTCTTAATTCTCCTAAGACTAAATTTTTATTAAAAAACCTGAATAGAAAAAATGAAAACTGATTTGCCAACATCCTAGCTATGACCTAACTTCATAATTAAATCTCAATGCCATTTTCTTGCACTTCCTTCCTGGTATTTCCTCTTTATCACATTACCTTTGACTTTGAAAATAACTGTTGTAAATCAAGTCTAATATAGAAAGGACAAAGCAATTAATTAGAAACAATTCCAAGATCATAAACTCCTACAGTGTAACAATGCAAGGTAAAAAACACAATGAATTTAAGAGAAAAGGAAATTATAAATTTACTTTATTTAACATTTGTATATGTAATCATGAGCACTGCTGAGAGCATTTAAAGCAAGATTTTAGGATGACAACTTTCATGTTGACTAACTAACTTGTCTTCATTAAACATAACCATGTTGAAAAATAAAAATTTTAATTGATTCACAAGCACACAATTGGCAAAAGAACACTCATTCATAAGCAATTCATGCACCCTCTACCAAAGGAGTAGGGAAAAAACATCACCTCAAGATCTTCCATTATATGGTTTTCATGCAGCTGGTATACAGTATTCTACTAAAATAACCTACAATTGACCAGTTACCTAAATAATCAAAATTAAAGATGCAGTGTCTCATTAAGTCTAAAATCCCTCATGAACAAAAGAAAACACACCCTTCATTTTCCAATCCGTATTCTAAAGCAAAAGCAACACTTCCTTACTTAACCAAAAGGGAGGAAACTACCTATCGTCAACCCCTTGATGTCGACCCCCCATAAACTGTGAGCAATCTTAACACTTAGTTACTCGGAAACATCTTCAAAAACTTCTACACGTCAGTGACTAATCAGTGCTCATAAAGTCAAGTCACAGTGCAATTCCACCACTGTTAAAATACTTTTTTTAAATATCATTTATATACTTCATATAGTACTCCACTTGGAGAGAGAGACACAGAGTAGGAGGCAGAAAACTAATACAATAATAATAATCAGCAGGGATGCATCTCAAAGGGAGGCACTTCAAATTGCCCTGTGAACTTGGCCATAAGTTTAATATATAATGCTAATTTTAAGACCTTGAGGTAAATAGCAGTTAACACTAGCGAAACAAAAATTGTGATATATTGCCAACGCTATACTTGGATTATTACAATCACTCACGCAGCACAAGATTCCAAGGAGCAAACAAAGACCCTGAGATTGTGCTGGTCCACCCACCCATTAGACGGCCATAAAACTACAGAGGAGTCATTGTGTAACCACCAACTTAGAGAGCCTGAATTGTAACCGGGATTAGCTAAACAATACCTTACCCTTTCACAAATGTACTTTTAGCTCAACAATTTAAGTCTCTTAATGACCCTGACTCAGTGGTGATTACAAAACAACTGCTCCTTATATATTGGCTCCAGAGTGTGTCAAAATCTAAACAGAACATCTATAAATCTTACAAATTTTAGGATTCCAATCATCAACATTCAGTTGTAGATCTTCAGACACATTCTGAAAACAGAATTGCAACAACTATATCTTCAAACTTATAACACTACAATCAAATAGAGTTTGGAAATAAACTTGCCTAGATAAATTACTAAATTTTGCTTGTAGGGATATTATTTATGCTATGACTCCACTTTTAAATATAAATATTATGCTCCCTTTTCCACATATATATAGTACTGTATATATACACATACATATATATATGTATGCCTGACAAAATGACAAATGATTTCCAAAAACCAAAATTGGCGATTTTGTAGTTATCCCACTACAGATCACAGAAAATGTTGGCACCAGCAAACCAACTTAAAAAAATTACCAGTATCAAAACTTTCACTGATTGTGTCACGTTATGCATAAAACAGCCTATACATAATAAAATACCTAAGCATTTATGGTTATCAGTCACCATAGTAGATAACCTGATATTCTCTTTGTACAAAATACTAGGCATTGCCACAGAAACAATTTATTTTAAATCATATGTGCTAAGTTTCATACTAGAATAAATAAATCAATAAAAACAAAGTACAAAACTTTACTTATAACTACGACCAACTGGCCTTTAAGAGAATAGACCTTAGCACATCAACATTTCATAATTTTAAAAAATTCATTCTAGGGTGAGGCACAGAATGCAACATTAGACACCACATGCAACTTAGAAAGCAGCTCATTCAAGTGAACTGCAATTTGAAAAATCATAAGTCAAGTAACAACACAAGTGTATCCATTTCAAGATTGAACTAATTAATTATCACAACATCCTTAATGCCATGACTGGTAACCAATTTTGTCAAGTTAACATGTGGTGACTCAGCTGCAAGTTATCCAACAATGAACCAGCAGGAACTGGGTCTAGGTTCCCCTGTAGTGGTCAATAAATTTTCACATTTTTGTGAACTCATCAAGGGAATGAAAAGGCACAAAAACCTACTACACTAAAGACAACAGTTCCAAATACTATGGAGGTATAAGCACATAAAAACAACAGCTGGTAAATGCATCCAGTTTCAAAAATTTAAACCCCCATCAAAAGAGCATCCACTTATATTAACAACCTTGGGAAAATAAAATAAAAATAAAACAAATAAAAGAAGGCTTACTCCAAGAATAATACCTAAACAGTTCATCCTCCAGGCTTACTTGGAGCAACAAAAGAGAGAGAGAGAGAGAGAGAGAGAGAGAGAGAGAGAGAGAGAGAGAGAGAGAGAGAGAGAGAGAGAGAGTTCAATATCAAGATGTGCTACAAATTTTTTTCCTTTATTCAACCTGCTTCTGTTCATTGGCATTTTATTGCACCAAGTAAAGTAACTGTGTGGAGGAATACAAAAGAAAAAAAATATCCTCTGAAGAAAATCATCCTGTAATAGACTAGAACATCAATAACCAGCACAAAGATCAACCTACTTTGGCTTTTCCGATTTCCGCAAAGCCAATAGAATTCAGATCATCCAAAAGCCAAAAATTAAAATAATATATATTTATATATATTCATATATATTTTTATATATACTGTATAATAACTGAAAGATTTTAAGACAGAAAATTATAGAGGACATCCATAAAGGTATGATAATATAATAGAGAACAGTTCAACTCGTAAAAGGAGCTAGAGTAGAATTGGCACGTTCTCTCACATGGAACAACAGTTAATATTGATTCATCGCACACGAGTAATGCATGCTTTGTTTACATAAGAAAGGAATTATCATTAAGATCACCAAGCTTCTTCATGACACACCACCGGGTTAATGAGTACTGTACTTGAAATGCAACCATATCACTGGTTGAATTGGCTGAAGGAAGCAACATTGGGGACATCCAAAAGCATATTCAACCAATAAAATTGCAATGAATTTCTTAATTCAATACTTTTCTTCCTGCATAAAGATGAGGTGGTGTTTAAAATACAAGAGTAGCACTCACTTGTTCCTTGTTTAAGTTGCTCTTTCAGAGATTAGCTCCATTATTGTAGGATTAATTAGTAATACAGAAATCACATTACCATGCAATAGTTATCACAGTAAGTTTAAGCTACAACCCTTTCCGAAGAAGCCTAGTTTGCTCGTCCGCAGCAAGAACCCCAGCACTCTCAACCTTGAGAATCTCATTATAATGAGCTGATTAGTAATAACTCTTACTAATGTATTTTCTCCAAAGCCATTACATGTGAGTATTTCTTGATGTAAGTATTTTCATTGATTATAAAACCGATGAACCTTATTATTAATTGTATTGCCCCTCCCAACAAATAGATATAGTGCTATATACTGGTTTCACACTTGCGCATTCAGCTAGATTATATAAATTTAGCAATAATACACTCATAATCAACTTTGATACCAATGTCAATATTTGTTAGAATTGGATTGGCCAACTGTAAATTAGATGCTGTTATCAAAGGTCCACATACATCAAGAGTATTAACTTCAGAGATGTGCTGAGATCTGCTGGGACTGATCTGAGCTTAGTTATTGCTGCAACACTGCCAAAGCTTCCTGTTGACTATACTTTACACTATATGAGTGATAAAAATATATAAGATACCAGGTCTGTGGACACCCTTCTAGAATAGTTCATACCATCAAGTCTAAACTTTCAATTACATCCAAAACCCCCACAGTTAATGAGTGTGTCTGGTCCACAGACCCACGGGAAGTCCCCATAAATGTGTTTCAGTGTGCCCTAAAGGGTGGTGGAGTCTCCTGCCCAGCCCAACAAGAAAATCTGCACAAATTACTTTGTATCTGGTAAAATATGTCAATAAAATATTTCCTAGCAGCTGATAAACTAGATGAAAGACTAAAGTTTAAAATGCTTATTTACTTTTAAATAATGACTCATAAACTGGCAGTTCCTTCTTGAATGGATACTTTTAACTGTAGGATAACTTGCCCAAAATCAAGATCACTCTCATGTGAGTGAGCCAGGTAAAACAGTTATTGAAGCAAGTACAGTACAACTATTACCCAGACAGATTTTTCTCTTCTCATATTACCTTGGAATAATCCTTGCAGATAAAATTGATTCATATTACCTAACTAAAAACTTTAACGCAATACTTTTATGCATATACAAACACAAAGCCATAATCATAGCTATTAATTCCGTTGTTGAAAGGCTGGGCAGAACTATACTATTTTCAGGGTAAGAATTAACTCCATAAATGTGCTTCTACCCATTCATGAACCTAACACTTATTACAAATATGTGCCTGTGTGAGCATGTGTGTGTGTCAATGAATGTACACATATGTACCACAACTTTGTGTGAATAGGAAAATATGTATGTTAGAGGATGTCTGTACTTAGGTACATATCTATGAATGAAAATACTGTATATACATCATAAGAGTAATTGCATACATTATGGATGTTTACCACAATTGTATACAAATACTAATATAAATACATACACATTCATACATATACACTAAATAGGTAAATATTTTCATCTATAATGGAATGGCATGATTTTTCTTTTGATGTTTTAAGCACTTTTTTGACACCAAATACAGTATCAAACATTTTAGAACTAAGTTTTCATTATGTAGGGACATTAGATTAAAGAGACACTGGACATGTCTTAATGACTGGGATTCAGTCTAGTTGAGCGGCCACTAACTGCAAAAAGTATTTCTGAAAGGTTGATCAATAATCATACAGTAACCACCAACTGCTATACAAGTCTTTGGTAGCAAACAGGAATTGCTCCCTCAACTGCCAGCATCATCATATCTAATGACATCTGCCAAGACCAAGAAAGTCAATATAGTACAGTACCTCATTGCTAAAAAAAATTTCAACGGAATACCAATGAATTGCATGGGAAAAAAATCATACCATCCATTTCAAGCAACACACACAAAGATAATATCATCCTCGCCAGACACTGGCAAAATAACCTCTGAATTTATCATTATTCTGATTTTAATAGATCACAAATGGAATACAAAACATTCTAAGAATACCCTTTTTAATTGAAGCACACAGTGTCAAGTGCAGGTCCTGGGTGATGAAAATGAGGCTTTGGTCATATTCCATTCAAAAATTAATATAACTGCTCCTTAAGTCATTTGACCTGACAACTATGCAACCCTAGTTCAAAAGATATTTAAATCTTTCTTGTTACACAGTTCCTTACAATACTAAATTATGTCCTGAATTCTATTAACAGTTTGATTTGAAAATAATTTGATTGACGTACCACTTAACATATCAGTGTATTCTGTTTCATCAGATAAACATCAAATTACTTTCTCCATTCGTCTTAAGACCTACATACATTGCATAAGGATATCTTTCCATTTGTGAATTCCCCTAATTTGTTCATAGTGAAACCCTTTTACTCCTCTCAACCACAATAAGTTACTTATCTGCAGGTGATGGAGGGGGGGTAGAGGAGGTAGTGGAGGTGGGTTTCACCACTGAGACAGAAGCTGGGTTCGACCCAGAGGACGATAATGATGACACAGCCTTCCCTCCCGTAGGAAGAAACCTCCCTGGTGCTGATGCTGCTGCTATAGGTGAAGGTGAAGTTTCTTTCATCACAGAAGCCACTGGTGTAGTTGTAGTGTTAACAGTTGTTGGTGATGTAACACCAACACTCTTACCACACATGGCACTAGTTAGGGATGTTGTGCTTGATGAAAAACTTGCTGATGAGGCTGAAGTAGGAGGGGAAGAAGAGGCAGGAGAAGATGATATTGAGGAAGAGGTAGTAGTGGAAGAAGAGCAAGTAGAGCTAGAAGGGGTGGTAGTACAGGATGAGGACACTGCTACGTCAGGTGATGACCGTGAGGGTTCAGTGTTAAGTGTAGGGGATGAGGAAGATCCACCAGGGGAATGAGAGCCTGGAAGAAACTGTGATGGAAGTGTTGCTGCTGTTGCCAAAGAAGGCTCAACACTTAAATGGGTAGTCAGTGTCAGGGCACAAAACATTGCTGTGCGAGCTCCACGACTAGCAGTAACCAATCCTCCCATAGCAGCTGCAAGAGCCAGCAGATCTATATAAAAGAAAGAAAAAAAATTTTCAAGAGAAAAATTTTCCATAGTCCATTACACAATTTATTTAGATTATTTATGTTTACAAGCTCAAGAATGGGACTTGCCACATGACAAGTCATTGTGTAAAAAAACATCAGGAACAATCTGAAGTCCCAGTGTAAAAAAAATCATGAGAAATCTTTCAGTCAAGTGACTTACTGCCTAGAAAAGCCCTGTCTTACTTGTAAAAAATGTTCAAGAGAAATGTTTATTGATAGTTCTGTGACCAACGGCAATCAGTATAAATGTATAAACATGATAGGCTGTGACTAAGGCATTCTATTTAAAATGAAAGGCTAACATTTATGAAACATACATAACTCTAAAATTATATTTGTCCCATAAACATGTAGGTATGAGTAATTAGGGATATGAAAAATCTGTGGCACCTCATGTGATTCCAAATTTGCACTCACTAAATTCTGGCTCTAGATAATTAATTTATGTGAAAGTTTTGATTGCTGTCTGTTAAGTTACTGCTCTTACTAGCAAAATGACGATTTTGAAAGCAAAAATGTTCATTCTTTGCCACAGGAAAGAATTTCATGATAAATAAACATATCACAATTTAACTTTTCTATTGCATCATATAAAAATGAAAATTTTTTTTAATCATTTTTATTTTTCATAGCTAACAAACCTGAGGTCTTAACAATAGGATAAATCTTCTAGTATTAGTTGGAAACCAGTAAAAAAACAATCAAAGATTATAAAAACAAGGAATCTGTGGCATCTGGCAACTCCTGCATATACGCGGTGGATGTTTAGTCTTCGTCCAAGCTCGGACCCCGCGATACGCCAATCTTTCTTCCAACCCAGAATATGAGAACGGCGGCTAGAGATGGGCAGTTAACGTTAAGACCTCAGGTTTGTTAGCTATGAATAATAAAAATTGATTAAAAAATTTGTCATGTGTTCATAGAAGGAACAAACCTGCGGTTTTAACAATAGGATAGACTTATACTTGGAGGGAGGTACAAGTATCCAGGACTGGCTGGGAATTCAGCCTACCTGAGTACTCTTCCTAGAAGATCGAGTTCTAAGGAACGGGGTCTGAGCCTGTGAGAAAATAGATAAACGAGTATCTAAAAAACTCGATCTTCTGGGATGAAACACAATGAGAGATGTCCAGATTCATTGTATTAGAGGAAGGTGAAAAGAATTCTGTCTGTTCATGCAACAAATCACAGCTGCCACAGGGATTAAGTTACCACTCCTCTCTCCCTTTGTTAGAGAGAGGAGTAAGTGCTATTGAGAAACAGATTTGTTATTTGTATAGGAACACACAAATACTCCACCAGTATGGCTTCCACACTCACCTGTATCAGACCAGTTCCAGCTAAGGATGTGTCAAATTCTTCAACCTGCCTCCCAGAGAGAAGAAAAAGGAAAAAGAGAAAGGAGGAAACCAGCCATCTCCCTCATTCCCTCTCCCACACAATCATCTTAGGTAAGATACCAATTATCCCGCTGGGGGCACTGAATGAGTTACTCAACTTGATGGGTAGCCACCACCTGACCCAAGGAAAAGAGTCCAAGGACCTGTGGGCAATGTCCTTCAGGAAAAGGAAGTGAACTTGGTCTGTCTAAGCCAGGAACCACATTCAAAACTCTATGAACAGACAAATTCTTCTTAATTGCCAAAGAGGAACTCATTCCTCTGATGTTATATGCTCTAGCCTGCAGGGACTCAGCGGCAAGGTTATCCAATAAGGAGGATTCCTTTTAATCACCTCACGCAGTCAGAATGACAAGATCTTGTAAACTTCCAAACTGTTATAAACTGCCTTTTCAATAATATATAGTTTGTCATTTATAGCAGCTAATGTCCAGTAACGTGTAAGGAAATAGAACCAAAGTTTCTATGATTTTAAATCAAGAGCCAAGACCCTCTTTGTAAAGTTACTGTATTTGCCAATATGTAAGAAGCAGCCCCACTACAAATAATATTCTTCCCTCAGGTTATTTTCGAGCTTTTTACCAACTGGTAATCAAATATTACTGCAATGAAACAGCACAACCTATACATTTGGC
>NC_061108.1:15955359-16032879 GCF_015104395.2 Macrobrachium nipponense
CCTATACATTTGGCAAGACAGTGGTATGCCTCCCAAATTAAGCTTGGGTAAAGGAATGATGATCTCATCAGGTTCTTCCATTTGAATGATCCCTACACACAGACTTCTACAAGAGTTTGCAGTAGGTACAGGGGAATCCCTTCCTGGGTCTATTTGTGAGCAACATTTCTCTGCAGGCCAATTCAGCAACTTTGGCAAAAGATGCCATACTCAGCCTCAGATCAGAGCAGCAGTGCTTCCCAGGCCTTCTGGTGCTCATGTTTATTATTCTTGGTCTCATCTCACTTGATGTCTCCTAAAGCAGCCCATCTCTATTGGGTTCACACAGTCATTCAACCTCCGGTAGCAATTATCAAAGTTGAGTGTCAGAAAGATTGGCTCTTCAGATCTGCATACAATATTGCCACATCTTGCAGACCTTCTACAACTGCCCTTAACCAAGAAAGTCATTTTCGCTTTGAGACTTGGAGTGATAAATGTTATTCTTATTCCTTCAATGCCTCTATCCCAACAGTAGATGACCTCTAAATGTACATAAGGAATGTCAATATCTCTTGCGGTTATTAAATTATTAAAAGTTAGTTCTGCTTTGCATTCAGTCTTTCTCTATCATGGTTTAAACTAAGAATATGATAGAAACATTTGGGCTATTCCTCACACATCTGTTTAGCCTCCCCTTTCATCATTTTGGCAATTGGAAACCAGTTAACAACAATCAAAACTTGAAAAGGCAAGGAATCTGTGGCATCTGACATCCGATACGTAGCTGAGGTGGAAGGGAGTCGGAGACCACACTCGAACCAAGTGACGTATTTACTCTTTCTTCCAAGCCAGGATAAGAAATAAGAGGGGTGGGTTATGAAAAACAGAAATTAATTAAAAACTTGTCATCGGTTCATACGAGGAACAAACCTTCGGTCTTAACATTAGGATAGACTCAAACTTGGAGGGAGGTATGTGAATCCTGAACAAGCTGGAGGTTTGGCACACCTCATCATTCTTAGAAAAGAGGATTCTAAAGAAGAGGAATTAAGCCTTGAGATGTTAGATATGTGGATATTAATAACCCAGTCCATTGGGTTTAAATACAACATAACATGTCCAGATTCATAGCAAACATGGAAATAAAAGAGAACTATCTGTGCAAGCAACAAACCATGTTAACCACATGAAACAGGTTTGTCACCATTCCTCGCTCCCCTTGCTGGAGAGAGGAGTTGAAGCTACTGAGAAGCAGATTTGTACGTTGTACGAAACATAAAAACCGCTATAACAATATGACTGCAACACTCATCTACATCAAGCCAGTTTCAGTGTATGGTGTGTTTATTTTTCAAACCTCTTGCAGGTAATGAACAAAGGAGAAAAGGGAAAGAAAAGAGACCAGTCACCTACTCATTCCCTCCTTCACACAATCATTTTAGGCAAAATACGAACTGTCCCCACCAGGGCACAGAATGAGCAACACTAGTTGAGCAGCCACCACTGGACCCAAGGAAAGAAAGAAAGAAAAAAAAAAAAAAAAGTGTCCAAGGACCTGTGGGCAAGGTCCCTATGGTAGAAGAAAATGAGTGGTCTGACGAAGCCAGGAACAGACATTCAAAATTCTATGAAAAGACAAGTTCTTCTTAAATGCCAGGGAGGAACTTATTCCTCTGATATCATGTGCTTCTGCATGCACAGGTTTGGTAACAGTAACAGAACTTGACGACGAGGAGTGTGCTTATCTAATCACCTCACATAGATAAACAAAAAGGCATTCTTGGACACCTTTCATGGCCTGGCTCGTGCTAACAAAAAGTCTATGACACCTAAGCTCTAGGTGTCAAGTCCTTTTCAGATAATAATGCAGTGCTCTGACGGAGCAAAGCAGTAACTCTTGAAGGTTGCTAGTAACAAAGTCCATAACAGAAGGAACATTAACCCTCTTACGCCGAAGCCCTAAAAATCAAAACCTCTCCTGTATGCCAACGCCAGTTTGGAGTGAGCGCGGAAGCGGAAAAAATAATTTTTTAAAAAAATCACAGCGCGCTTAGTTTTGAAGATTAAGAGTTCATTATTGGCTCATTTTTTTTCTTTGCCTGAAGTTTAGTATGCAATCATCAGAAATGAAAAATAATATCATTATCATATGTAAATAATGCGATATATGGTAGCGAAAAAAAAAAAAAAAATCATAGATAATTGTATTCAAATCACGCTGTGCAAAAAACGGTCAAAGCTAACGAGTTAATTTTTTTTCGTTGTATTGTACACTAAATTGCAATCCTTTTGATATATAATACATAGTAAAACAATAAAAGCAACACCGGAAAAATATTATCACAAAATGATGTTCGAATTCGTAACGCGCGGACGTAAAAAAAATGTTATTTTCAAAAATTCACCGTAATTCTAAATATTGTTCTAGAGACTTCCAATTTGTTTCAAAATTAAGACAAATGATTGAATATTATGATACTGTAAGAGTTTTAGATTAGAATTGCAGATTTCAACCATTTCGGACGAGTTAAATTTGTCCGAATGTCAAAATTTTTATATATATATTTTTTTATATGCACATATTTTGGAGATGGAAAAAGCTACAACCTTCAATTATTTTTTATTGTATTCTTCGTGAATTTGTGCACATTTTGATATATGAAACTCTATAAAAAGGCTAATATGAAAAGGAGCAAATATTAGGATAATGCGATGTACGTATTTTGGAGACTTGCGGCCGCGAATCGGCGCGAGGAGTGAAGGTAAATATATTTTTCAAAAATTCACCATAAATCACAATATTGTTTTAGAGACTTCAAATTTGTTTCAAAATGAAGAAAAATGACGGAATGATACTAGGCCGTAAGAGTTTTAGCTTACAATTGCGTTTTTCAACTATTTCGGTAGAGTCAAATTTGACCGAACATGGTTTTTTTTCTATTTATCGTGATTTATATGCAAATATTTCGAAAAAAGAGAAAAGCTACAACCTTCAATCATTTTTAGATGTATTCTACATAAAATTTTGCACATTTTCATATATAAAACTTTATGTAACAGCTAATTTTAAATGGTGCAAACATTTCGACAATCGCACAAAAAAATTTACCGCGCGAACGTAAGGAAAAATTTTTTTTTTTTCATAAATTCACCATAAATCGAAATATTGTGCTAGAGACGTCCAATTTGTTGCAAAATGAAGGAAAATGATTGAATATTACTAGAATATAAGAATTTTAGCTTACAATTGCGTTTCTCGACCATTTCTGTAGAGTCAAAGTTGACCGAAGGTTGAAATTTTGGCACTTATCGTTATTTATATGAAAATATTTCAAAACTGATAAAAGCTACAATCATGAGTATTTTTTTGTTGTATTTTACATTAAATTGCGCACATTTTCATATATAATACTTCATGTAAAGGATAATTTAAAATGGTGCAAAAATTATGTCAGTGACAAAATAATTTCCGAGATGTGTCACTGATACTTTTTAGTGCGATAAGAAAGAAATTCGCGCTTGCGCGCCTGCGTAGCGATTGTAAACAAAACAACGCCTTGATCCGTGAACTCCCAGCATCCCCCAAGGCGCGTGATACAAAAGTTTTCGGCTGGTAGGCCTAAAAGTATTTTTCTGCGAATTTTTTAAAAAACTTTTTTGAGCCGACGTATGATACGTCCAATCGGCATACGGGAGACATTTTGACTCGACGTTTAATACG
This sequence comes from Macrobrachium nipponense, assembly GCF_015104395.2. Taxonomy (NCBI): domain Eukaryota; kingdom Metazoa; phylum Arthropoda; class Malacostraca; order Decapoda; family Palaemonidae; genus Macrobrachium; species Macrobrachium nipponense. The sequence goes on from NC_061108.1 coordinate 15,959,063, forward strand.
TCCAATCGGCGTAAGAGGGTTAAATGAGGCAAATCTGTCATCATAAACCAAGGAAATTTTGGGTTTTGGCCACAAATTCCATGGCAAATTCGAAAGCTACTGATCCCAAACTCCTTGTGTGTTTACATCATAATCCCAACCATGGAGCTCTCCCACTCTTTCTGAGGAAGCTAAGGTCAGAAAGAAAGCTGTTTTCAGAGTCAGTTCCCTGTACGACCATTGATGCAGGGGCTCAAATGGAGCTTGAGTGAGGATTGCAAGAACTAACCATAAGGCAGCCCTGTAGCCCTTGACAGCAGAAAGAGAAGGAAGTTTCTCTGTCCTGAGAAAGATCAAGTAAATCATTATCTACTAAACAGAAAATCTGAGTGGAGAGAAATCCTGTCGACAACACCAATCACAGCAGATGATTCATTTGCCCTCGTACACGGCTGACGAAAATTTCCTGAGGCAGCCGGACATCCGAGTCCCTGCTCTGCAAGAAAGCTCTCTCGCTCAAACAAGATACTGGATACACTCTAGATGTGAGGAGATAACGATCCTACCGATTGGTGGTACCTCTCCACATGAGGATGACAGAGAAAGTTGTGCTACACTGGGATATCTCTGCTGAGAGGAAAGATAGAAGACCTGGGAATTACTCTGCTTGAAGAGACAAAGGAGATGCTAGGGTCATCCTGAGATCCTTGGCATCCATTATGTACTCTGTTCAGGACATAAAGGATCAGGGAGAACGGAGGAAAGGCATAAACTTCCAGGTTGTCCCAAGTATATGGAAGGGAGTCCTCCACCCCAGCGAATGGATCTCAGACCAACGAACAGCTGACCTCTAGCTTTCTGTTGAACCATGTAGCAAAGACATCTAACATGGGTCTTACCCAGACAGACAGAGGCAATCAGATAACCCCAGGGGATGTCCTATGATAAGATGCCCTGTCAAAGGAATTTGCAGTGTAGAGAGAGAGGAAATCTCCATGCACTGCCAAAGGAATGTGCATCGCAAACAGAGGAGACATCCTATGAGATCCACTGTGATGACTGATAACATAAGTTCAGTATGCTGCTCAACAGAGATATCCTAGGATGATAAGACATCGACTGTCCCCCGTAATTATTTTCATTTAAACTAGTATATATTCCTCAGTAATATTTCCTTCACCATGTCTCATTAAGCTCATACTTCTTTACGAATTTCATAAAAAAAGAATTTTAAAAATTGGATAGCTTACCTTGTTCACTAGTGTGATGAGCATTAGGAAGGGGATTATGGTGTTGCGTGATTGCATTTACAACCTCATCCCTTCTGCGCTCTTGCACTGTAGTAACAGCTTCTTGCCATGCAACTATTGACCGATGAATTCCTGGCTGCAATGGAGCCCCTCTCAAACGCTCCATCTTCCCAACTAATGTCACCACCTGCAAATCAAATTCTTCTCAGTCACAGAAATGAAAAGCAAGAGATAAAAAAATTTAGCTTTGACACTGGACAAATTAGGCACATAAGAGAAATCACACAAAGCAATGGCAGCTAGATAACTGTCTCAACTAAAAGGCACTCATTTTCTTATTGTCAGTAAACTAAATTTGTACTAACGGGAATTATGACATTTTTATAATAAAATTAAATTTTATATATACTTTTCAATAATTACATAGCTAATTATTTCCCCACTTGGCAGCAAAATGATATTGTTATGATACAATAAAGTTTTATACATACTTACCTGGCAGATATATATACTTAGCTATTAGACTCCGTCGCCCGACAGAATTTCGAATTTCGCGCACACGCTACAGGTAGGTCAGGTGATCTAATGCTCTGCCGCTGGGTGGCAGGAATAGGAACCATTCCTGTTTTCTATCAGATTTTCTCTATACCATCTGTCTCCTGAGGGGAGGATAGGTGGGCAATTAATTGTATATATCTGCCAGGTAAGTACATATAAAACTTTATTGTATCATAACAATATCATTTTTATACATTCAACTTACCTGTCAGATATATACTTAGCTGATTCACACCATTGGAGGAGGGTAAAAGACAGCTAATAACTGATTTAAACAGAAATCACAACATACGTTGTAGGTAATAAATAATTAAAACCTTGGTTACTTTACTACCTGTTTAGACTGAAGACTTCATGGTTAATGCCCAGGAGTCTGCTTAGTCTCAAGAGCCTCAGTGAGATATTGATCTATTGCTAAGAGTTCTTGTAGGTCTGCCAAAGGGGTCTTATCCACTTACTTGGCCGATCCTAGAAGGGCTATGTCAAAGGGTTTCGATCCACTTATATGACAAGAACCTTTTTCAAGGGGCACAATACCGATCCCGATCACCTTAACCTAATTCCATGTTAGTTCTAAGATTGCAAGGAGTTATCCCCGAACCCCTTGCAAACAACCAATAACTCAATCACAAATACATTACACTTAACTTTTACGAAAGATAAAAACAAAAAATAATTTTGTACAACCCAGCTTCTAAGACCTATTCGCAGTCTCTTACTGGCAAAAGCAACGGCCGCCTGTGCGACATCAAGCACTCCTGCCGGTAGAAAACCTTGACATTGTCTCAAAAGGGAGGTTTATGTACAATATTAGACAAAGTCTTTTGTACAACTCGGTTTATAAGGCATATTTCCAGTTCCTCACTGACAAGGGCAACGGCCGCCTGTGCGACGTCAAGCACCCTTGACAGCAGAAAACCAGAAACCTGTCTCAAAAAAGGAGGTTTACGTACCATAAAAGACAGTCTCTAGTACAGCCCAGCCTGTAAGATAAACTCACAGTTCCTTACTTGACAAAGGCAACAGCCGCCTGTGCGACATCAAGCCCTTATATGTAAGCAGAAACCTAGAACCCATCTCAAAGGGAAGGTTTAAGGACAATTATAAAATTTCAATATTTAATTTAAGGATCGGTATGCGTTCCAAGTCCCAGCACTGTATCCGCTGATACAAAAGGACCCAGAGAGAAGCACTTCTCATAGGTAATTCTAACATCTTTAAGATAGTGTGATGCGAATACCGAGTTGCATCTCCAGTAGGTCGCATTTATAATGTCCTTCATGGACATGTTCTTCTGGAAAGATAAAGATGTGACCACAGCTCTTACCTCATGAGCCTTTACTCGTAGAGTCTTTAAGGAACCATCTGCACATTTGCTGAGAGCTTCCGTAATGACACTTCTGACAAAATATGCTAATGCATTTTTGGACATCGGTCTCTTCGTATCCCGAACTGCGCACCACAAACTTTGTTTACATCCCCCTAGCTCTTCTTTCTTTTTAAGATAGAACTTAAAAGAGCTCTAACAGGGCACAATGTTCTTTCAATTTCCTCTCCCACCAAAGTTGAAAGACTTTTCACCTCAAAACTCCTAGGCCAGGGTTTTGAAGGGTTTTCGTTCTTAGCCAGAAATAAAGTTTGGAAAGAACAGATGGCTGCGTCTTTCTTAAAACCCACCCGAGAGTTGAGGGCGTGGATTTCACTTGTTCTCTTAGCCGTAGCTAAGGCAAGGAGGAAAATACATTTTCTCTTCCAATCTCTGAACGAAGCACGGTCGGGAGGTTCAAATTTCTCTGACGAAAGGAATTTAAGTACTATATCTAGATTCCAGCTTGGCGGAACCAAGGATATAGATTTAGAAGTTTCAAACGATCTTATTAGATTGTGTAGATCTTTATCTTCTGCCAAATTTAAACCCCTGTTTCTAAACACTGACGAGAGCATGCTTCGGTATCCTCTCATAGTAGAAACCGATAGATGGGATTCCTCTCTAAGGAATAACAGAAAATCGGTTACATTGGTCACAGAGGTATCGGAGGAGGACAGTTTATTCTTCCTACACCATCTTCTCAACACATCCCACTTCGAATGATAGACCCGAATAGTTGACGATCTTCGGGCTCTAGCAATTGCTTTCGAAGCTTTGCTTGAAAAGCCTCTCACTCTGACCAATCTTTCGATAGTCGAAAGGCAGTCAGAGCGAGAGCGGGAGGTTTTGATGGTACCTCTCGAAGTGGGGTTGTCTGAGAAGATCTATCCTGTTTGGAAGAGATCTTGGGTAGTCCACTGTCCATTCCTGTACCTCTGTGAACCAGTCTTGGGATGGCCAAAACGGGGCGATGAGAGTTAGTCTCGTCCCTGTTGATGCTACGAACTTTTTCATTACTACGCCTAGTAGCTTGAATGGAGGGAAGGCGTAAGCATCGAGTCCTGACCACTCCAGTAGCATGGCATCCACCGCTATCGCTCTCGGGTCTTCGACTGAGGAGCAGAAGTTCTCTATTCTCTTTGATAGGAACGTCGCAAATAAATCTATTTGTGGCCTTCCCCACAGGGTCCACAGGCTTTTGACACACTTGCTCGTGGAGAGCCCACTCCGTGGGGAGAACTTGATTTGTCCTGCTGAGTCTGTCTGCTCTGACATTCTTTTCTCCCTTCACAAACCTGGTTAGGAGGGTAATGTTCTTCTCCTCCGCCCATGACAACAGATCTCTCGTTATTTCGTTAAGGGAAAACGAGTGCGTCCCCCCTGTTTTCTGATATAAGCCAACGCCGTGGTATTGTCTGCGTTGACTTGTATCACCTGATTCCTTACTTCTGTTTCGAAGGACTTCAGTGCCAGGAACACTGCATACAGTTCTTTGGCATTTATATGCCAGTCCTTTTGCTCTTTCTCCCATTTGCCCGACACTTCTCTTACTCTTAGAGTCGCTCCCCATCCCATCTCTGAAGCGTCTGAGAACAAGATTTGGTCTGGGTTCCGAACCTCTAGAGACATTCCCTCATTCTTTTTTAGAGGGTGCAGCCACCACTTCAGGTGCTTCTTCACTTCTATTGGAATAGAGAAAGTGTCCGACAGTCGCCCCTCTTTCCAACTCCACGATCGTCTTTGGAAGAATTGAAGCGGGCGTAGATGAAGTCTCCCTAGGGACACGAACTGTTCTAGGGAGGAAAGAGTCCCTAGAAGGCTTAGCCACTCCCTGGCTGAACTCTTTTATTTCTTTAAAAAGGTCGTGACCTTCTGAATTCCTCGAAGTATTCTTTCCTGGGAAGGAAAAGCTCGAAAATCCCGAGAATTCATCTGAATCCCCAAATAGACTAAGTCCTGACTGGGGATCATCTGCGATTTCTCGAGATTCACGAGCAATCCTAGAGATCTTGTCAAATCGAGTGTTTTCTGTAGATCCTCCAAACATTGCTTCTGAGATTTGGCTCTTATCAACCATCGTTAGGTATAGGGAGATGTTTATGCCTTCCAGATGTAGCCATCTGGCTACATTCCGCATCAGGTACGTAAACACCTGCGGAGCTGTGGAGAGGCCGAAGCACAAGGCCCTGAACTGGTAGATCTTTCCTTGTATCATAAACCTGAGATACTTCTTCGACGATGGGTGAATAGGAACGTGAAAGTAGGCATCCTGAAGGTCCAGCGAGACCATCCAGTCTCCCCGACGCAGGGCTGAAAGCACCGAGGCAGAAGTCTCCATGGAGAACTACTTCTTTTCTACGTAACGGTTCAGGATGCTCACATCCAGGACTGGTCTCCATCCTCCTGACGCCTTCGGTACTAAGCAGAGGCGGTTGTAAAACCCCAGGGAGAAAGGATCCTGAACCTCTTCTATTGCCTCTTTGTCCTTCATCGTTATTACCATCTGAAGAAGTCTCTCTCTCAGAACAGGGTCCTTGTACTTTGCCGACAGTTCCTTTGGAGATGTTGACAAAGGTGGTCTGTCCCGAAAGGGTATAATGTATCCCTTTTCCAGAACAGCCAACGTCCAAGGGTCGGCTTCCCTTAATGCCCAAGCCCCTACAAAGTTTAGGAGTCTGGCCCCTACAGATGTTTGGAGGACTTCGCTGCTACTTCGACTTCTTGAAGGCCCGAAAGGAGGACCTTCCTCGTTTATCCGATGTCTTTGTTTTTGTTGGAGGTCGAGAGGCGGAACCTCTCCGAAAGGGCACAATAGGTGTACGAGCAGCCTTCTTTGCAACTGGTACTGGTGGCCTTGTCTTCTTGGTGGATTGAACCAATAGATCTTGGGTTACCTTTTCAGAAAGACTTTGAAATATCCTTCACCAAATGAGAAGGAAAAAGGTGATCCGAGAGAGGAGCATACAAGAGGGCTGACCTCTGGGAAGGAGATACTGCTTTCGTTAGGAACGATCCAAACAAAGATCTCTTCTTCATAATTCCCGATCCAAATAGGGATGTCAGCTCTCCCGAACAATCTTGTACTGCCTTATCCATACAGGATAATATACTATGTAAGGCTTCCGGGTCCAAAACATCCAGTTCTTTGGCCTTTTTAGCCAGCACTCCAAGGGACCAATCCAGGAAGTTAAATACTTCTAATACATAAAAAAGTCCCTTAAGGTGCTGATCCAATTCTGACATGCTCCAGTAAGCTTTCGCTGAATTCAACGCGTCTCCTCGAAGCTTCAACTAAGCTTGAAAAATCAGCTTCCGCGGAAGATGGAAGCATAAGCCCCATTGCTTCCTCCGTTCTATACCATATCCCTCTCCTACCTCCGAGCTTACAGGGAAGAGAGCAATAAACCGTCTTTAAAGCTTCCTTCTTCGAGTTCATCCAAGTATTTAAGGATTGAAGCACCTTTTTCATTGATATGGCTGGCTTCATCTTTAAATATGAAGAGGATTCGGAGTTTTCGTACTCGAGAAAAGAGATCTAGGAGAGGGAGGAGCTGCAGGGCTTAGAGAATCTCCAAACTCTTGAAGGAGAAGAGAAGCCAATACTTTATAATTGGGAACACCCTCGTTGGTTGGGGTTTCCTCCTCCGACACGTCTTCAAATTCTACCATAGAAGGGAAGTGAGTTCTTTTGTGAGAATCTCTATCTGGAGATCTTGTTTCCTTAGGCGAAATACTTCTGGAAGGAGAGAGACTAACAGATCTAGAAGTCTTCTCTTTCCTTTCCACTGATCTTCCCTGAGACATGGAAGTGGAAACTGTCACTTTCGAAGGACCAGGTTCCCTTTGTGGAGTTCGATTCTCCCTAGTATGAGTAGGACTTCCAATTCCAGGAGAATCACTATTTGAAGACATTATATGTCTACCTGGAGTTCCTTTGCTACTGTCTGGCGCTTCTCGCCTGGCTGGCTCTTCACGCCTGATTTGCGCCTCGTGTCTGGCTGGCGCCTCGCGCCTGTTTGTCTCTTTGCGCTTGGCTGGCGTCCTGGCTGGCGCCTCGCGCTTGGCTGGCGCTTTGCGCCTATCTGGCGCTTCATGTCTGTCTTGCGCCTCATTTGAGAATATATCCTTATCACTAAATGCTTCTTTTCCGTTATCCGCTTCTGCAAACCTTTTCCGGTTGTCATATTCATCCGAAGAATAACTACTTACTGGCTCTTCGTGTCCAGATAGTGTATTGCGCCTGGCTGGCACTTCACGCTCAGCTGGCGATTGGCGCCTGGCTGGCACTTCGCGCTCGCCTGGCGCTTGGCGCCTGGCTGGCGCTTCATGAACACGTTGTCTAGCAGGTCTGTGTAAGATAGACGAAACTGACGACTCCTCATCCGAAGAAGAACTTCCTTTCTTGGAGGTTCATAATAATGAGCCTCAGATTTCTTCACCGGAAGACTAGAATCCTTTCTTCTGGGAGGATCTCTAGACAGGACTCCGACCAGAGAAGCAATTGACTCCTAAATATTCTTCAATATTCTAGTGGTTTCAGTCCTTTGGTCTAAAGGAGGGGAAGGAGAGCAGTCTTTCTCCATTTCCCAAGACTTTGCGGGAGATAGCATTCTTTTTGCTTTCTTGCTCTCTGTCGGTAAATCCTCCGAAAATCGTTCCAGACTTGAATTTAACCCAGTTTCTCCCCAGATCCTCTTCAGGGGACGAGACACATCTGCCGATCTCCATCCTCATTTGGGAGAAGAATTTTCAGACGATGAAAAACATTCACGGAGAACGCTTTTTCTATAGCTTTCTTTGGCAGTCTGCGGTGTTACAGATTCTGCCGAAGAGACGTCTGACTGGTGGGGATTCTCCACAACCTCCGTACGGCTTTTGACATTCCTTCTCCTCTGGGCTTGGGAGCTTGAAAGAGGTCTAGGCCTGGGAGCGTTGTGGAGCCAATCAGACGCTTCCTCCACTGCACTGTGGACACTCACATCACTAATATTTTGTTTACCTTCAATAGCAGCCATTTTACGGTCCATTTTCATAAGGGCTGCTTTAAGACTTGCAATTTCCGAAGCAGATTCCGTAGGATCTGCATTCGGTGAAGGTCCTGAAATATTAGAAGGAGCATTCATCATATTAGAAGAGGTACAAAATTACTTACCAAGTCACTTGAAGAAAGAGAGCTAGGCTTGGTTTTGGAAGAAGACTTCCTTAACCGGTCTTTCTCTAACTTCTTCAATTAAGAAGTTAGAGACTTCCACCCTTCAGCACTTAAACTCTCACATTCACGACAAGTGTTATCGATAGAGCATTCATACTTTCTACACACTCTACAGACTGTGTGAGGATCAACCGAAGCTTTCGGCATCCTCACCTTGCATCCTTCATTCACACACATTCTCACCAGACTTCCAGAGTCAGACATCATGATGAAAAATCCAATACAAAATCCAAATAACGGTCCACAATAGTGTATGCCAATCCAACGATCCAAATACATCACCAAAAGGTCTAAAACGAAGATCAATTGCGATTCAAAAACGAAATCCAGCCGGAGATACCAACAATGATGTTAACCCTCTTACGCCGAAGCCCTAAAAATCAAAATCTCTCCTGTATGCCGGCGCCCGTTTGGAGTGAGCGCCGAAGCGGAAAAAATAATTTTTTCAAAAAATCACAGCGCGCTTAGTTTTGAAGATTAAGAGTTCATTTTTTTTTCATTGCCTGAAGTTTAGTATGCAATCATCAGAAATGAAAAATAATATCATTATCATATGTAAATAATGCGATATATGGTAGCGAAAAAAAAAAATTCATAGATAATTGCATTCAAATCACGCTGTGCAAAAAACGGTCAAAGCTAACGAGTTACTTTTTTTTCGTTGTATTGTACACTAAATTGCAATTCTTTTGATATATAATACATAGTAAAACAATAAAAGCAACACCGGAAAAATATTATCACAAAATGATGTACGAATTCATAACGCGCGGACGTAAAAAAATGTTATTTTCAAAAATTCACCGTAATTCTAAATATTGTTCTAGAGACTTCCAATTTGTTTCAAAATTAAGACAAATGATTGAATATTACGATACTGTAAGAGTTTTAGATTAGAATTGCAGATTTCAACCATTTCAGAAGAGTTAAATTTGACCGAATGTCGAAATTTTTATATATATATTTCTTTATATGCACATATTTCGGAGATGGAAAAAGCTACAACCTTCAATTATTTTTTATTGTATTTTTCATGAATTTGCGCACATTTTGATATATGAAACTCTATAAAAAGGCTAATATGAAAAGGAGCAAATATTAGGATAATGCAATGTACGTATTTCGGAGACTTGCGGCCGCGAATCGGCGCGCGGAGTGAAGGTAAATATATTTTTCAAAAATTCACCATAAATCACAATATTGTTTTAGAGACTTCAAATTTGTTTCAAAATGAAGAAAAATGACGGAATATTACTAGGCCGTAAGATTTTTAGCTTACAATTGCGTTTTTCGACCATTTCGGTAGAGTCAAATTTGACCGAACCTGGTTTTTTTTCTATTTATCGTGATTTATATGCAAATATTTCGCAAAAAGAGAAAAGCTACAACCTTCAATCATTTTTAGTTGTATTCTACATGAAATTGCGCACATTTTCATATATAAAACTTTATGTAACAGCTAATTTTAAATGGTGCAAACATTTCGACAATCGCACAAAAAATTCTGATTTTTTCGGAGGAGTTACCGCGCGAACGTAAGGAAAAATTTTTTTTTTTTTCCATAAATTCACCATAAATCAAAATATTGTGCTAGAGACTTCCAAGACATTGCAAAATGAAGGTAGATGATTGAATATTACTAGAATATAAGAATTTTAGCTTACAATTGCGTTTTTCGACCATTTCGGTAGAGTCAAAGTTGACCGAAAGTTGAAATTTTTGCACTTAACGTTATTTATATGAAAATATTTCGAAACTGATAAAAGCTACAACCATGGGTTGTTTTTTGTTGTATTGTGCATAAAATTGCGCACATTTCCATATATAAAACTTTATGTAACGGCAAATTTAAAAGGGTGCAAACATTACGACAATCGCACAAAAAAATTTATCGGAAGAGTTATCGCACGAACGTAAGGAAAAAGTTTTTTCATAAATTCACCATAAATCGAAATATTGTGCTAGAGACGTCCAATTTGTTGCAAAATGAAGGCAAATGATTGAATATTACTATAATATAAGAATTTTAGCTTACAATTGCGTTTCTCGACCATTTCTGTAGAGTCAAAGTTGACTGAAGGTTGAAATTTTTGCATTATCGTTATTTATATGAAAATATTTCAAAACTGATAAAAGCTACAATCATGAGTATTTTTTTGTTGTATTTTACATGAAATTGCGCACATTTTCATATATAATACTTCATGTAAAGGATAATTTAAAATGGTGCAAAAATTATGTCAAAGTGACGAAATAATTTCCGAGATGTGTCACTGATACTTTTTAGTGTGATAAGAAAGAAATTCGCGCTTGCACGCCTGCGTAGCGATTGTAAACAAAACAACGCCTTGATCCGTGAACTCCCAGCATCCCCCAAGGCGCGTGATACAAAAGTTTTCGGCTGGTAGGCCTATAAGTATTTTTCCGCTAATTTTTTAAAAAAACAAAAAACTTTTTTGAGCCGACGTACGATACGTCCAATCGGCATACGGGAGACATTTTGACTCGACGTTTAATACGTCCAATCGGCGTAAGAGGGTTAATGGATACTTGTACCACAGCCCCTTTTTCCATCATCTTCTTCACTTCCTCTTGCAGAATAATGGCCTTCTGAGACTCCTGAGCATAAGCGAGGTGAGGTAATGGCTGTTCTGTCAGGGGCGGGGTTACCTTGAACGGAATCAAATACCCGACCCTGAGAACATCCACCACCCACTGCTCTGCTCCCAGTTCCTACCACACCTTCCAGTGATTTGCCAGGCAACCCCCCACTGGTGTGGCCGAGTGATGAGAGGCGCCCACCCTATCTTCTTGAGCCTCTCCCTCTTCCCCTACTCCCCCTTCCTCTGTTGTTTCTATTGTGAAAGGGCCGATGAACTAACCTCTTTGGGGAAGAGGGTCTTGTTGCCCTATTAGGGATGTTATGTCTCACTGTCTTCTTCCAAGGTATTTGCTGTTGCCTTACCTCCATAGAGGTACCTTGACTGTTAGACGTTTTCCTAACTGCCTGCTGTACCAATCTATCGTTAGTGTCCATCCTTCTTCTATCTATAGCCTCTTCCAGTATGACCTCTGGCACCAGCAATTGCGACTCGAAGACATCCCCATTCCTCATCGTTAACAGGGAATCCAAATCAACAGTGCGGCTTAGTCTAGCCAACGCTGCATCTCTCCTCATTAACAGGATATTTGCCCAAACATTGGCACTTAAGTTTGTCAAGTACGCAATCGCTTTGGAACCTGACTGTAGTAATCTAATGAACAATGATTCATCCACTACCTTTCTTGTCACTTCTGAGGATGCAATCTTCGCCACTGCTGTCAACCAAAGATCTAACCAAGAAGCCGTCTGAAAGACAGAAGAAGCTGTTGCTTCTAACGTAGCAGCCTCTTGGTAAGTCATCAAAGGGCACTCCATTTTAACCTGATCTAAGGTTAACCCAGGCCTTAACCTTACCATTACAGTTCACTTGCCTAGACAGCAAAGGGACCTTCGGTGTTGTAAAATATTTCCTTTGTTTCATCATTGGAGGGGGAATAAATTTAAATGATCTATTAGATCTTAAGGAATTATCTCTTCCTGCAATTCGTGCGTTTACGTGTTGTAAAAAAGAGTCCACATGACTCGAACAAAGCAATTCATACGACACCTTGGTATCCTTTTTCAATCCAAATACCATGTCAATTCCCGGAGGAAGCATACTGGCAGGTTATTGAATTGACAAATCAAATCAATCACCTCCGCATACGAGGCCAGAAACTCTTGTTTTTCTCCTTCCTCCGGCTCTAACATATTGTGCTCCGCCACAGGGGATGTTATCTCACCCCTATCCTCTGACAAACGGCCGGGAATTTCGTGGCCGCCTGCCCCTACGGCCGCGGCCTCTTTGATTTCTGACGGCCGCCGCCAGCTCGATCCCGAATAGTCAGCAGGGGAACGAGAATGCCTCACTCTTTCTCAGCTCACAGATCTAGAGCGAGAATCTCGTCTAGACCTACAAGATGAAGGCTCCCTTGAAACTGAGAACTTCGTCTCTATTAGGATTGCTATTGTTTCCGAGCGTCAAGAGAATTTGGCCTCGATCTTTCATCCAGACGGACAACGCCTTCCACCAACGTATCAGACAAGATTACCAACTCTCTATTCTTCGTTCTTTTAATAGGAGCCTTATCATCCTTTGTCCGCATTTTAAACGGCCTTACGGGCAAAACTGGAACCTGCATTCTATTCTTTGCTGCACTTTTCGCAGCCAATGTTGATTTTGCCAGCGGTATCGTATTCTTTGTAATCTGTATTGGCAACTCCGCGTCGGCTGCTAGTCCATCGTCCGTCGCCTCTCTCGCTCGTTCGGACTCTTGCAAATGGCTTCGTCCGCTAGCTTTGTGCTTACCAGCCACTGACTCCCCGACTTTCCTGCTGACTGGGATACGACAGTCCTGGTCTGAAGATGAAGAAGAATTAACTCTTCTCCTCTTAGCCCGAGGATCAGTCACGAAATCCTGAATCCTCCAACGCTTGACTGGCGCTCGCCGTGACGTCATCGAACTTAGCGATGACTCCGAACTAGAGGAAGAAGACGAAGAAGATGAATCACGCCTTTTCTTTTTGTCTTTCTTAGCCATTCTCTTCTCTATATCCTGTAATTTCTTCATTACAGTGTGTACAGCCGAGTCAGAAAGCGTATTTGAGTCCGGGTGCAGCAAAGTAGACTGAGAAGCAGTAGTCTGTGACGTCATCGTGTCTGCCATATCGGTGTGTGACGTATGTTGTGACGTCACCAATCTTGTAGGGAGAGACTGTGCAGCTTCTGCTGGCATCCACACGTTTGCCGCCAAACTAACCCCCCCGTTCTGCATCGCCGTAAACATCAAATTTGATGGCGTAGCCACGGCATTATTTCCCATAAATTGCAAGCCAGGGGGATGAGGAAACCCTCCAAGGTTGGTATGCCTGGTAGGCCTAGCGCTGCCCACGTACCTTCCATCCTATGCGCTTCAGGATCCGGCACCTGGAACAAAGATGGCGATGCTCCCCCCCTACCTGCTGGGAACAAAGGAGCGTACATATTATGCATAAAATTACCCAAAACCCCTCCTGAAGTTTCCGATAACGAATCGCTAGGAGAAACCGAATGGGTATGGGACAAATCAAAAGCAGGTGGCGAAAAATATGGAGCAGTCTGGTTTACTGTCGATACAAAAGAAGCCGGTAAGGTTTGGTCATCCAAAGATGGCGTCACCTCCTTCCTTTTGTATAGGTCTTTCTCATAAAACTTTTTCCACTGTTCCACCGACCAACCCCGACAAACAGAATATGGATTAGTAATCATACATACATTTTCCCTGCACCTACTACATGTTGGATGAGGATCCGTCGACACCGAAGTTAGGAATTTAGAACATGGAAAGCCACTGACTCCGGGGCCACTTCCTTTGTCTCCTCTTCGAAACGGCAGAAGATCCCGATGGTGAAGCGAAAATTTCCATCTTACCACTTATACGCTCTTACCGATCACATTCACACTGAGCACACTCAGAGAAAGAAAAAGTAATAAGAAAAATGAAAATGAAATGGATAAAAAATGGGCAAACTGAAAACTGCCTTTAAAACAGATAGACAGTAACACGTTTTATCTTAAAGGCGGTAGGAATATAACTGGTGGGTCACAGGACGCCGAGGGCATTCTGGGTATACATGCCCCGTGACCTGGTATAGATGCCAATAGTCCCTGGATCTCACAAGTGTAATTTTAATCCTACCGGTTTCCAGCTTGGCGCTAGTAAATCCTAATGTTAAGACCGAAGGTTTGTTCCGTATATGAACAATTATTGTTTCCACATGAAAGATCAAACATTTCTACAAAATTTAGGCATAAAACAAACTCTGCAAACCTAACTACGTATTATATTTTTCATGATTATTTCCAAAAATATCAATGATTTTTCTTAAAAATTTAACATTCATCACATCGTTTTTATTATTTCAAAGCTTTGTAAAGATGTTCTGATTGCTTTAGGAAATAATTCAATCATTTGCCAACATAACAACACAAACCAGAAGTGTATATCAGTTATAGTTTGGACGTACTGAATTTCACCAAAAAACTTTTCCATGCACATTCTTTTTGGCCCTGGGGAAAAGTTGTGTACCTTACACCCTTATATTTTCAGCCTGTGCGCAAGAGGGTTAATAAAACTTGTTTTACTTTACATAATCATATTGCATGTATTATCATATTACAATGTATGAACAGAGCGAAGATGTGTCACTTGCATTCTGATTGTGTACAGTCTTAAAATAATCTGCTGATCGCATTTTACCAGTACAGGTAGTTGTCGACTTACAACCGTAATTGGTTCCGACTAACCGGTCATAAATAGATTTGGACATAAGTCAGCCCGTGTTAATTTACCGTAAGAATATCATATTAGCCTAGCGTACACTAGGGTAATCTGTACCATCTTTACGTATAGGGTAGCCTAGCCTACACTACACAGCATTACTTCATACATATATGGTATATTAATTATTAATTTCAGCTAATTCTCTAGGTTCAATGCACATTGGTTTATGATAATTCAGTACAAAGAGAAATTGAATAACATTTAACAAGTTAGCCTCGCGTATACGATGATGTTTTTATGGTACATATATCGTATATATACGAATACAGTAACCTAGCCTACAGTATACTGTCTACTACATATGTATATGTACAATATAATTTAGAAGTTATTAATACAGTTGAATATCTTAAAACCAGCATTCTGTGGTCTGGAAACTCCTGTGGTTCAGCTTGATTTTAAATCAGCAGCCATGAGATCGTTCCGCCGCCACCTGAGACGCGCCACATATTGTTTACAACTTCAAGGCAGCAAAAACTATGCCATATATCCTTTGTTTGTATGAAAATAGTTGTTAGTAATGTAAATATGCAAAGTCAAATATGTTTTTGATATTAACCTTGGGAGAATAAATATATATTTTCAAATATTCCACTTGAGAATGCTCAACCAAGCCAAACCTTTTAACTTTTGATATGCCACCCATGAGATTATATGATGCTTGAGGCAAGAAGTGCAAGCATAAATTTTCATCCATGCTAGAAAATCTTTATTTCCTTAGCAAATAGTTTACTGTTCATTTTCTTCAATATATGGCCCCGCTGTGCAACCGCGGACCGCCTGTACAGTACTAAACTTCTCAGAATCTGCACTTTATGATCGGTGACTTTCATATCCGAAATTTCGTAGCTTCATAATTACACTATTAGTTTCTTAGTTGATTTTTATTGTAGACGATGAGATGAACAAAATAATGAATGAATTTCGGCGATAACTGCATTTGAATGTTGCCGTCACCGTCAAACCGTAAACAAAGCACTAGCAGAACCGAGGGCTGGGAGGACTGTAGGTGATCAACAACCACGGTGACGATTGAGCTGCCGGTCTGGACCAGCGGTCTTCTTGCGGAGAAACGCTAGACCAAGAACGGAGCGCCAGTCTCTTCAGGAGAGCTGCTGGCGATCGGGCTGCACTGGTCAAGCAGCTCTCCGGGGGGAAAGCAGCTAGACCGAGAGCAGCGGCGACGGTCCCAAGCATCAGAAGAGCTGCTGCTGGTTCCCCTATCCGTCCAGTCCCGGTGGGAGCAGCGGTCAGGGGACCAACAGAGTCCACTGTTGCGGTGGGAGCGCGAGGAGCATGCCCCTTGCAATCACTCCTGATCGCCTCGCTCTTCCCGGTGTAGCCCGAGGAAGTTGAAGGGATAGGAGAGGTAGGCCTGACGCTCAACCCCCGCCCACCGGCAGAACCGGCGTGCTGGGAGAGAGAGAGAGAGAGAGAGAGAGAGAGAGAGAGAGAGAGAGAGAGAGAGAGAGAGAGAGAGAGAGAGAGAGCTGCAGAGGCTCGCCAACCCGCAGTGGCGATCGATCTGCAGGCCTGGTCGAGCGGCTGGACTGAGAACCGCGGCGACGGTCCCGAGCATCAGAGCTGCTGCTGGTCCCTCCCGCTGTCGCGGTGGGAGCAAAGCCTGTCCTCACGGCGCGTCACGCCGCTTGGACCAGCCGAGGCTGGTCCAGGCAACCGAGGGGACCGCTTCCTCGCCTTAGCCCGTGGCTGGTCTGGGACCATCGCGTCAACCCTGGGTACCGGCGACTCGCCACGAGAGTGATTGCTGGCCTGGTGGGAGTCACCTGGGCGACTCCCACCAGTCTTCCGCTCCGTGCCTGGATCCTGGCGCCGAGCGAACTTGGTTGCCTGCGTCTTGGCTGGGTGACCGTACACTCGGTACCTCTCGCGCCAGGAGAGGAGGTACCGGTGTTAGCCAGTACCCCTCCGGTCCCCCCGACAGGTCCTCCATTCAGGATGGAGTTGGGGCAGTTGCCAAAGCAACTGAACCCAACTGCACCTGTCCAGAGGGACCTGCAGGAGTAGCAATGGAGAGAACGATTCCTCGAGGAGGGCTACGAAACTCCTACCTGGCAGGTGAAGTGTCTGCCACCCTGAAACTGGTCGGTCGCGCGAACACGACCGTCGTCTGGGTGGGGCTGTCTCTGAAAGAAAAGGATTAATTAAAAGAGGGCTGGATGGCCTGCCTCCACCGGTCTCTGTGTACACGGACTCGGGGGAACGTCACGTCAATCCTGGGCACCGGACGATCGCTGTAAGAGCGATCGCCGGTCTGGCAAGAGTCACCCGAGCGACTTCTACCATCTTCCGCTCCGTGCCTGGGTCTAGACACGGTGAGCGAACTCCGCAGTCTAGACCCTGGCTGCAAGGTCACCTGTAACGCTTGCAAGCGGGCGGCCGAGACGGTTCCCGGTCCGGAGGTGGAACTTTCGGAATCGGGAGAGGAGATACCAGCGGTGGCCGGTACCACCATGGTCCTCGTCTGCTTCATCCCCGAGGAAGGAGAGACGGGCCCCTTTCCCGAAGGAACGGGAGGACCCACCTGTCTCACCGGAGCGAGACAGACCCTTAAAAGTCCCGTGACGAGACTTCTTAGGGGGGAGACCACCTTCTCTTACGGCAAAGCCTAAAAGTTGAAGGGGAGGAGGCATGAAGATATGAAGATCTCAAAGAGGAGGATGACGACACTTGACGAGCTCTCTTCCTCTTCGGTTTCTTCTTCTGCCAGACTTCTACCATCAGGAGTAGATAACCTCACAGGGCAGCGCGACAGCTTCATCCAGTGACATAACTCCCGGGTAGTAGTGGTAATGAAAATGATTATCAGCAGGGGGTCAATACACACACTCGAGGATCGGTATGCAACATGCTACAAGTCATAGGTACAATTCCAAGGTTAGGATAACCAACACGAAGAGCATCCAACCAATACTGTTGAAAACACAATCACCACTAGTCTGTAAAATAAGGAAAAAAATATTAAAGTAATGAGGATACTCCTCACACATCCCAGGGTGCTGCCCTCCAAAGTGAGAGGAGATCCCCAACATCAGCACCGCACGCCCATCCTTCTACCTTCTTCCGATAGTAAGTGAAAAGAAGAAGAGAAATTACCATAACAACAAAACACGGACAAACCTTTGAAGTTCCTTTGGTAATTCCCAAGAGTAAGCGTAATTTCCGGATGAATACATATCCCGTTACAGGATCAATATCACTTACGTTAAATACATGTCTCATCCTCACGATAAATACTTATCTCGTCCTCATGCAGGTCTGAGCCAGTGTTAAAGGGCGAAAGAATGTAAATATGTTGGCATACCTTAGCCGCTGGCTCTTAACACAAGTAGAGGGGCGGTTACAAAGACTATCACAAAAAGTGGGTTTGTATATTAAATGAAAAACCAAGGACAAACTTTTGTTTAGTATTAATATCAAACACCGTATATGCATAAATATTTAAATACAAAAAATAAATCAAAAGGATCCCACCGGGAAAAAAGATTAACGACCAGTCAGCCGGAGCTCACAAACACACATCTTCCTTGGAAGAAGGTGGCCGAAGTAAAGAGGAGTGTTTACATCCGGGAAGGTTAGCCTGCCCCACGGTAGTTACTGCCTAACCACCTTGTTCAAGATTTAACGGCCGTAATTCCAGCTACGCCGAAAGTATATTCCTATTGTTAAAGGACCGAAAGGTTTGTATTACGAATCGGAACAAACTTTTTTTCGTTGACGTTTCGTACGTCGGTTCGGCACCCGACGAACAATTTTCGTTGACGTTTAATACGTCCAATCGCCGTTAAAGGGTTAGTACACTACTTAGATTTCCAAAAGGCCTTTGACAAAGTTCCACACAAGAAACTGATGACAAACACTAGTTTTAGGAATTGTAGGAGAAATAGAAGACTGGGTCGAAGACTGGCTAACTAATAGACAACAGTCGTAATAAATGGTGAAGAATCAGAATAGGCAGATGCAACAAGCGGAGTTCCTCTGGGTTCTGTCCTTGGCCCACTCTTGTTTTTTATTTACAATAATGACATTAATGTAGGCTTAACAAGCAGAATAGCCAAATTTGCATATGACACGAACTAGGTGTATATGCAGGAGACCGAGATACAGTCGAAAGTTTAATAAATGATCTAAGGAAAATAAGAGTGGTCGAAAGATGGCAAATACCTTTTAACCTGGATATATGTACAGTGTTACCAATAGGAACAAACAACGCTCATGCCAACTATATGGGAATGACATAAATGTTGTAGAACAAGAAGAGAACCTTGGAGTCATTATTACCAAGAACTTATAAATCTACACATCATTAGTTAGACCACATCTTGAATATACAGTACAGTTTTGGTCACCAACATTAAGAAAAGAACTAAATAGACTAAAAGGGGTACAAGCAAGAGCCACAAAGTTGATTCCATCCACCAGATATGTAGGTTACCAAAGACAACTAGAGTGCCTGACAACTAATAGAGACAACTAATAGAGACATTCAAAATACTGAAAGGCATAACAAAAATAGACAGTACAGTAGGGCCTCGTTAATCACGGGGGATAGGGCCCAGAACCCCCCGTGATAAGTAAATACCCGTGTTATCCTGGTACCCCCCTGAAAATTGCTTTAAACCGCCTACTTTAATAATTAACCCACCCAAGACCACTATTTCAATGTTTATAACTGCCTACTTTAGTTCAAGCACCAAATATTTCTTCAACTATCACCTTAAACTAAATTCAAGACAGTTTCAAAGTTATTCTTTCCTATCTTCAATTTCCCCTGTATCAGATCAGCAAACAAAATTATAATTACCTAACAATTCCTTTCTATTTTCATGATTTGGCTGCTGCACCAAACTTAAAGTACATAGTATATCTATTTCGTGAATGAACATATTTATGATAAAAAACATGATTTACTGTAATGATTACAGCACCCAACTATAATATTAATGTATAAACAGCAAAATACAGCAATAAAAATCTAGTTTTGTCTTTTGTTTACGTTTAGAATCAGCTGATGGACGTTTATTACCGAAAGAATTATTTTGGAAAACAATTTAGTTGCTAAAAGAAACGAATTTATTAATGGAATATTATTATTATATTAACTTTGCACATAATAGTTTATGATATTATGATACAGTAATTCATATTTCATTGAGAGAGAGAGAGAGAGAGAGAGAGAGAGAGAGAGAGAGAGAGAGAGAGAGAGAGAGAGAGAGAGCTTAAGCTGACGAGAGTAACTTGAATAGCTTGAGATAGCAGCTTAGGACGAGAATAGCTTGAGAGAGCGAGCTTGGGACTAGAGTATTGTTGACTATCTTAGCTCGGGATAACAATGAAATTTGTAATTTAAATATTTTATGATGATAAGAAATGAAACATGGATAGTGAATGATATTATGATACAGTAATTCATATTTCATTGAGAGAGAGAGAGAGAGAGGAGAGAGAGAGAGAAAAGCTTGTGACGAGAGTGACTTGAATAGCTTGAGATAGCAGCTTAGGACGAGAATAGCTTGAGAGAGCAGCTTGGGACTAGAGTATTGTTGACTATCTTAGCACGAGAATAACTATGAAATTTGTATTTTAGATATTTTAAGATGATAAGAAATGAAACATGGATAGTGATAAGATATTCTCTTGTATACTGTTATGTGATAATCATTCAGTCAACTATAAAAGTTGTATTGAAGCACAGTTTCGTAAATCACAGAAAATAAAAAAAAAAGTATAGCAACACATATTTTATTCTTTCGGGGACCATCTTGTTCTTTTATTACGATAATAATAGATCAGTATTATAGTTTTTTTTCTATAAGTGATGAGAGAGAGAGAGATTTTGCTATTTACATTCATAGTATTTGAAAATTTGTGAATGAGTTTTATTCTAAAAATGCATTTAGTCATGAAAAGAAGAAGAAAACAGTAATCAGCGAATCTTGCTCTATGATAAAATTCGTGATTTCGTTAATTTTCCAGAATATACATAGCATTTGGGCTTCACAAAAAAGTAAGTAAAGTGATTTATGACAGAGTTTAGAGGATACTTACGTAAAAATACATCGGTACTTTGTAGAACGGTGACGTCACGGTGGTCATATGTATTTTTTTTCGTGAGTGAATATACATTTATGATAAAAAATAGTTACTGTATTGCTTAGAGAACCATATTGTAATATTAATGTAATCACATCAAAATGAAGTAATCATTGTTCATTGTATACTGTAAACATGTAAAGTGTATTTTTGTCTTTTGAAAAATGGATTCCCCAAGGAATTATTCCTTGAAGAGGCTTTTAATTATGAAGATATGCCAATAATATATAAGATTTGCATTTTATTATGAATATATGACAATAATATATAAGGTAAAAATGGTTTTATTACGTTTACGCTTCGTCGCCGATTGCAAACAACATACGATAATCTATTCGTTTGTATGACTGCAGTGTTCAGAGAAGTTGATTACTTATACCAAAACAATAATGAAGTTCGAATTGAAAATTTATGTTTTCCTAAATGTTATTACTACTGTAATTAAACTACTACTATTAACATTTCTAAAAGGTTAAGAATGACAAAGGTGCTGTGAAGTGTAACTCAATGTTTACATTTCTGCTGGCCGCTCAACTACAAGTTGATGTCAATGACGTGGAATTATTCCATGAATAGGCTATATATTATGAAGATATGCCAATAATATATAAGGTGAGAATGGTTTTATTACCTTTATTGTCAGTTAATATCATAATGTGAATCTGTTCATGCATTTGTTGGTTATCGGAACCGGACGAGGCTTAGCCTACCACCGGACAAGCACGAGATGCTGTGATTCACACCAGGATATATAGACTGAGAAGTAGTCCAAGGAAAAACCCGTGATTAACTGAATCCGTGATTGCTGATCCGCGACTAAGCGAGGCCCCACTGTAACCTCTTAACACTAAATGGAAACCAGACAAGCAATAATGGATGGAAACTAAAACATAGGAGATGCAACACATCCCATTGTAAGAACTTCTTCATATACAAGATATGTGACCCATGGAATAAACTGCCACCAGAAGTTGTCAACAGCTGCAGGCGAATTTCAAAATTTAAGCTGCCACGATGGTTAAAAAATAATAGCTATGCAATTACTTGGTAAGTTACATAAAACTTACAGTCCAAGAGAAAATAAGCTAAATTACTTTAAATTCTACTAAACATAGCCATACATACTCTAGCATGCTCGCGCAAGTGATCAATGATGAGTCGATCAACACGACTTGGGGAGGGTGGCAGACGTGGAAGAGGGACTGTGTTGGCAGATGACACTCGCTTCCCAGGAAAGCACCTTGCTAATTCAGCTTCTGTTTTCTTTCGTTCTCGTTCGAGCTGACGAAACTGATCGTAGCACTCCTCTAACCTGGAGTGTAATTCACCACTACCTCCAGTACGCCTAGGAACACCAGAAAGTTAAAAGGCTGATTCTAAATATTTCAATACCGATAAAATTATAATACCATCATAAATAACAGTCTGTTTTTCATTCCAACTTAAATACCAAACGCAATAAGAACTTTGAACATATCTATGCATAGTTAAAATTAAATTGAAAAGGTTTGTTTCATTACAAACCCACTGCATTACTACTTATAATTGACCCAATTTACACATGACATAGGCCAATTTCAAACTCATGATTTATCTGAACAAATTACATTTATTTGTAAAAAATTGACATCTATTTCAAATCATTATATGTAGTATATTCAAGACACAATAATACTTGTTGTAATTACCTGAATGGCCTGAAACCCAATAAGGGAGGGGGGATTGAAAGAAGAGCATGAGGAGGAAGGTCAGTGAAAGGGGGCATCATGTCTGTGTTTGGTGGAAGGAGAGGTGGAGGGGGTCCATGTGGAGTGAAGATATCTCCCATTGGAGGAAGCAACTCCCAAGGAGGGACACCATCAGTTGGTGGGAATGTTGGAGGGGGTGGAACCAAAAATGGCCCTTTAGGTGGTGGTCCCACTGGGCCACAATGGGTTGGGCCTTCCTTTGGTGGTCCTGTATGCTGGTCTGATGATCGTGACTCTGTTGGAGACCCCTGACTCCCAGGTTGTGACGTTACACAAGAGGCAATGCCGCGTTCATCTTGAGATCGAGGTTTACGAAGCACATTCGGAGATATGTCACCACTACTTGAGATAGTTGGTTGGGAGTTCAGAAACTTTGGTGAAGACTGAGGTCGATGTGGGATACAATGTCCATTCAAATTTACATTGTTTGGGCCACTTGTAGGTGGGAGATTAGGAGTACACAAAACAGCTAGGGCTCCAAGAGGATGACTGGTAATATTGTTAATAGTATCTTGTGACAGTCCATCATGAAGATTCATTCCATTCAAAAGATTGACAATTTGCTGACCCTTTTCAGCCTGACTAAGACCATTAGGCTGATGAGTTGACTGGACAGGTGGACCAGAGCCATTGGTGGTAGATGACTGGCCGCACATTACGTCTAGACCTCCTAAACTTGTCTTGACCCCTAGTGATGATATTGAAAATGGGTCAACTGATGTAGGAGTGGAAGAAGGAGGTAAGAGATCATGGGTGAGATCACGTGCAGATGGCAAAAGCTGGTTAAGCCCCAGGGCTGCAGCATCACTGAGATCAGAGCCTGCAAGGAGAAGTGGATCCAAATCCCCTAATGGAGGAAGAAGTGATAAACCAGCAGAATTTCCACCATTTAACCCATTTAACTGATTGAGTCTCTGTAGGTTATCTAGAAAATTCTTGTTTGCATTCAACTCACTAGTAAACTGGTCAAAATCATGACTGACAACCCTGCTTGAGGGATGACCAAGAGAATCACTTGGGCCTTTTCGGACATCACACAGAGGAGTCTGGCTGCTACTGGACATCCCTGGAGGGGAACCTGTCCCACCCACCCCAAGAAAGGAACCATAGCCAGAGTCTCTTGAGCTACCACTTAATTCACGTTCTCTAAAAAGCTCTCCATAATTCCCTTGTACACCAGCCTGAAACGAAAACACAGGGGCTTGATCAAAATACTCTCTTACAGCAAGCATATTATTTCAGAGACAGAGTTTGAAAAATGACACTGCTTACCTAGAATACTTGAACTGTTACTTTTAGCCATCAGGACACAGCACTCTACAAATATTTTAGTTTCCCAAAAAACCCTTCTATAAAAATTTATTTTGACAATACCAGTAGAGCACAC
Source organism: Macrobrachium nipponense (assembly GCF_015104395.2). NCBI lineage: Eukaryota > Metazoa > Arthropoda > Malacostraca > Decapoda > Palaemonidae > Macrobrachium > Macrobrachium nipponense. The sequence goes on from NC_061108.1 coordinate 15,983,085, forward strand.
CATCATAACTGAGGAAAAAAAGGGCTGAATGGTGTACAATAAATACATATCTATATATATAAATGCTACTAGTCATTACTAATCTATACAAAATGTGCTAGGCAATCAACTTGTTTATGCAATAATTCAGAAGGCGTAAAATGCCCAACAAAATTAATCATTTTTGATAAGAATACAGAAATTTACAATACCTCTTCTTCATGGACAGCTGATTCATATAAGTAATTAATGAAGTCCGATTGACTGTGTGGATGGGCTGGAGGAGGATAAAAGTCATCTGTGTGGTTTCCCCTGCCTAAGCCTCCTGAACTCCATAGAATATTATCACTTCCAATATCACGTCCCAAACTCCTGGAACTGTGGCTCAGATTACTTCCACAAGTTCTGCTGCAAATTCAAAATAGCAAAAATGTAACTTGTTTATAGACTAACATTAGTATATTACATATAATAAAAAATAATTTTGTCTACCTGAACTAACAACTTTTGACAAAAAAAAAAAAAAAAAAAAAAAAAACAAGACAAAGGAAATATAAAAGAATTTTCTAATTTATTCCAGCACAAAACATTACTATTTTCAAACTATCGTACCTGTTGATACACTACCCACACAGATCACCAAAACAGTTTCTGACTTTTTCCCAATAGGAAATGCAGGTAATCAATGTGACAGGTTAAGAAGTATGTTTAAGGTGAGTGAACTATTCACACACTAAATATAGTTTTATGACCTTTAAATAAATACAGGTACAGTGGTCCCCCCCCCCTTATTTGGGGGGGATATGTACCAGACCCCCCCAGAAATAGTTGGAACCCCTACAAAGGTGCATAAAGTAACCTATTTTGTTAGTTAAAACTCAGAAAAACCCACTACAAATTTTAATACATGGTTTTTTTTAAGATTTATCACATAAAGTGCATTTTATGATGAAATACAAAAAAAAAACATAGGAATTTGTGTATACTTCTCTTAGAAAATATTGCAAATAAGCGAATTTCCCACGAATAATGGGGGGGATATGTCCCACAAAGAAATCTGCAAATGCATGAGTCTGCAAATCGGGAGTACGTAAGTGAATACGGGGACCCCACAGTATACTAAAACAAAAGTTTACCAAATATAAAATATAGTACATAGAAAGAATCCGTGAAAAGGTTTAGAAACACTTGTTAGAAGTTTAAATACATAATAACTCCAAGACACTACTTCCCATTACAAAAACTGAAAGTTAACAGCTTCAATGCTTATGTTAAAGGATATAAATTAACATTGTGGAAAAATGATATTTTTATAAGAAAATAATGTTTTGTATATACTTCCTCAGTAATTATATAGCTATTAGTTTCCACATACAGCACCCTAATTCAAATTTTGCGGGTAGCACTTCGATTGTTCAGTGTAGGTATACAGCTCCATCCCCCAACAGCAATACTAGGAACAACTTAGCTAAAAATGTCATTCTGTTTTATGCATAATGTCCATCAGAGGGGAGGCAGGTGGGCTCTGATCATATAATTACTGGATAAGTATAAAGTGGACCCTCCCCCCGCCCCCTTTATCGCGGACTCACACATTTGCGGATTTCTCTCTGGAACGTATTGTATACGTATTCTCAATTGCCATATGAAGCTCCATGAATTTTTTCATGACTTTGCATTTTTCGCCCTATACCACCATATATAGGGGTTCCGGCCGGCCCCCTTAATGCTTTAGAGTAGAATATGTCCATGATCCCACCTCCTTTCAATGTGGAATCAGCTATATAATTACTGGGTAAGTCTCTTAGTGGTCCCCCTCTATTTGTGGGGGGATGTGTACCAGACCTCCGCGAATAGTTGGAACCCCTTTAAAAATTCTTAAAACCTCCTTTTTTTTTGGTAGTTAAAACTCAAGAAAAACCAACTAAAAATTTTTATACCAGGTTTTTTTAATAGTTTTATCACAAAAAGTGCATTTTATGATGAAATTGATAAAAAAAACCCCAAGAATTTGTGGATATTTCTCATTGAAAAATATAGCGAATAGGCAAATTTCCTGCGAATAGTGCGGAATCTCTACAGATGCCATTTCTCACAATTTCTTTGCGAATAATTATCAAAATTTACGATAACAGAAGAAATATTGCATTTTCTTGTACGGAGGAATGTTTTAGACTTATTGAGTTATGTTTATTAATTACCCTGTAACTACGAAAGTAAGAGGAATTTTGACGAAATATTTCGTATACGTATTCTCAATTGCCATATGAAGCTCCATGAATTTTTTCATGACATTGCATTTTTCGCCCTATACTACCACAATATACTATAGGGTTCCGGCCGGCCCCCTTACCTTCTCTTAGTCATACCAATTTTAATGTACCTATCAAATTTACACATCTCAAAGTAGGCATGATACTGAAGAACAAAATTTGTTGCCATTCCACTCTATGGAATAATATTTGCATCCAAAAACAGAAAACAATTCCTAAATCATCATTTATATTTTGATGGTTTGGTCACATAAAAGGAAGATTATTTCTCCAATTGTTTTTTTCTTTTTCATTTTAGCTTGAAAAATTGTTAGAACTGCAAAGTTCAAAATGGGGACCACTTTCTTGTAAGCACTTCTGTAAGCAGCCTGTCTTGCTTGAATTCAGTTAACTTTTTCTAGACAATTCATTCACTTTTGCTTCATTACATCAAGCTATGGGATATTTTTTATCTTGAATTTTGTCCAAATTTCGTTCTTAAGGTCCACTTTAATATAAACTGCATCACTTCCTCTCCCTTTCTATAACTCCTACAGCTATCTCAACTTAAAGAGAATTACCAAAATGATAAATGTGTGTACTACATATATTCGGAAGTTCTGAAAAAACTAAATCCGAGCCAAAATATTTGGAAATTAAACACTGGAACCTGTGTGCAAACATTTCATAAATTAAAAAACTATTTGATATTTATGAACGCTTTCTTTCATTTACACTAAAACCTTCATATCGGAACCTGCATGAGATTAAGGCTTGATCAATTTATTGAAAAGTTCATTATGTACAAAATTCATCCAACTAACCCAATTCCTTATTGACCATTCTTCCCTCCCGTCATAAAATCATCTTTCCTAGCTTTTTTTTAAACTCCCTTGCACATCACTACAAATAAATATGAGCCAAAACCCTAATAACCATTGTAAAACTTAAAAATGTTCTCAATTAATTTGTGTGTAACATGTACCGGTTATCATGTAAATAAGAAAACATTAAAATGTCTTCTTTCATTTGTTTATGAAAATGCTTTGGTTATCGTAGTCTTTAACTCAAGTCTCTTTCTCACATCCATCTGTTTTCCATTGTGTTATGTATGATTTTAAATTTAATACAATGTGACTCCCCTGAAGGTCCACTTGAGATCTTGACTTGACAAGTGAAATGATGTTGTCCACCAAGAATTTTAGCTACTTATTGTAATTTTTACGAGTTTATTTTTTACATACTACCATGACATCCCAGTGATCAACTTCAAGATGACTTTTCTCCATAATTATGCAATGCCTATACTGTACAGTAGTATTCAACTTTTAATTTTGACATTTTCATGAAATTTATTACTAGAGGGTGGAATAAATTTTAACTAAGAAAGTGTACAGTGTTTATTTTTCCTTGCATTTAACAGGAAAGTGCTTTGCCTGAGGGTCCTAGTATCTAATGATGTTTTATTTCTCATAATTCATTTCTAATTTATGTTATGTACAGTAATACCTGTTTTATTTCTCCAGATTCTAAAGCTAAACCATTAAGAGTAGTTCTGTCCAAATTCTGCTAAAGTACGTATTACGAGTACACATTCTTATGAAAGTAAACACACAAGAACAAGAAGATTTTGATCAGAATGCTTTTATCACTTTTTTTTTTCTTAGTAAGGTTTGTTTCTTTACATTTTTTTTTTGTAAGGTTTGTTTCTTTACATTTTTTCTTAGTAAGGTTTGTTTCTTTATAATCTTAAAATTGTACAGAATAAGTTACAAAATTTTTTTAGAGAAGTGGAAACATTAAATTTATGTGATTTTAGTACATAATTTGTCTCAGTATGTACCAAGTATATATAGGATTCTACATTGTACAGGCAGTCCCCAGTTATCGGCTTTATGGGGCTTGTCTAGTGCCATAAAGTCGGCAATTTGTGGTGCCAGAACACAGCGCGTTTCAGTTATCGGCACCATGGAGCTATAAATACCTAACACCGGTTATCTCCAACCGGTTATCGGCACCATGAGCACCATAAATCGCCGAGTTTCGGCTAATGGCGGTTCTCACTTATCAGCAACCCGCCGAAAGGAACCTCTTCTGATAATCGGGGACTACTGTACTTAGGTTTTAGTGTACTTGACTTAAAGCAATAGTCTTCTTCACATATAAATAGTCTTTGCAAGTAAATTTCCTAATTTGCAATTTCACACTACCTCATAGAATGCATTTATTTTTTTAAAAAGGACACCTTACCAAAACATAAAAAAAAAAAAAAAAAAAAAAAACTGGCTTATGAAAATTGATATTACAACTGAAAAGCTGTACTATTCATAAATGCAAGTGGTAAAGTAACCAAAATGAACATCACTGAAAACTTGATTCAATATAAGTAATTAAATAAAATATGAAAAAAATCATGATACATACTTATCTGGCTTATCTTGCAGATGGGCCAAACCTAATTGGTCTGTCTCATCAAGAACACTAGATATGAGTGCATCCACTAGGCGGAAGCCACCTAAGGCCCCGTTTCCACCTCCACCACCTCCATCTCCCCCTCCTCCAATTCCACTGTTCTTGTCGACTGTTCCAGTTCTTACACGGCAACTCTGGAAAAAAAAAATTAAGCAAATTGTGAGATAATCACATTACTTCACCACCTATAATCTCTCCATCTTAATTTTTTTCCCACTCTCTCAAAAAATCTCAAATACAAATCTTCATCTGCTATTGAACTATTGTCAACTGAGGTCGTAAGTTATCTGAAGGGGACTTTGATGTGCGTTTAGTAGCTTTTAATCAATCTAAACCTCTACATAAATTCCCTTAAAAGGGAAAATTTTCAATTCTCAAAATTTGTTTTGGAATGTGGGGAAATATAACATAACAGTTCCTGGTGAACATGAAGTTACATTCTTTATTGTTAATTTCATAAATAGTTTAACTCGTAAGAGGTTACATACTTGTAAATAAAGTTTACTTCCTCAGGTTACAAAAAAATTAAAAATTATTTTTTTGGTTTAATTAAAGCAAAATGGTCCCAAAAGGAAGAAAATAGTATTTAAAAGGCATACAACTAATGTAGAAAGGGCCAACACTGGAAATTTCCATTAGGGGCGTACCCCACATAATCCTTGTGCTCGTGCTCTCTCTCTCTCTCTCTCTCTCTCTCTCTCTCTCTCTCTCTCTCTCTCTCTCTCTCTCGACCCTCCATACCTCCCCTTACAAGTTCCCCTAATCCAACATTTTTCCCACTAATACAAACAATTTAAATTAATAACAAATTCATTTAACTTTTTATTCAGTAATACTATTTACAAACTACATTTTCTTTTTTCTCTGACTTTCACAAAATTCTAAGAGTATGATATTCTTCAAAATGATATTGTCATGATACAATAAAGTTTTATACATACTTACCTGACAGATATATACTTAGCTATAGACTCCGTCGTCCCCGACAGAAATTAAAATTTCGCGGCACATGCTACCGGTAGGTCAGGTGATCTACCGCCCTGCCCTGGGTGGCAGGACTAGGAACCATTCCCGTTTTCTAATCAGATTTCTTCTCTTCCACCTGTCTCCTGCGGGGAGGCTGGGTGGGCCATTAAACGTTTATATCTGTCAGGTAAGTATGTATAAAACTTTATTGTATCATGACAATATCATTTTTATACATTCAACTTCCCTGCCAGATATATACTTAGCTGATTAGCACCCATTGGTGGTGGGTAAGAGACAGCTAACTACTGAAATAGACAGGTAAACAACATATGTTGTAGGTATTAATAAACCTTGGTTCATACCTGATTAGGCGGAAGACTTCGTGGCTACTGCCCAGGAGTCTGCTTCGCCTCAAGAGCCTCAGCGAGATATTGATCTATGGCTAAGAGTTCTTGTGGGTCTGCCAATGGGGTCTTATCCACTTACTCGGCAGAGCCTAAAGGCCTTTGTCATTGGGTGCTATTCCACTAACATGACAATACACCTTGTTCAAGGAGCACAACACCGATCCCGATCACCTGATCCTAACATTCATGTTAGTTCTAAGATTGCAAGGAGTTATCCCCAAACTCCCTACAAACAACCAATAACTCGAAACATAAATACACGTACATTTATAACAAAACACAAAAAAAAAATTTTTGTACCCCCCTACTAGCCATACATACCCCTGGTCCCCTACCAGCAATGACACCAGCCGCCCGTGCGACATCAGCACGCTTGCTAATAGGAAACCAAGCACAAATCTGACAAGAGGGTTTATGTACATTTAAGATAAAATATTTAAGGATCAGTCTTTGCTCCCAGTCCCAGAACTGTATCTGCTGATACAAATGGACCGAGAGAGAAGCATTTCTCATAGGTCACTTTCACATCCTTCAGGTAATGAGACGCAAAAACTGAATTGCATCTCCAATATGTAGTCTCAATGATATTCCTTAGAGACATATTCTTTTGAAACGCCAGCGACATTGCTACTGCCCTTACTTCATGAGTCTTAACCCTTAGAAGACCGAAGGATTCATCCGGGCAGTTCTTGTGCGCATCAGTAATCACGCTTCTCACAAAGAAGGCTAAGGCATTTTTAGACATGAGTCTTTTGGGGTTCTTCACAGCACACCAAAGACCTTGTTGACAGCCTCCCATCTGCTTCTTTTTCTCTATCTCTCTGCCTACCAGGTTAGATAGGCCTTTTACCTCAAAGCTCCTGGGCCAAGGTTTTGATGGGTTTTCATTTTTCGCCAGAAATAATGTCTGGAACGAACAGATAGCCGCATCTCCTTTAAACCCCACTTTAGAGTCCAGAGCGTGCAATTCGCTCGTCCTCTTGGCCGTCGCGAGTGACAACAGGAATAAACATTTCCTAGTGACGTCGCGGAAGGAAGCAAGATGTAGAGGTTCGAATTTGTCCGAGGCAAGGAATTTCAGGACCACGTCCAGATTCCAGCTAGGTGTTCTCAGAGTCCCTGATTTCGAAGTCTCGAAGGATCGAATCAAATCGTGGAGATCCTTGTTCTCTGCAATCTCTAGCCCTCGATTCCTGAATACTGAAGACAGCATACTCCTGTATCCTTTGATGGTAGACACAGAAAGGTGCGATTCCTCTCTAAGAAAAAGGAGGAAATCGGCAATGTTAATTATAGAGGTACTGGAGGAGGACAGCTTCTTATTCTTACACCATCTCCTAAAGACTTCCCACTTCGATTGGTATACTCTTCTCGTTGAAGATCTGCGGGCTCTAGCGATAGCGCTTGCAGCTTTGCGAGAAAATCCCCTCGCTCTGACGAGTCTTTCGATAGTCGAAAGGCAGTCAGAGCGAGACCGGGGAGGTTGTGATGAAACCTCTCGGAGTGGGGTTGTCTGAGTAGATCTGTTCTGCTTGGCAGAGACCTGGGGAAGTCCACTATCCACTCCAGTACCTCCGTGAACCATTCTTGGGCTGGCCAAAAAGGGCTATGAGGGTCAACTTCGTGCCCTTTGAAGCCACGAATTTCCTGAGTACTTCCCCCAGGATCTTGAATGGGGGAAAGGCGTAGGCGTCTAGGCCCGACCAATCCAGGAGAAACGCGTCGATTGCAAAGGCTCTTGGATCTTCTACTAGAGAACAAAAGATCTCTACTCTTTTGGAGAGGAACGTAGCAAATAGGTCTATGTGAGGCCTCCCCCACAGGGACCACAGACTTCGGCACACTTCTGCGTGTAGAGTCCACTCTGTGGGGAGGACCTGATTCCTCCTGCTTAGCCTGTCTGCTCTCACATTTCGTATCCCTTGCACAAATCTTGTGAGGAGAGTTATACCTCTTTCCTCTGTCCAGGTTAACAGATCTTTTGTTAGCTGATAGAGGGAGAATGACTGAGTCCCTCCTTGCTTGCGTATGTAAGCCAGAGCCGTGGTGTTGTCCGAGTTTATCTGAACCACCCCGCCTCTGACTACCTCCTCGAAGAATCTTAAGGCCAGGTGTATGGCTACTAGTTCTTTGCAATTGATGTGCCAGGACACCTGCTCCTTTGTCCAGGTGCCTGACACCTCCCTTGCTCCTAGCGTCGCTCCCCATCCCAACTCCAAAGCGTCGGAAAATAACACTTGGTTGGGGTTCTGCAGGGCAAGTGACACGCCTTCGTTCTTCTTTAGAGGAAGGATCCACCACTTTAAGTGATTCTTCACCTCCTGTGGAATCGGGAAAGAGTCTGAGAGTTGCCCCGTCTTCCAACTCCAAACCTTTTTCAGGAAAAACTGAAGAGGGCGAAGGTGAAGCCTCCCCAGAGAGAAGAACTTTTCTAGCGAGGACAGAGTCCCTAAAAGGCTCAAATACTCCCTCGCTGAACTGTGTTCTCTCTCTAAGAAGCTCGAGATTCTTGACAAGCCTCGAGTGATTCTCTCTTGCGAAGGAAATACCCGAAAACCCCGAGAATCCATCTGAATCCCCAGATAGACCAAGTTCTGGCTGGGGATCAGTTGCGACTTCTCGAGGTTCACGAGTAATCCCAGAGATTGTATCATATTCCGTGTTATCATCAGGTACTCCTAGCACTGATTCTCCGACTTGGCCCTGATCAGCCAGTCGTCTAAGTAGAGGGAGATGTTTATTCCCTCTAGGTGAAGCCATTTTGCTACATTCGCCATCAGGTTGGTGAAGACCTGTGGAGCTGTAGACAGGCCAAAACACAGAGCCCTGAATTGAAAAATCTTGCCCCCTATCATAAACCGAAGATATTTCTTTGACGAGTGGTGAATGGGAACATGGAAATATGCGTCTTGTAAGTCCAGAGAGACCATCCAATCTCCTGGACGTAGTGCTGACATCACTGAGGCGGACGTTTCCATTCGGAACTTCTTCTTCTGAACAAAACGGTTCAGCACGCTTACGTCCAGTACCGGTCTCCACCCCCCCCAATGCCTTTGGTACTAGGAAAAGGCGATTGTAAAATCCCAGGGAGAGTGGACCCGGTACAAGTTCGATGGCCTCCTTTTCCCACATTTGATCCACCATTTGAAGGAGAGTATTTTTCATTACAGGGTCTCTGTATCTCGCTGACAGTTCCCGAGGAGTAGAGGTTAGGGGACGACTGTCTTTGAAGGGGATGATGTATCCCTTCTTTAGAACTGAAACCGACCAAAAGTCGGCTCCTCTCTGCGCCCAGGTTCCTGCAAAGTTCAGGAGTCTGGCGCCTACTGGTGCTTGGAGGATCATCAAGTCATTTTCCTTTCTTGAAGGGCCTGAAGGAAGACCTTCCTCTCTTATCAGAGCTCTTCTTTCTGGAAGGGGGACGAGCCGTTGCACCTCCACGAAAGGGCTGCTGAGGAGGACGAGAGTCCTTCTTACTCGTAGACACTACAGGGCGACTCTTCTTCGAAGTCTGAACAAGGAGGTCTTGTGTCGCCTTCTCAGTTAGTGAGCGAGATATATCTTTCACCAACTGAGAAGGAAACAGATGATCTGACAGAGGGGCGAACAATAACGCGGTCCTCTGACTAGGAGAAACAGCTTTTGACAAAAGGGATCCATAAACTGATCTCTTTTTCAGCAAACCAGCTCCAAATAGGGAAGAAACCTCTCCCAAACCGTCTTGTACCGCCTTGTCCATGCATGCCAGGACGCTATGGAGAAATTCTGGGTTCTTAAGAAACTCCGAGTCCTGAGATTTCTTAGCCAGAACTCCGAGAGACCAATCCAGAAAATTGAACATTTCTAATATGATGAATAATCCTTTAAGAAAGTGGTTCAACTCTGAAATGCTCCATGTAGATCTGGCCGACCCTAAAGAGTGTCGTCTGGAGGCATCAACCAGATTAGAGAAGTCCGCGTCTGCCGAAGCAGGGAGAGAAAGACCCATAGTCTCTCCTGTCCCGTACCAAATACCTCTCTTTCCAAGGAGTTTGGAAGGAGGCATGCAGAACACTGTTTTGCCCAACTCTTTCTTAGTGCCCATCCATGAATCCAAAGACTGGAGGGCCTTCTTCATAGAAATCGCTGGTTTCATTTTCAGGAAAGCAGAGGACTTTACTGTAGCATTACTCGAAAAGAGCGAACGAGGAGAAGGAGGAGCGGCTGGACTAAGAGAGTCTCCATACTCTTGCAGTAATAAGGAGGCTAATGTCTTATAGTTAGAGAGCCCCTCATTTGTAGGGAGCTCGTCTTCTGACATTTTTTCTAAAACTCGATCAGAAGAGGGAGAACGTTCTCGTTTGGAGGAAGAGTCTTTCCAAGACCTCCTACGATCCGAAGGAGAGGTGCTTCTGTCTGGAGAAGAGTCATCAATTTCGGAAACGAGTCTAGTCGAATCTTGCCTCATGGAAGAATTCCGACTCCTGACTCCTACCTCCTGACTCCTGCCTCCTGCCCTCCTGACTCCTGAATCCTGACTCCTGAACTCCTGGCTCCTGACACCGGATCCTGATCCGCTTCATGAACTCCTGACTCCGGCTCCTGACTACCTGGATCCTGGCCTACGGGATCATGGCTCCTGGCTCCATGGGCTCCTGGCTCCTGGAACTCCATGGCCTCCGGGTTGGACTCCTCACTCCTGGCCTCCTTGGCCTCCTAGCCTCCTAGGTGACTCCTCACTCTTGGCTCCTGCCTCTGGGTGTGGGACTCTTCACTTCTGGCTGGCGCCACACGCCTGATCGGCTCCTCGCACCTGGTAGGAGTCTTGCGCTTGGTTGACTCCTCACTCCTGGAAGGTGCCGTACGTCCGAACGACTCTTCACTCTCGTAGTAGCCATCTTGCTTGGTGAGACGTACCCGCGTGAAGTCAGATTAATCAACAGATATCACAAGTTTAACATACGACTAGAATTTGAGAAATATCTAGAAGTGTTCGTGAACTATCGGTGATAAGATTAGTGTGAAAATAGTAGGATAAAGCGTCTTCTAAGTTAGTTTATCAAGTGTTAATACTATAAATCAGAACAAGATGGCAGTAAGTTCCAACTGCGGGAAGAGGTGGCGTAATTTGGCGTGTTTAGCAGATTCGCAATACGATGAGGTAGCAGGAAGGGAACTGGCATTTCTCATCTATGAAATCAGCAACAGTCCTAACCAAAAAAGATACAAAGCATTCATTCGGATATATTAGAAGGATATAATCCTTCAAACTGGAACAAATCTAATGAAACATCTTGAAAATAATTGAAGAAGTTCCAAATAAAATCCAAGTGGTCAAGAGACTCATAAAGAAAATATACATAAACCAACATATTCCGACAAAGAAAATGAATAAGGTGAATCTTGTGAATATCCTAATTGATGCATTAGGAAAAAGAATGCCAAAAGCATGCAAACTGTGTAAGGTTTGGTATAGCATAGTCAATCCACAAAACCTAATCAGAAAATGTGCTGCATGCAACATTCCGACCCATCCACAGTGTGCTGAGGTAATACAAGATTTGAGAAAAGATACAAGAATTTTTTGTTCAACATGTCTATCATGGATAGACAATGTTATTAAATCAAGATTGAATGTACAAATAGTTGAGGATGAAGAAGAAGAGGAAGAGGAAGAAGAAGAAGAAAAAGAAGAAGAGGAAAACGGAAGAGAAGTAAACAAAAATGAAATGACAGAAAAAATAAGGAAAACAAAGAACAAGATAAAAGTATGGATGCAGAGATACTCATTGATACTACATATGAGGCAATAAAGCAGCATACCTACGAAGAAATAAATTACGATATGACAACAGAAAAGCAAATCCCGAAGAGGCTCTACCCAGATCTATACAATGACGGGAAAGAGGAAAAAATAGACAAGAAAGACAAAATCTGCAACCTTTTGAAAAGAGGGAATTGCAGATTTGGAGAAAGATGTTACTACAAACATCCTAAGATATGTCAAACTATGAAATATATGGTAAATGTGCATACTTAGATGGATATGGGGATGATTGCAGAGATCTGCATCCAAAAATATGTAAAAACCTAAAAGAAGGAAAAGGATGTAAGTTCGACAAAAAATGCAAATATATGCACCCTGTAGCCATGAATCATAATCAAATAAATAACCAACCAAGTAATAAAATCCAAAATAAGAAAGAAACAAATAAAGAGAGAAATCAAGATATCAGGTAAAAGAGAAAAGCAAACCACCAATGAGATATGCAGAGGTGTCAGCAAAAAATTTCAAAGCATCAGCTCCGAAATTCTACTCAAGAGATAATAACTGTATTTATTATGCAAGAGGATATTGCAGAAACGGAGAAAATTGCAGATTCAGACACAAAATGAATAATTATGATGAAGGAAGATCAAATATTATGGAAAAGTTGGATTTTTTAATGTCAGAATTTCTGGAAATGAAAAAAGAACAACATACCAGAAACAGGAAAGAGACATGGGAAAATCCTTATTACTACCAGTATTAAATGAAGGAGAAAACACGCAAACCATCATAGTGATGAATGCGCAGGGTTTAGTTACGAGTAACTCAAAAAGAAAAATAGAGTACTTAGAAGAACTAACCCAAAATGAAAAGAAAAGAGATATAATGAATATAAGTGAAACCTGGTAGTCCCAAGAGACTGGGAATGATGATCAAATAAAAGGGTTCCAAACTTATAGATCAGATAGAAAAATAGGAATCAAGGGGGAACCGCAATATATGGGAAAGACAAAAAACAAGGAAAAATATATGAGAAATATAGTAACTCAGAATGTGAACTAATAGCGGTAGAATTTGAATCTGAAAAATTGATGAACATAGTAATATATAGACCTCCTAATACTAAAGAGTTTGACTTAATAATTGAAAAATTGGATGATATATGTAGAAATCACAAGGACTGGACTATTCTCCTATCTGGTGACTTCAACTTTCCTTTCGTAGAATGGAAAGAACGAATAGGAGATTGTGGTTGTACTTATACATATAAAAAAGAGAGTAATAGTAGTGCAGAGATAAGAGGCAATTTGAAAAGCTATTAGATATGCTACTAGAATACAACATTCAACAAATAAATCACCTGCCAACAAGAAAGGAAAATACTTTAGACCTAGTATTTGTGAACGAGATGAATTATGTTAAAGAAATGTTATTGTTATGATACAATAAAGTTTGTTCATACTTACCTGGCAGAATATATATAGCTGTATTCTCCGACGTCCGACAGAATTTCAAAAACTCCCGGCACACGCAGTGGCGGCCAGGTGGTTAGTACCCATTCCCGCCGCTGGGAGGCGGATATCAGGAATCATTCCCCAATTTTCTATTCAGATTTTTTCATACCACTGTCCCCTCTGAGGGGAGGTGGGTGGGTACTTTAATTATATATATCTGCCAGGTAAGTATGAACAAACTTTATTGTATCATAACAATAACATTTGTTCATGAAAAACTTACCTGTCAGATATATATATAGCTGAATCCCACCATTGGAGGTGGGAAGGGACAGAATAGAAGGATTTAGGAAACACCTCAAGTGCAGATGATTGACATCTTGATTCCTTACCTGTTAGCATAGCTGACTTCTTGATTACTGTCACCGAAGTCTGCTTTTGCTTTACTAGAGTTGCCAACAAGGTAGTGACCTGTGTAGTTGGTGCGCTCTAGATGATCTGTCAACGGGGGCGTGACCACAATGTGACTAGACCATATTGACCATACTGTGAGGGCAACGAAGCTAAAAACCACCACCTGACCTAACCTATCGAAGTTAGTCCCATAACTTCTAGGCTAACGAAAGGGAAGAAACGCTCCTCAAGCGACCAACCCTTCAAAGTTAAAAGCACACCTATCCCTTTTTCTATAGGATAGGATTCGTGCTGCTTCCTGCCTCCAATAATATTTCTACGGATATGTATGGTCCTAGCGACTCGCAGATCTCATATGTCGTCTTCACATCCCGTCGGGAGTGTGAAGCGAACACAGAGTTGCTTCGCTCAAACGTGGCACTCAGGATATTACTGAGTGTCATGCTCTGTTGAAATGCTTCCGAGGCCGCGCCTCACCTCGTGAGCATTTACTTTAAAAGGTTTCAAATCTTTGTTCAAACATGACGAATGAATGAGCCTCTTTAGAAAGACTCCTTAAAAATAACGCCAGGGCGTTCTTCGACATGGGCAAGTCTGGTCTTTTTACGGAACACCGCAGATTGTCCGAATGACCTTGACTTTCTTTAGTTTTATCAAGATAAAACTTGAGAGCCCCGACAGGGCACAGGACTCTCTGTGGCTCTTGCCCAATAATTTGTGCCATCCCCTTGATCTGGGCCAGGCCTCTGGGCCAAGGGTTAGACGGGTTTTCGTTCTTAGCAAGAACGGAAGGCTTAGAGGACACCGAATTATGTCCTCTAAAGCCAAAACCTCTGATGATGGCTAAAAACCTCACTAACCCTCATTTCCGTAGCTAGAGTGGTTAGAAAATTAGCCTTTTCTGGTCACGTGTATTAAGTTTGTTTACAGAAAGGAGAGGTTCGAAATGCTTTGACATCAAGAACTTCAGACTACGTCTAAGTTCCATCAAGATTTCCGCAGACCTCAAAGATCGTGAAGGGCTTTGTTGTTTGACAGATCCGAATCTCTGAGCCTAGAGGCCGTCAACAACATATTTCCGTATTCTACAATCGTTGGACTGTTAGCTTATCCCATACTTCAGACGGAATGGAAGGCGGTAAAGTCATTCACAGAGGTCAGAGGTAGAGGAACAGTCATTCTTCCTGCCCTATGTCCAGAAACGGCCCACTCCGATTGGTACACTGCAAAATATGCAGCACTGCTTTGCTTTGGCAATGAGACTTGCAATTAATCTTGAAGATCCTCTCGCTTCTTGACAGTCTGAACGCATTCAGACTCAGATCGGAGAGATTTTAGGTACCTCTCGAAGTGAGGCTGTTAGAGTAGACCGATTCTCTCGGGAAAGGGTTGCTTGGAAAGTGCTCTCTGAAGGACGTGACCTCTGTGAATCCAGCCTCTCGAAGGCCAACATGGGGCGATCAGCGTCTTTCTCACTCCCTCTGACGCCAGCGATTATCTTATTACATTTCCTAAGCTTTTGAATAGGGGAAAAAGGGCTAACCAACTATCCCCATTCCATACTATAGGATGGCGTCTATTGCTACCGCTCTCGGATCGAGAATAAGGGCGCAACGTAGAGGAAGCTTCTTCGTCTTCAATATTGCAAAATCTACGAAAGGACGTCCCCAAAGTCTCCACAACTCTCGACATACTTCTAAGCGAGGATTACTCAAAAGTCAAACGTCAGTAGTTGCTGCCGTCGATCGAGAAGATCCGCACGGACGTGCAATCGTGTAACGAACCTCTTAAGGATCGTTACGTTCCGTGCCTATGCGATAACCATCTCTCTTTTCTTGGGATATGAGAGAGCTGCGGAATTATCTGAGATGATTTGGACCACTCGACCAAAACCTCACTCTTCGAGGAACTGGAGAGCCAACCAAATTGCTTCCAATTCTTTTAGATTATGTGCCAGGACCTCTGTCCGGATGCCTGGCTCCCTCTCATTATCACCTGAGGTGATCCTTAACCCATTGAGAGACGTTTAGAATTATCTCTAGATCTTTTGATGTTATTTCAGTTCTCCTGTAGGAAAAACTGTAGAGGTCTGAATTGCAGTCTATTCAGGGAAACAAGCTTCTCCAGCGAGGAAATGGTCCCCAGCAGACTCATCCATTCCCTCACTAAGCATGCTTCCTTCCCTAATAAGGCTGCGCTTTGCAACAAGCAGGATAGCACTTCTTATAGTGCTATGCTGCGGTAGACTCGTACAGAATTCTGTTACAGTGCGGTAAGCAGCGCCGAACATGTCTAAGAGATATCTCTGTTGAAAATTTCTTAGCAAAAGGAAGTCGTTATTCACTGATTACCAGAAATCCCCTCAACCCGAGGCGAAAGTCATGATTGTAGGGCAGAGATACGGTTCGTAAATCAATCCGCGGGAGAGAGAGACGTAACCGACTGAGCAGTACAACGAGCTACCTAACACTGAGTTGGTGACAGTGTGAGACACTGTGACAGTTACAGGCAGCAGCTTATGTTCACCTTCTCGCAGTCTTATGCCGAGTTGCCAGCTATTCTATTCATCTAAGGAATAGATTTTCCATTATTTGAACAGAAACTCTCAAGTTGGCATATCTAAGCGAAACAGAATTCGCTAATACAGAAGCTGATTTTGTGTTGTCGTAACATTCTCTTAAATTAACCAAAATGTTTAAATCGGAAACTCCTGGAAAGTTGCCGGGAGTACCGATTAAATATACTGCGTCATCCACAATGACAGCAACCTCTCGTTTCGCACTATCTGCCTGAGTTACCAGCTACTCTCTTCTACGAAGGAATAGGTTCGTTACTATTATCGATCATAAGAAAATTCTCAAGCAGGCCATATTTAAGCGAAAACATAATTCGCTACATGCAGAAGCTGAGTTGGTGTTGTTGTAACAATACCTTCAAGCATTGTCCTTACACGGTAAACTCCTGGAAGTTTGCAGGAAAAAAAAAAAAAAAAAAAGAATACCGATTAAATACACTTAAAACTAACAGTCCTTTCGGTTGCCATCTGTAGAGGTAACCACGATATGCGTATATGACTTGAACTTTACATTAGTAATATGACGCGAAGTTAAAATACCTAAGTATTGCAGTCACTTGAACATATAATTCTCTACTACATTCTTTCCTCGACGAGGAAGAGAGAGAGAATGGAAATCGACTGTCTTCATTCTCTTTGCCAAGAAAAGGAATAATATTATTCAAATGGAAATCCTCAAGTGAGAACCGAAGATCGAAAAGGAAAGTTCAAGCTTCTTATGATATTTGACATAAGACTTCATGGACGTTAGTCTATAAGTCTTTTTCCTGGATGAGCCTCTGACTAATGAATGAGAGCTCTTTCGAAATTTTGTTACTTATCCGCTTATGCGATAAAATGTTATTAAGAACTTTGTCAATGAGAACTAACCCAATTGCATGACGGAAAGTAATCAGAATTCGAGCATATAGCCTTCCCGATTCCCGCAGAAATCGAGGAAGGGGCAGGATTCCTGATTAGAGACTGGGCTTACGACAGGAAGGACCTTAATGTTCCCCTTCGGCAGCGCAATCCCGAAAGCAGACGAGGCGTTTTATGACACCGAAATCTGCTTACAGTTTTCTGGAATTCATCAAGTGATGGATTCTCTTGAACGCTCCCTTCGTAGAAAGAGAAGTAGACACTTGACGAGACCAAACTCCTTCCTCTACTTCGACGACGCCTCTTGAAGAGCGTTCTTGCAGAATCCTGCAGAACGTCTTGATGTTATTAGGACGCCTATCGTTCTGAAGAACGTCCTGGCAAGTGCTCTACCGAGCGTCATGACGTGTAGGATGCCGAGCGTCTTCAAAAGCGTCCTCGCTAGCGTCCTGGCGAGCGTCCTCGCTAGCGTCCTGGCGAGCGTCCAGATGATTTGTAAGACATCGAGCGTCTTCCAAAAAGCTTATCAATGTTTATGACGTCGAGCGTCTTCTGAAAGGCCACCCGAAAAGCGTCCTGGAGAGCCGCACACTGCTCCTGAAGTGTGAGAGCCCTATAGGAAGACGTAAGGCTATCGTCTCCAAGACGGCCTTTAAAGACTTTCGTTACCTTCTAACAAAGACGGTGGCCGCCTGTGCAACATTTTGCGTCTTAGTAATGCAATATGAACATATCCAGACACGCGCTCAAAAAAGGAACGCCGAGCGTTCCGAAAGGCATCGTCGCGAGGTGCTTCCGAACGTCCTGATTGCATTCTTTGAGCGTCTTGAAGAGCGTCCGGAATAGAAGAGCGACGAACATCAAGGGAAGCGTCATAGTGAATGACGTGCGTCAACACGAGTAACTTGAGAGGCTTCCTGGCGAGGGGAGAGCCGCTCATGAAACGCGAGCGTCCTAAGCATAAGTACGGTGATCGTCATCAGGACGAGTCTTCAGGCACGTTAGCCACTCTTGACAAAAACCCGGACCGGCAGCTTGTGCGAAACATCTTGCGTCTTTGTTCAACGTCTCATCGACACTGCAGAAGGGCATTTAAAAGGACGCCTGTGTGTTCTTGGGTATGAGGAATTCTTGCCCTTCTCCTGTCGAAAACTAGGATAGTCTGTCCAGTGTCATCTCTGTCCGCTGACAGAGCGTCCCTTAGGGACGAGTAAGATGCGTCTTGGCGAGCTGTTTGACTATGCAAATCAGCTTGCCGGACGTCAATCTTATGAGCTTGAACAATATCCCGTTTCGTAGTAAAGCGAACGTCACATAACGTATACATAACGCCATGAGGGGAGGAGGAAACCTTAGCCGATGACAAATAAGACCTCCTTGGAGCGTCCACCAAATTGGCGAAATCTCCTTGAGAAGAAGACGGTGCTTTCAATCCTGCTTCTTCTCCTGTTTCGTACCAGATCCCAGCTCTCCCTTTCAGTCTAGATGGAGGAAGTGCAAACGAAGTCTTCCTCTCGATAGAGCGTTGAATGTCTCGAAAGGCGTCCTTGTGAGGGTCCTGCCTTAAGGACATTTTTAATCTCTTGACCAAGACGACAGCCGCCTGTGCGACATTTTGCGTCTTTTGTCACGCTTATCGATATTAAGTCAAGCCGAAGGGACGCCAGATCGATGTGGGTTCCCCGTAACCCTCCTTCGGCTTTCTACATGCCCTCTACCCTAGTCCTGGGAGTCCGACAGAGGTCCAGGCCTAGAGGCGTTATGGGGCGGATCTGACGTTCCTCCTGACGAGAGAGAGGACGTGAAGCGTCCTCTTCTCTAAGCTTCTTAGAGGGCGCGAGTCCTTCCGAGAGCTCCAACCTTGCGGGGAGGACGCCTCGGAGGACGAGAAGCAATCTTTCATGATTCGTGCACGTGCACGATCTTTGGCAGCCTTATCCTGCCGAAGGGGGACGCCAGATCGGTGGGGGGTTCCCGTAACCCTCCTTCGGTTTTTCAACTTGCCCCCTCCCTGGTCCTGGGAGTCCGACAGAGGTTTAGACCTAGAGGCGTTATAGGACCGATCTGACGCCCCCTCCACAAACACTAGGGGAAAAATCAACATCATACACTCACAACACTGATTGGAGAGCGAGCACTTTTTCAAGCTTACTTGATGTAATCCACAATAATAGAAAGGGCATTACTTCTCACAGAACTTCCTCTAGGCCCGTAAGCCATACCACAGGGTTAGGCAAAATAAAGTCTACTGGAGGTTAGTAGGTTCATTATCCTAACTTCTGTTACTGTGGAGGAAGACCTCCTGATTCTATCACGCTCTAATTTGCGTACATACGAATCATACGTCTCTTTCGGAATCAGTCAACATTACACTAATTACATTGATCTCTCAACAAAGAAAAACATGTAAACGTCATGTATACTAAACGAGTGTCTACGAAGGTTCGGTAGCCTCCCCTTACCCGTTGCAGACAACAAAATCTGAAACTAGCTACCTAGATTCAGACATCATATGCAATGAAAAAATTTTAATTAATTTATGATAGCGTATGCCTAGCCACAAATCCAAGTCAATCATTAAAAAAAATAAGTAGGATACTTAAGCGGCTAATGAAGTTTCAAAATCCTAGGCGGAGGTAGTGGAAACAGGTGTTTTCACTACCGCGACAGAGAAAAATCTGAATAGAAAATGGGGAATGATTCCTGATATCCGCCTCCCAGCGGCGGGGAATGGGTATACTAACCACCTGGCCGCCCACTGCGTGTGCCGGGAGTTTTTGAAATTCTGTCGGACGTCGGAGAATACAGCATATATATATCTGACAGGTAAGTTTCATGAACAAAATAATAGTTTATAATGCGAGTATTTCAGACCATAATGTCATAGAATTAACAGTTCATTCCAAAGCAAGTGAAAATAGAGATAAGCAAGAAAGGAAAAAGTGGGAAGGATATGGAAAATACAACTTCTACAGTAAAAATATAAAATGGTCAGAAATTAATGAAGAATTAAACAAAGATTGGGATAACATTTTCGTAAGTGATGACATAATGGGTAAATACGGAGATATTATATAAAATATTGGAGAAAATAGTGGAAAAAATATATACCGAAGAAGAAAAGTAAAAACATCCATTCATGCATACCAAGAGACAGAAGGATCTTGTTCCAGAAAATCAGAAAGTGGAAAAAAGGTCTTGCAAAAGAAAACAATGCATGGAAAGTTATAGAACTAAAAAGTAAGATAGAAAATGCAGAACAAAAGATTATACAATCAAAATAAAATGAAAACGGGACTTGGAAGAAAAAACCCTATTAAATATCAAGCAAAACCCCAAACTATTATACTCATATGCGAAGAAGATAAATAAAAGAAGAATAGAAATAGGCCCTCTGAGAATTGAAGGGAGATTAACGAATGAAAAAAAAGGGAATTTGGCAACATACTGGCAGAACGATATAAGAGAGAATTCACCCCTAGAATAGATAATGAAGATAATGATATAGAAGTAAGGGATGAAAATAGTGAATATTTAGCTGACATAGATATTAATGAAGCTGATATGTGCAGGCTATAATGAAATTAAAAATGGAGCTGCTGCAGGGCCTGATGGAATTCCTGCTATTTTGTTAAAGAAAGTAGTTCATTCTATCGCAAAGCCACTTGCAATATTATTAAGACAAAGTGTAGATACAGGCAAGATTTATGATGAGCACAAATTAGCATATATTACCCCTACTTTCAAAAGTGGATCAAGACTAGAGGCAAGTAATTATAGGCCTGTGAGTCTAACATCACATATTATGAAAGTGTATGAAAGGGTAATGAAGAAAAATATTATGAAACATTTAATAAAAAATAATTTGTTTAATAAAGGACAACATGGTTTCGTACCCGGAAAAAGTACACAAACCCAACTGTTAGTCCACCGTGAGAAACATATTCAAAAATATGAAAAGCGGAAATGAAACAGATGTGGTTTATTAGACTTTTGCAAAAGCTTTGATAAAGTATGACCATAATATAATTAGCGAAGAAAATTAGAAAACACAATATCGTGGATAAAGTAGGAAGATGGTTAAAAGAATTTTTACACAACAGAAAACAGATAGTTATTGCAAACGACGAGAAATCGGATGAAGCCAAGGTAATATCCGGTGTGCCGCAAGGTACGGTGTTAGCTGCAATACTGTTGTTATTATGATTGAAGACATAGACAATAATGTTAAGGATTCGGTAGTGAGTAGTTTCGCAGATGACACAAGAATAAGTAGAGAAATTACTGTGATGAAGATAGGAACGCTCTACAAAGAGACCTTAACAAAGTATATGATTGGGCAGAGGTAAATAGGATGGTATTTAACTCTGATAAATTTGAATCAATAAATTATGGAGACAGAGAAAGAAAGCTATATGCATATAAGGGACCTAATAATGAGACCATCACAAATAAGGAAGCAGTTAAAGACCTTGGTGTGATGATGAATAGGAACCATGTTATGCAATGATCAAATAGCAACTCGTTGGCAAAATGTAAAGCAAAAGGGAATGGGAATGTTGTTATGGCACTTCAAAACAGAGAAAAGCTGAAAACATGATTATGCTTTATAAAACATATGTTCGTAGTCCACTTGAATATTGCAATATGATATGGTACCCACACTATCAAAAGGATATTGCACAAATAGAGAGTGTACAAAGGTCCTTTACAGCTAGAATAGAAGAAGTTAAGGACCTAGACTACTGGGAAAGACTACATTCTTAAAATTATATAGTCTAGAAAGGAGAAAGAGAACGCTACATGATAATTCAGGCATGGAAACAGATAGAAGGAATAGCAGAAAATATCATGGAACTAAAAATATCAGAAAGAGCAAGCAGAGGTAGATTAATAGTGCCCAAAACTATACCAGGAAAAATAAGGAAAGCACACAGGACATTAATCCACTACGCACCAGCATCGATAATGCAGCGTCTATTCAATGCGTTGCCAGCTCATCTGAGGAATATATCAGGAGTGAGCGTAGATGTGTTTAAGAATAAGCTCGACAAATATCTAAACTGCATCCCAGACCATCCAAGATTGGAAGATGCAAAATATACCGGAAGATGTACTAGCAACTCTCTGTAGACATTAGAGGTGCCTCACACTGAGGGACCTGGGGCACCCGAACAAGATGTAAGGTCTGTAAGGTAAGGTAAGGAGGTAGGAGCCTTACGTTTGGTTGGCTCCTCGCTCTTGCTAGGAGCCTCACTCCTAATAGGAGCCTCGCTCCTGGCGGCAGGGACCTCCACACGTCTGGAGGACCTCTTGATGGGAAGGGAAGTATCTTTCCTTCGAGGAGGTTCCTTTGAAAGCACTCCTACCAACGACGATATCTGCTCTTGCATAGATACGAGAAATCTCTTAGTAGCCTCCTCTTTATCCTCTTCGGAAGGAGGAGAAGGAGGAGGGGAGGAGTCCATGGGCTCCACTCCAAACTACGGTGACAATAGGGCTCTCTTTGCCCTCTTAACATCCGAAGGAGACTCCTCAGGGAAGCGTTCCGGGCTCGAGTCAAGAGTCGGCGCCTTCCAACTCCTCTTCAATGGTCGCGAGCGATCAGAATCCCTCCAATCGCGTCTAGGAGGCGAAGACCCCGACGATGAGAAACACTCACACAGGACGCTTTTGCAATAGCGATCCCTGGCAGTCTGGGGTGTCACAGAGCCTGCCGAAGGGACACCTGATCGGTGGGAAAATCTCCACAACCTCCTTACGGTTTTGACATTCCTTCTCCTCTGGGCAATGGGAGCTTGGAAGAGGTCTAGACCTGGGAGCGTTGTGGAGCCGACCAGATGCCCCCTCCACTACACTGGGGACACTCACATCACTGTCCACTGTAAAATCACTAGCCTTACCTTGCAGAGCAGCCATTTTGTTTTCCATGATCTTGAAGGCTGCTTTTAGATCCGCAAGTTCTTTTGCCGAATCTACAGGATCTGCAATAGGTGAAGAGGCTGAAAAGGAAGGAGAAGTAGCAATTCTTACAAGAGGGGAAGATCTCAAACTAAGAACTAGCTCATTAGATCTAGAACCACTCAAACTTCTAGAGGAAGCTTTCCTCACTCTCTCTCTCTCTAACTTCTTCAAATAAGTAGTTAGATTCTTCCACTCTCTCTCACTCAAATTCTCACATTCCTTGCAAGTATTAGTAAAAGAACATTCATACTCTCTGCAACCCTTACATACGGTGTGAGGGTCTACCGAAGCTTTCGGCAACCTCACCTTACAGCCTACATTCACACAACGTCTCATAACCATTCCGGCGTCAGACATTCTAAGAAAATTCCAAAGCAAGTCCACAAAAACAGTCCACAAAAGCGTATGCCAATCCAACAATCCAGATACGTCACCAAAAGTCGGTCAAGATCAATGTCGATGATGCAATTGCGATGAAAAAAGAAAATCCAGTCAAGAGGAACCAACAACAATGTTGATGGTCCGGGCGACAGAAGAAATCTGATTAGAAAACGGGAATGGTTCCTAGTCCTGCCACCCAGGGCAGGGCGGTAGATCACCTGACCTACCGGTAGCGTGTGCCGCGAAATTTGAATTTCTGTCGGGGACGACGGAGTCTATAGCTAAGTATATATCTGGCAGGGAAGTTAAATGTATAAAAACATGGTTCCAGACATAGTGGAACATCACATTCACGGCAGTGGAAGTGAGTGGTTGATGAATTAGGCATCCTATGAATGATATGACATACAGAAAGTCAGGCTGGATCTTGTTGTCCAAGGTCCATTTGGTAATAGGGACCTCCTTCCGATGGCTCAGTTCGTCCGCCAGGAAGATTAATTTCACTTGAATGCAGCAAGTGACCAGGGTCACTTGATTCCAGTGGGCCCCAAGAAGACAATCCTTTGTAGTCTGGCAGAGGAAAAAGGGAAGTGTGCCCCCCATTTCTTGATATACAACAAAGCCGTATTGTACACATGAACAACTACTACTGTCTTGTTGCGAATCAAAGAAGACAAATGCAGGCGACCAAAATGAATGGCCATTAAGTTCTTTGGGACAACGTACAGGAAACCTCTTGATTCCCAAGCAGGGGTTCCCACTCTAGATTCAAAATGTCCGAGCAGAAGTCAAGATCGGGCTCAAAGGGAGAAGGGATCTCCCGAGATACATCACTGGAGGTCCAACCTTATCTCCTGAGTGACAGGAAAAACAACCAAGTCCAGTTGAGTCTTCTTGTCCCATTTGGCTACGAGGAAGAATCGGAGAACTCTCGTGAGCAATCTTCCCAGCGAGATGATGGTTTTGACTGATGACACAGAGTCCCTAAAAGGCTCATCCGCTGACTAGCCAAATATGACAAAATGAGAGAAGAACTTGTGAATTCTGTCTACAGTTTGCGAGTCTCTTGGGGATATAAAAACCTGATAAGTCTATGAGTTAAGAATCATCCCCAAATAAAAAATCTCCTGTGTCAAAACCAAACGGGATTTCTAGATATTTAGAAGAATTCCTAGATGTTGAGAGTTGTAGTTGTTTGAAGGTCCTTCACGCATTTCTCCTTCGACTAAACATCAGTAGCAGACAGTAGCTTGTTCTTATTTCAATTCAGATTATCATCAAGCTGGCTACTTGCAGTCACCAGGAATAGTTGTTTTAAAAAACAATTCTTGGATGTAACACGATATTTTTTGGTCAAAACTTTTACATTTATGATTTTTTACTGGGATTAGGCTACGTACATGTCGCCAGTTAATAATTACCTTAAAAGCAGTTCTTGAATGTACAGCCATTCAATTAGGCCAAATTCATTTGCATTCATGGCTATTCACAAGCCACCAGTAAATATCTGCCTTACAGTAATTACCGAATGTTACATCATCACTTTAGGCAAAAACTTTCCATATGTTTTACTTACCAGATCGAAGCTAAATGCAAGTCATTGGTTAATAATTGCCTTAAAGTAATTCTTGATGTTACATCATTCCTTTAGGCTAACCTTTGCTTTTAGGACTTGTTACTGGCCATACGCTATTTGCAAGTCTCCAGTAAATAATTCCCTCAAAGTAATTCTCGAAATTATACCATCCCTTTGGGCCAAACTTTTGCATTTATGATTTGCTTACCTGGCTTGGGCTACGTGTAAGTTGCCAGTTAATAATTACCTTACAATCAATTCTCGAATGTTACATCATTCAATTAGGTCAACCTTTGCTTTTAGGATGTTTACCGGCCATAGGCTATATCCAAGCAGCCAGTAAATCACTAACATACCTGTTAGTAATTGGTGAATGTAATATTAAGGCATTCTTCTAGGCCAAATGTTTGCAATTAGACCTAAGCATTTGTTTTGTACACCGAAATTGAGATACTCATCACTTTCCTTGCAGTGAACTGAAAACTGTGGGGGTTGAAACATAGTGAGGAGACTACAGTGTTAATTTTTAGATATGTTTTCATCAGTCGAGAACATTTGAAACATTACAGAGAAGGGTCCACACGGCCTCACGTACGGAAGTATTCTCCTGGCATAACACAATTGTGAACACTCCCTATCTTAGCTCCTGGCCTCTAACTCGCCTGGTGGTGCAGACTGGAGAGCAGGCCACTCGAGTACACTAGTGGGGAGCATGCGTGATTGGTTACTGAACTCAATTACTTTGAATGCTTGAAAATTCAAGTAATGGTTCTTTTTGAGCACAGTGGAGCCCTCGTATTCACGGGGGATATGTACCAGACCCCTCCCCCCACACGAATAGTTGAAACCCCTATAAAAACACTTAAAACTGCCTATTTTGTTAGTTAAATCTGATGAAAAAGCCACTAAAAATTTTTATACCTGGTTTTTTTTAAAAGCTTTATCACAAAAAGTGTACTTTATGATGAAATTTTTAAGAAAATATAGTAATTAGTAGATATTTCTCATAGAAAAATACTGCGAATAGGTGAATTTCCCGGGAATAACACCAGTAGAGGAATCCGCGAATACACGAGTCCACGAATCCAGAGTCCATGAATACTGGGGTTCACTGTAATTGGTTTTTTGTAAATAATACTTGTATTATTCTTTTATCACTAACAAGAGAATAAAAGCACATTGTTCTAGCATATTAAGAGACAGATTTTCAAAAACTACTATTGGTATAAATTTACCTTAATTTCATTTTTTATATGGTACATGTACATTTATGTTATCTCAAAATACATACATGTCTGAATATATGAAATGCTAATATTATTCACTATAAAGATACATATATGAATCCATGATAATCAAAATAAAAGGCTGGCAAAGGCATGGGAGGGAAGCGAGGGAGCTAGGCAAGGGAGCAAATGAATAAGCTGGGAGCTGTGAGTCCGCAGCTGGAGCACGGATGTACCGGAACAGGTGCCTGGCAGGCTGGAGCAAGATCTGGTTGCGTGGGTGCCAGGGGTGGGAGTATGGGAGCCAAAACTGGGGTCTCAGGAGCAAGACATAACAGGTGCCCAAACCGATGATTCTGGCGTTTTGAACCCTTGGGAGAGAACAAAAAAAGGAGAATTCCATTGGAGTGCCGGCAGCTGAACAGAGCAAAAATAGAGGGTCTCAGGAACAGGTCAAGACATAACAGGTGCCCAGACTTATGATTCTGGCGTTTTGAACCCTCGGGAGAGAACAACAAAGGAGAATTCCATGGGAGTGCCGGCAGCTGAACAGAGCGGAAACAGAGGGATCCACACCTTACCTACACAAGAGAAGAGGTTGTTGATGGTATCACGATGACGCTTGACTGGTAATGGACAGGCAAGAGCAGAGTCATTCATGTGCCTTTTCAATGGCCGGGATGAATCCAGGAAGTGTCTACAACGGCCGTGATCTGAGTCTGAATCTGAGCTAGACAACAAGTGGAGCACATCCAATGAAATGCATTTCCAATATGGCAGTCAGTCAAAGCCTGGGATCTAGCAAAAGGATCGACAGAGGGGGCCAGCAATCCATGGGCACACCCTGCCAGCCTCACTTGGGTCTCTGATATGTCTTCTTCCTGGTACAGTGGTACCTTGAGATACGAAATTAATCCGTTCCGAGGCGGCCTTCGTATAATGAGTTTTTCGTATCTTGGAACACATTTTACTTGTAAAATGACTAATCCGTTCCAAGCCCTCCAAAAACACCCCATTAAATTTCATAATACAGGCGGTCCCCGGGTTACGACGGGTCCGGCTTACGACGTTCCGAGGTTACGACGCTTTTTCTTAAATATTCATTGAAAAATCCGCCCTGGGTTACGACGCTTGTTCCGAGGTTACGACGCTGACGCTTCTGACGCTCCGAGTTTACGACGCTTTTAAAAAACACATATTATGATAAGATAAGAATCCTTTATAGTTTAGCACAGTTTCTCTCTCTCTCTCTCTCTCTCTCATCTCTCTCTCTCCCTCTCGCTCTCTCTCTCCTCTCTCTCATCTCTCTTTGTATTTTCCAAGAAAATAATCACTATAATTTTCTCTCTCTCTCTCTCTCTCTATATACTACAAAGATGTATGTTTTTTAGTATGATAAATAAATTATTTACTATTTTCAAATATTAATATTAATTTATACAGCAATAATATCAATTCATTAAAGAAAATACCATAGTGAATTAGTAAGATTTTATCTTATATTTAAAAAATTATCGAAGAATGAAGGAAATCCCAGTCTTCTCTGTTGAAGGAAATCCCAGTCTTCTCTGTAACCTTTCCAGGTACTAAAACTGTCAGATATATATCATGTTCTGTGACAGCCAAAAGGGGGAAGAGCTGGGGGGAGAGCTGCAGTGTTGCAATCAGTGGTCCTGACATTCCCCCCCCCCTCTCTCTCTCTCTCTCTCTCTCTCTCTCTCTCTCTCTCTCTCTCTCTCTCTCTCTCTCTCTCTCTCTCATTTACTGAGACTCAAGATTTTTTATGTACTTGTACTATTTGTTTTTAATACTTTCAAATAATAATAATAACTGTAATTACAAAATTCATATGTGATAGTATTTTAAAGAAATACAATACGTACTAATCTATCCATGTCACTTTTAATTAAGGTTAACTCTCTCTCTCTCTCTCTCTCCTTTGCCACACAAGATAATATGAGTCATAGTGGTAACGCCCTCCCTCTCTTTCGCTGGGGAAGCGTTTAAATAAAACAAAGAGAGATAAACTTCTCTCTCTCTCTCCCTCTCTTCTCTCTCTCTCTCTCTCTCTCTCTCTTCTCTCTCGCTCTTCCTCTTCTTCTTACCGGAGATGAACGAATTTTTATGGTACTAGTATGTAAAATGTTTATTGATAATTTCAGTTATTAATAATAATAATAATAATAATAATAATAATAATAATAATAATAATAATAAAAACTTTAATTACAAAAATTCATAATGGTCGTATTTTAAAGAGATGAAAATGACCTTTCCATTTCACATGTAAGGATAATTCCTCTTTCTTACTGAGATGGAAGCAGAATTTTTATGGTAGATGCAACGTGGTTTTATTAATATTTTCAATAATAAAAATAATAAATAATAATAATAATAATATAATAATAATAATAATAATAATAATAGAAGTAGTAATAATACGATAAATAATTTCAAAAGAAAATTCTTCCCTTTGTCTTTTTCTGTATCAATTTCCCCACCTCAACTCGAGTGACACTCAAGCTTAACAATGCCATACAATGGTCAAAGAATTTAATGGTTTTTTATGTAATCTCTCTCTCTCTCTCTCTCTCTCTCTCTCTCTCTCTCTCTCTCTCTCTCTCTCTTACTGAGATGAGATCATTTTCATGGACGTGTATGTAATAAGTTTTATCATTAATATTTTCCAATATAATACTATAAGTACAAAATTCATATCTGAGTATTTAAATACATAATCATTCCATTTCTCTCTTTTAAACAACTCTCTCTCTCTCTCTCTCCACAAGATACTTGTTATACATTTGGTGTTTCTATTTCTTCCTTTTATCTCTCTCTCTCAGCAAAGAATTGATAGACAAACATAATTGCACAGTCCTCTCTTTCTCTCTTCTCTGGAGAAATATATGTATTTATGGGAGGGGGAAAAAGTTGCCTACAGACGTTCATTTCAATCTATTGAAACCTAAGGAGTTATTTTGTCTCTCCTCTACTCTCTCTCCTTCTCTCTCTCTCTCTCTCTCTCTCTCCTCTATTCTCCTCTTCTCTCCTCTCTCTCTCTCTATCTCTCTCTCTCTCTCTCTCTCTCTCTCTCTCTCCTCTCTCTCTCTCTCTTGTATTTTAATGAAAATATACAGTAATTTGTGAATACACAGTGTTGCACATGAAAAAAGTAAATTAGTGATAATTTTAGAGATACGGCCCTAAGAAAAATTGCAAATTAGTAGTGAAATTTTCCCTGTGGACATGTTTTCAAGAACGTCGTTCCGGCTTACGACGATTTTCGGGTTACGACGCGTCTTAAGAACGGAACCCCCGTAGTAACCCGGGGACCGCCTGTAAAGCTAAATTGACCTATAAACAATGAAATACTACAACAATTTGGACCATTCAATACCTAAATTAAGAATAAAAATCGAAAACCTGTAAATAAAGTGTATATTAATGTACAAGAAATATTATTACTGTAACGTAAAATGTGGAAGCTTACCTTTCGAGTGAGGCTATCTCCGATAGTGGCGGCAGAGGAGGAGGAGGACAAACGGCAGATAACGTACGTACACTTACCTTTATGAAAACACACAAAAAATTTAAGGAAAACCATAAAACTAAAATTTACGAAACACCTTAACAAAACTGTAACACTTAACTTACAAAAATCTAGAAATTACGTAAACATTTTTTTTTCTTTTTTTTTTTCTTTTTTTTTATTTTTTACCTTTTTTTTAACTTTTATGTAGGCTTTTTTTTTTTTTTTTTTTTTTTTTTTCAACAATTCATCACCGCTTTCAACGTTCTGTTTTTAATCACTTGGTTCTTCCTTTTTGCTTTCAACTTTCTGTTTTTTATCACTTGGTTCTTTCTTTTTGCTTACTCCTGCTAATGCTGAAGGCCTCTTTAAAAAATAACGATCAAAGGAAGACTGCTTCTGCCTACTTTTCACAATGTTCCTGAAACGACTCAAGCAAACGTCATCGAACTGCGCAAGCATACGACCTGTGTGAGCCTTTTCGGGGTGTCTTTTTTCGATAACAATTGCACTTTATGAAAAGCGCCTAGAATATCCTTAATTTCTGCCATTGTCATAGGCTCCTCCTCCTCTTCCTCGCCGCTGCTAGAGAACTCCTCTTGAACGACGTTAAGTTGCATGGCCTCCAACTCCTTCAGGTCATCCGTCGTAAGCTCCTCTTGGTGCTCCTCGAGAAGGTCGTTGATGTCGTCCTCATCGACGGACCAGGCCCCATGGGAGTTGCCGACGGCAACGATCTCAATCAAGATCTGGTTCCAAAAACAGTTTCGGGATCAGCAACTGTTTCTGACTCTGCAGTACCAGCTTCGCCCACGTCGAATCCCTCGAAGTCTCTGGCGGATACGGCATCAGGCCAGAGTTTCCTCCACGAGGAATTCAAGGTTCGCCTCGAAACCTCCTGCCAAGCTAGGTCAATGAGTCGGATGCAAATGATGATGTCGAAATGCTCCTTCCAAAATTGACCGCAAGGTGAGGTTTGTGGTATCGGTGATGTCGAAACATCTCTTGAAAAGATGTTTCGTGTACAGCTTCTTAAAGTTCACTATCACTTGCTGGTCCATGGGCTGGAGGAGAGGGGTGGTGTTGGGCGGAAGAAGCGGAAGAAAAAGAATCTTAACGAAGGAATACTCCGCTAGGATATCTTCCTCGAGGCCAGGAGGGTGGGGAGGGGCATTGTCCAACACCAGCAGACATTTCAGGGGGAGGCGCGCTTCTCTTCCAAAAACTCTTCACAGTGGGCGGGCCGAAACACAGATTTACCCACTCCGTGAACAAAAGCCTCGTTACCCAGGCTTTTGCATTAGCCCTACACATCACTGGAAGCTTCTCCTTCAGCACCTTGTGGGCCTTGAAGGCTCGAGGAGTCTCAGAATGATACACCAGTAGGGGCTTCACCTTGCAATCCCCACTGGCGTTTGAACAAAGTGCGAGCGTAAGCCTGTCTTTCATAGGCTTATGCCCGGGTAGCTTCTTCTCTTCCTCGTGATGTACGTCCGACGAGGCATTTTTTTTTCCAAAAAAGGCCAGTCTCATCACAATTGAAGACTTGCTGAGAACGGTAGCCTCATTGGTCATCATCTCGTCAAAAGTCTTCTTAAATGCTTCGGCCGCTTCGTGTCCGAGCTGGCAGCCTCCCCATGACGCACCACCGAATGGATGCCAGTCCGTTTACGAAATTTCTCGAACCAGCCATGCGAAGCCTTGAACTCTGGGGTTGGCGTTGAAGTCCCTTCCCCTCCCTCGTCTTCCGCCTGCGCAATCAAATCGCCGAAAATAGCACTGGCCTTGTGAGCGATTGCTGTCTCCGTTACTGTATCGCCAGCGATTTCTTTGTCTTTTATCAGATGAGGAGCAGCCGTTCCATCGTCGTCGCACATGGCTCCTCTTGCTGGACAAAATAGTGATGCCCTTCGATGGTGTAGTTGCTTTGATGGCATCCTTCTGTTTAAGGATGGTGCCTATTGTCGACGGATTACGGCCGTATTCCTTTGCGATCACACTCAATCGCATACCAGCTTCGTACTTCTTTATGATCTCCATCTTTGTCTCCAGAGACAGCATGTGCTTCTTTCCGTGAATTTCAACTTTCTTGGGTCCCATGACTACGTTAATTTACGTAAAGTTACACAAATACGTAATAATACAGTCTTCGAACAACACGATAATATGTACTGCAACGAAATCACTAACGAATTTACGTTACTAAACGAAATCGTTGGAGCGAACGAATGCCGATTGCGCACGGTAAAGTCTCGGGTGCGGAGCGGCCGAGCTAAGGGACGCCAGCGCGTACGTATAGAAGATGCATGATGGGAGGGATGCTGTCCAATCAGAGAGAAGGATCTCATGGCTTGGCTAGCATCAAGAACCAATGGGAGAGCAGGAGGATGGTGGCGAGTCTACTAGCACTAAGATGGCGGCGTGCGGCGCGAGTTTCAAAATTGTTATCGGGCGAATCTCGGACTTTCAGAAACCTTTCGTATCTTGAAAACTTTTCGTATGTAGAGCAGTAAAATTTTTCGCATTGGCTTTCGTAACTTGGATTTTTCATAAGTTGAGCCTTTCGTATCTCGACGTACTACTGTACAAGGGAGCGGGACAGTGACCTTTGTCTAGGAGCACCGACAGGAGGGGAAGCCACTCCTCCACTAACACATGACTTGAGCAGCGCACATCCAATGACAACTTTCCAACAGCATTCAGTCGAAGCCTGGGATCTAGCAACAGGACCAACATAGGGGTCAGCAACCTGTGGGCAAACCCCATCAGCCTCCCTTAGACCTTCAGTAAGTCTTCTCCCTGGAGTAGGGGAGCAGGACAATGACCTTCGTCTAGGAGCACCAACAAGGGAGAAAGCCACCTCCCCCACAACACACCACTTGACAATCATCACTGGAAACCTTCTCAAACTTATCCATAAGAACACATAAGGGTGCCGCTATCTCTGACACTGAACTTGCAACTAAATTAATCTTCTTCTCATACTTGGAATTTAATCTTGACTCAGGATTGGCAATGGTATTGGGGTCGGAAGCATGGGAGCTGAACACTGGAGTATGTGGAGGAATAGGAGGACTGAGGAGGAGAAATTATGTC
Organism: Macrobrachium nipponense; assembly: GCF_015104395.2. NCBI lineage: Eukaryota > Metazoa > Arthropoda > Malacostraca > Decapoda > Palaemonidae > Macrobrachium > Macrobrachium nipponense. Next base: position 16,015,989 of record NC_061108.1, read on the forward strand.
CAGGGGTAGAAGGAAGAGCCAGACAGAAGTCTGTCTTAGGCTTAGGAGAAGAATCTCTATTCAAAGAAACCCTACTTTTGGCACTAGAGACCACGTTCCTATGCCTAGTCTTCTCAAGTTTATTGAGGTGAGACTCAAGCACGTTCCATCTACTATCATCCCGGGCAATTAACCTCCCTGTCTCTTACACTTAGTGCACATGGTATGTGTATTATAACAAAGGTTAATTAGTCTAATCTTATAGCTTTCGCTACAATAACGAAGACTGGAAGCACTAGAATCTGACATAGCTAATTAAAAGAAAATTAGCTAATTGTAAAAAGCAACAGCCGGAGAAAACTAAAGTTAGTACATCACCGACTTCAGCAAGAACAACTGGTGAATCATGAATCACAAGTGCTGAGAACGATGTGTTGTCAGTTGTGTGGTACAAATAAGAGCGACGCCATATGGTTACTGTTGCTCCCACACTCCCGTTGCAGTGGACAGGGCATGTTAACCCTGCTCTTGGCAACAGCCGCATTACCAAGAATTTGGAATTTAGGATGCCGTGCAAGCATAATCATTAACTAAGTAATTACTTGGTAAGTCATTTGTATAAAAACTACTTTTTATGCTGGGGTCACACATTCACGTATCACGACGGCGTATGCCCACGTATGTGGATCTTGGGCATCATCGCGGTGAAATGACCTTGAACAGCTGGTAAACAGGACACGGGCTACCGGACGTAAAGCCAGCGACGTAAATTGCGCCGCAAATTTACGCGCAAAGAAAGCAAGGTCGGACGTCTACCTGGAACTTACGCCGATCAACTTCACGTCAGCCACACCCACGTTGTGGGGCTGTGCTGTTGCCCCTCCAGGGGTATGAGCACATTACTACAGTTTTTAATTTTTTTTTATTTTTATTCTGTTTGAATCCGCGAAAGACATCTACAACACAGCTGAATATTACAGTTGAAAATTATATGCACACAAAATCGAGATTTATTATCATTGAGAGAGAGAGAGAGAGAGAGAGAGAGAGAGAGAGAGAGAGAGAGAGAGAGAGAGAGAGAGAGAGAGAGAGAGAGAGAGAGAGAGAGAGAGATTTACCAAGATATATACTTGCTAATTGTACAACAAAAACATTTCAGTAGACGCAATTAGAATAATGGTTGTAAATGAGCACATCACTGATTATATATTAATTCCCCATTTCTGAATGATATTTATAGCAATAACCAAGTAACCAGTCGACAAGGAATACAATACGTAGTTTTAGGAATTATGATTTATGAACGCTTTGGGAGCTCTTATATAAGATTAGCACAAGAATTGTCTTGCTTCGATTTTACCATTCAGACATACACTTAAGACTTATAAAACTGTTGACTATGGGCGATTTATATTTAAAGCGATATAGAATAACATCTAATAACTTATCAAACATTCTTAAAAAATAAATAGGAATTCTACCTATTCAAGATAAATTTTTAGATGTATATAGGAATTCCTCTTAGATATTTACATTATTTGTTACACCATTATTGTAAGACTGCTATTCAGAAGAAAATAAATATCTTTGACACTTCCATAATCAAGAGAATACCGTGTTACCGGGAAAGTGTTCGTGTGTGTGTGTGTGTGTGTGTGTGTGTGTGTGAAAGTTTTTAAATGTTCTAGCAGATATACTATACGTTTGCTGTCTACAAGTGAAGTCTTTTGTTATTTTTGGCCTAAGCAGTAAAGGTTATTTTCAAAAAGGACTACTAGACACCCTAACAATGTCTTCGTCAGAATTTCCCCAGTATTTTTTATATTCGTTATCCATTCCCACTCGCTCTTTTTATTGAAACCTTGTCTCCATATTCAGAATCGTGATCAGCACCTGAGACACAGAGAAACAGCCCCCTGGGCTATGAAGCCATTAGTCCTGCTCCCACACAAATGGTTCGCATTGCATGGGTCCATATAAGTACTGTACCAACCCGGGATTTATTCATAGCCTAAAGGAAACCTTACCAATAACACCAGGCCCCAACTCCTCTACTGTTCCTGCGTTGCTAATCATAAATTAATTTCTTACTGGAGCAGGTGTGACAGACGACGTATAGGCGGTAGATGCCGGAATCCTGTTGACGAAAATGACCCGATTGTTGATTTCTGGTTGAGATTTGTGTACCGGAACGCTGGAATACTACCTTGGGAATAGAGCCTGGGATTACCCTGTATCCCTCTGACAGATTCCAATTCATTGTTTGATTGATGATAGCGGTCAAAAGTCAGGAGAAAGTGGAAATCGTATTAGGAGCCAGTGCTAAAGGATTATTCCAAAATCCGCCATTGTCAATGAAAAAAATAACTGAGACCGTCAGGTCTTGGGATAATCCTGTGGCCATATTTTCAAGTTGATTTTCCAAACAGATGACCCGAGGGCGCCGACCTGACCTTTTATACCACGCTACAGCGTTGCCATGTCGTACAGGGTTGTAAATGTGTGAATCGGTTTCGCCGTAGGCTGCAGCGCAATTAGGAGGCCCACGTGCTTCGCGGCGGAAAGAAAACAACGACGGCGAACAATGCAGGTGACCCTAGCGCGTACCCCGCAGCAGTCACCGTGGGTCCCACGTGCAATGCCTGGAGCTACGTCAGGAGACATTTGGCGTGACCACCCACGACTTGTTTTGAACATTTCAAAACTGGAGTGGGCTACGGCGCCCTAGTGGGCGGAGCTTAGCACCCGGACGACACGTCGCCGTACGTTTACGATTTTACGTTAGTTTTACGTTACATTTACGGTTTACTGACGTGAGCTGTTGCCAACTACCAATTTCCGCTCATGCGTGGCCGTGCGTGCGTTGATACGTGAATGTGTGACCTTAGCATTAATCTTTTCTCTCAGGTAAAAAGTATGAATTTTACTTATTAATCTCTTACACTTGCAACTTTATTATTTTCAACCTACTCACTTTATGAGGGCTCCCTCTTCTCAACAGGAATGAAGTTTTACTACATGGCATTAAAGTTCTATGCACTTAGTATTCAAATTTCAACTCTCAAACATAGTAGGTTAAACATAGTGAACTCAGGCATAAAAATCATCCAATTATGAAACCTGACTTCGCTAATTTGCAAATCTAAATGAACAAAATTTCTTAATATTACAAAAGTTTATGGGATTCACTTTTGTGCTGGTGGAGGTTCTCTTATTACTCTATGCTTAATCCAACACAGCATGGTACTAGATTCCTATCACTGCCAATGTAGGTGCTGGAAAGCAATGTAACCAAGAATTACATTGTACTATGAATCTGAGTAACTTCCAATTCATGACCCGAATGCATTAATATAGAAGTCTCAAAACCTGTAAAATTCAGTCCCCTATCTAATGTAGAACTTCTACGGTATATTCAGAAAATACTGACCTGTTTGTTGAGTATGGAGGTACCAAGGTCGTATGAAGCCCATGGGGAAAATAAGCTCACTGGCTCCTGGTCCATCAGCATGACGAAAGAGTATGTGCTAGTCCTAGCGGCATCCTGTGCTCACTCTGAAAGGATGGAAAAATCTTACTGCAAAAATGTCCACCAGTTAAGTTCTGTAAATGCATAAGTAACATCATATACTATATCCAATAATACATTAACATAAGCTACAAAAATGAAGCCATAATAAACTGAGTAACTGTAATCCAAAAATGATATTTTTATAACAAAAATTTTACATGTAATTACCAAGTAATTATACTATATAGCTTTCAGCTACAGGTAATTACTTAATAAGTTACATATGTAAAAATGTTATTGTTATTATACAATTAAGTTTGTTCATACTTACCTGGCAGATATATATATAGCTGTATTTTCTGAAGTCCGACAGAATTTCAAAACTCGCGGCACACGCAGTGGGCGGCCAGGTGGTAGTACCCATTCCCGCCGCTGGGAGGCGAATATCAGGAACCATTCCCATTTTCTATTCATATTTTATTAATGCCACTGTCTCCTGAGGGGAGGAGGGCGGGCAATTTAATTATATATATCTGCCAGGTAAGTATGAACAAACTTAATTGTATAATAACAATAACATTTTGTTCATGCCACTTACCTGACAGATATATATATAGCTGAATCCCACCTTCGGATGGTGGGAAGAGACAGAATAGGATTTTTTAGGAAACTTAAATTAAGTAGATGATATACATCTTGGTTCCTCACCTGTTAGCAAAGTAGACTCTGTGATTACTGTCACTTAAGGCTGCTTTTGCTTAAATCAGAGTTTGCCAGCCAGGTGGAGACCTGTAGTGCTGGTGCGCTCTGGATGATCTGTCAACGGGTACGAGACCTCAACGTGACAAGACCATCGAGCCATACATATGAGGGCAACGAAGCAAACTGACCACCACCTGACCAACTATTCAAAAAACCCCTTAAAACTAACTAAAGGATGGGAGATCTTCACATAAGACTCACCACAACCTAAAAAACACAATAAAACTAACCTAAGCCTAACTAAGGGATAGGAAAGAGCTACTTCCGGACCCCAAGACTGTGTCCGCAGAAACGTAGGGCCCAGTGAATTACAGTCGTCATAATCGTTCTCACATCCCTTAGGTAATTTGTGAGGCGAAGACGGAGTTACTCCTCCAAAAGGTGCAATCAAGAATGTCCTTGATTGACTATTTCTTTTGGAAGGCAAGAGAGGTAGCGACAGCTCGAACTTCGTGAGCTTTCACTCGTAAGAGGCTCAAATCAGTCTTCTGGAAAGATGAATGAGCCTCCTTAATGACGTCCCTCATAAAGAAAGCAACAGCATTCTTAGATAAAGGTAACTCTGGTCTCTTCACAGAGCACCAGAGATTACCCGAGGGACCTCTACCTCTTTTGTTCTATGTACATAGAACTTGAGAGCCCTGACCGGGACAGGGCTCTCTCTGTTCTTGGCCCACCAGACTTGACATACCCTTGATCTCGAAAGTTTTCGGCCAAGGATTCGAAGGATTTTCATTCTTCGCCAAGAAAGTTGGGTTCAAAGAGCAGACAGCATTGTCTCCTTTGAATCCCACTAAATTTACTAAAAGCTTGAATCTCACTAACTCTCTTAGCCGTCGCAAGAGAAGTTAGGAAAAAGAGCCTTCCTTGTCAAGTTTCGAAGAGAGAGACGCTGCCTGAAGCGGTTCGAAAGGGCTTGACATAAGGAACTTAAGAACACGTCAAGGTTCCATGAAGGAGGTCTCATTTGAGGAAATCTTCGAAGTTCTCGAAAGATTTTAAAAGATCATGAATGTCCTTGTTGTCAGAAAGGTCAAGGCCTCTGTGCCTAAAAACCGCTGACAACATGCTTTTATATCCCTTGATCGGTAGGGACCGCTAATTTCTGCAACATTCCTGAGAAAGAGCAGAAAATCAGCTATCGGTCACAGAGGTCGAGGAAGAGGAAACTCCCTCCTTTTACACCATGCCCTGAAGGAAGCCCACTTCGATTGGTAAACAGCTCTTGTGGAAGCACGTCTTGCATTTGCGATTGCTCTACAGCTGCTTTCGAAAAACCTCTCGCTCTGGCCAACTTTTCGATAGTCTGAACGCAGTCAGACCCAGAGCGGAGAGGTTTTGGTGAAACCTTTCGAAGTGAGGCTGTTTGAGTAGATCTTCCTCCAGGGCAATGTCCTTGGAAAGTCTACAAGGAAAGACATGACCTCTGTGAACCATTCTCTCGCTGGCCACATCGGAGCGATCAGGGTCAACACTCGTCCCACTCTGAGGCCGCAAACTTCCTCATGACTTCCCCCAAAATCTTGAATGGTGGGAAGGCGTACAGATCTAGACCAGTCCAATTCCAAAGCAACGCGTCTACAGCGATCGCTTCTGGATCCAGGACCGGGGGGAGCAATAAAAGAGGAAGTCTCTTGGTCCTTGACGTCGCGAATAAGTCGACCAGGGGACGTCCCCACAACCTCCAAAGGTCTCGACACACGTCTTTGTTCAAGGTCCATTCCGTCGGTAGGATTTGTTCCCGACGACTGAGAAGATCGGCCCTGACGTTTTGCACTCCTACAATGAACCTCGTCAGGATTGTCACCTTTCTTCTCTTCGCCCACAGCAGAATCTCCCTCGCCAGGAAAAACAAAGTTCTGGAGTGTGTTCCTCCCTGATTTTTCAAATAAGCGAGTGCTGTGGTATTGTCTGAGTTTACCTGAACAATCTTGTTTCTTCAAACTCCTTTCGAAGAACTGCAGAGACAGAAAGATTGCTGCAAGCTCTTTGACATTTATGTGCCAGGCTACCTGTTCCCCTCCCCAGGAGCCTGACACTTCCTTCCCTCCTAGTGTTGCTCCCCAGCCCGTGATGGAAGCGTCGGAGAACAACACTAGGTCGGGGCTCAGAAGACTTAGGGACACGCCCTCCTGTAGCTTCTGAGGGTCGAACCACCATCTTAGATGGTTCTTTATAGGAAGAGATATTCTCAATATGGCATTGAGATCGTCCTTGGCCTTCCCACTCGTCCGCAAGGAAAAACTGGAGAGGCCTGATGTGCAGTCTCCCCAAGGAAACAAACCTTTCTAGCGATGGAAATGGTTTCCCAGCGACTCATCCATTCCCTCGCCGATCAAGTCCTCTTTCCCTAAGAAGGCCGAGATCTTTTCTAAACCTAGCCGCTGACGTTCCTGGGACGGAAAACGCTCGAAAAGCCACTGAATCCATCTGAATCCCCAGATACACGATGGACTGTGTCGGGGTCAGATGCGACTTTTCGGGGTTGACAAGAAGTCCCAGGGACTTTGCTAGGGCTAAAGTGAACTGCAAGTCCTTCAGACGTTTTCTCTCGACGACGCTCTGATCAGCCAGTCGTCGAGGTACAGGGAAACTCTTATCCCCGAAGAGTGTAGCACTCGCCACATTCTTCATGACTACGGTGAACACCATTGGAGCCGTGGTCAGGCCGAAACACATAGCTCTGAACTGCCACACTTTTTTTTTTGTTCTAAGACAAACTTAGATACTTTCTTGAGGGTGGATCGGGATGTGAACGTACGCGTCCTGCAAGTCTAAGGACACCATCCAGTCGCCCGGTCTCAAGGCTCCCAGAACAGAATGAGGCGTATCCATCGTGAATTTGGTCTTTTCCACGAAAAGATTGAGCCTGCTTACATCTAGAACTGGACGCCAACCTGACGACTGCTTCGGTACTAGGAAAATCCTGTTGTAAAAACCTGGAGACCCCAGGTCCGCGACTTGTTCCACCGCTCTTTTCTCGATCATTTGTTGAAGAAGATCGAATAACCACTTGCTTTTCTTCTCCCTGATAGGATGGAGAAGGTCTCTGGGGAGTCGTAGAAAGAGGAGGAAGATCTAAAAAAGGGGATCTTCTTGTACCCCTGCTCCACGATCTTGAGGGACCAAGAGTCCGTGTCCCTCTCTCTCCACGCTCCCGCAAAAAACTTCAGTCTGGCTCCGACTGGTGTCTGAAGGACATGCTTCTCACTTGGAAGGCTTTGATTTAAAGGAAGCTCTTCCTCGTGAAAACCCTCTCCCTCGAGGAGCTGCTCTCGAGGGGGAGCCCCACGAAACGGGCTTAACCTTCTTCGGCGGTCGAACCGAAGCTGAAGAAGTTGAAGGTACTGCCGAACGTCTTGTAGACTGGGCTAAGAGGTCCTGCGTTGCCTTCTCTTGCAAACTGCTAGTCAGGTCCTTTACTAAAGTCTGGGGGAAGAGATGGTTCGAAAGAGGAGAAAAAAAGCAAATCCGCTTTCTGAGCTGGAGTAACTGAACGAGCTGTGAAATTGCACAGCAAAGCTCTCTTCTTCAATAAGGCCGTTCCAAAATGAGAGACGATCTCCTCCGAACCATCCCTGACGGCTTTGTCCATACATGCTAACACGCTGGACAGCTCCCCCAGACTGAGAGATTCTGGGCTTCTCGCTTGCAGATCCAGAACTCCCAAGCACCAGTCAAGGAAGTTGAAAACTTCAAGAGTCCGGAGCAGACCCTTCAAATGATGGTCCATCTCCGTAGAGGTCCAGGTCACTTTAGCAGTGGATAAAAGAGACCTCCTCTGCGAATCCACCAAGCTGGAGAAATCTCCTTGAGCTGAAGAAGGGATACGAACCCCACTTCTTCTTTGGTTCTATACCAAATACCCCCTTTTCCGCTGAGTCTAGCTGGAGGCAATGCGAAAAAGTCGTCTTGCCTTGATCTCTCCTTCGTACCATCCAATCTTGGAGTTTCTTGAACGCCCGTTTAGTGGAGAGCGAAGTTTTCATCTCAACAAACTCCGGAGTTTTACCAGTCTTAGAGGATGAAAACTGCGAAGGAGGAGACTTGGGAGCTGCAGGCTGAAACTTGTCCTCGAAGGACGAACGCAACACCGCATCAAGACTTTATCATCTGAGATTGGAAGGGGCAGCAGAAGGTTCCTCTTCAACCGAGTCACCGAACTACTCAGCTCTCCTTCTTCTTTCTCTAAACGGAAGAGGAGACCGCCTGTCCGGAGAGGGCCGTACGAATGTCGGGTCTTGTCTTAATCAAAGGACCCCTATCCTTACTGGATGAAGCCTTATTTCGGCTGTCTTCTTTGTGGCGCATTATCACTTGAAGCAGGTAGTAGTGTCCTGACGAGGCGAGCTCTCTTTATAGCGACACCCGAGGCAGCCTCACTTGCCAGAGAAGCGTCCTTACGTTTCTTACACGAAAGGAAGTCCTGCCAAGCGTCCTGCCGAGCGTCCTGCCGAGCGTCCTGCCGAGCGTCCTGCCGAGCGTCCTGCCAAACGTCCTGTCGAGCGTCCTGCCGAGCGTCCTGCCAAGCGTCCTGCCAAGCGTCCGTGCTAGCGTCCTGACGAGCGTCCTGTCGAACGTCGTGCTGAGCGTCCTGCCGAGCGTCTCAAAAGCGTCTTGACGCAACGTCTTCTAGAGGACGAACGAGATCGGCGAATCGCCGAAGGAGACGCGATCGGCGACGAGACGAAGTATGGAGAGGGAGAAGGAGGGACTGCTTCGTCCTCTTGACGGGCAGTCTAAGGTCCTTCCTCCGCTTAGGCTCGACTGCTGCTGGGCGAGTCCTCTGAGCCATAAGCGTCGATAGCTGGTCCTGAAGGGACAAAAGAATGTTCTTCGTTGGAGAGGAACGAACAGAGGAAGCAGGAACTGATCCTGCGAGAAGCGAGGGGCGAGGGGCGAGGACGAAGCCTCCTTCCTTCTCACAGGTACAGCTACCTGCTTCTCAGGGAGACGCGCCTGTGCACGCAACCCAGCGTCCTCATCGGAGGAGATTTTCATTTTCCCCTTTTCTGAGGCGGAAAAAAGCGTCATACACATCCTCCGACGAAAGCGGCGATACAGGACGTGAAGCGTCCTCAACACGAAACGTCCTTTTCAGAGGACGAAAGTCTCTCCGAGCGCTCCACCCCTTGCGCGGGGAGGACGCTTCGGAGGACGAAAAGCACTCCTTCAGGACGCGCTGCTCGTGCGCGCTCCTTGGCAGCCTGGGACTTTGCAACAAGGCCTGCCGAAGGGACGCCAGATCGGTGGGGAGCCCCCGTAACCCTCTTGCGGCTTTCGACATACCCCTCCCTCCCTGAGTCTTGGAGTCCGATAGAGGTCTAGGCCTAGAGGCATTTATGGGGCCGATCTGACGCCCCCCCTCCATCAAACACTAGGGCGCACGATCCAACACACTTGCACCGAGCCAGTTTCAGGCTTTCACTTGGGCTCTCCAGAGTGCGTTTTAGAGACTCCAAAATAAGAGAGAGAGCATAGCTCCCTCCCCGACACAGAATCAGAGCCCGAAGGCAACACAGGTTTAGGAGATGCAAACTCTACAGGTGTTAATACAGGAGAGATATTAGCCTTACCTTTTGGTAGAACCACTCCTGGAGGAAGACCTCCTGATTCCTATTCGCGTTCCAAATTTAAGGCGATAGGACTCATATACTCTCCAATCATCATCGGTCAATCTCTCACATTCATTGCACCGATTATCCACCAAACAATTATGCCCCCTACAACTCATACATACTGTGTGGGGGTCTACCGATGCTTTCGGTAGCCTCACCTTACAATCAGTCCTCACACACACTCTGAAACTCACAGCACTTGATCCAGACATCACGTTTACAGAAAAGCGAATCCAAAGTCAAAAAACGGTCCACTATCGCGCATGCCAATTCAACAATCCAATTCAATACCAAAAAACCAATCAGATACTTAAAAGCGAGTCAAATCCAAAAAATCCTGAGCAGAGGTCTGTAAAACAGTTGTTTACCGACCGGCGACAGAAAAAAATATTGAATAGCAAAATTGGGAATGGTTTCCTGATATCCGCCTCCCAGCGGCGGGAATGGGTACTACCACCTGGCCGCCCACTGCGTGTGCTGCGAGTTTTGAAATTCTGTCGGACTTCAGAAAATACAGCTATATATATATCTGTCAGGTAAGTGGCATGAACAAAACATGAAATCATGCTGGAATATTTAGTAATCAATGTAAAAACTCCAACCAACTCAATCCTCCCCCCCACCACCACCACCACGAGACTGCTTGTTGCTCTCCCTTCTGCAGATATTTTGAAGTCACTGTACAGTTGAAATCCTATTGAAAATTCCTTCCTCTATACATAGTCCCAAGCCCTGAAATACCTTTCCTTTACTCTTAAGAAATTGGTAATCCTTGGAATGTACACTTTACTGAAGTTCTTGTCCTGCTGGTTTTCCAAAATCTTATTACCTTTCTTCCTTTGATAGATGATGTCTATCACTTCCTCCTTGGTTACCATGTTTTTTTTTTTTTTTTCTGCTGCTTCAGGCGTAAGAGCTAGAAGTTCCACATGCCTTTGCTCTTAAAGAATTACTTAATAAAATAGCTTATACATTAACCTTTTACATGTAAAACATCTGCCTCTCAATTTAATTCTTCCATTTAAAGCATTTTATCATCAGTTATTATTTTTAGTTGAAACTTCACAATAAAAACATATTGAGCTTGAACGTTTTATCCACTGCTTCAATGAAATGCATTACAGATATAATGAAAATAATGAAAACCATTGCACTGTTAATAGCTGACTATGCTTTTCAATTTTGTGTAAATAGAACAAATTGAGTGTAAATATAAGAAGCTTCAAAGAAAAAACAACCAGTACTGTAGTACTTTTGGCAAAATTAATATTTGCTTGCAAACAACATACCAGTAATGTTTAACACCTACACTTTAGAACTTAAACAAATGGAAGCCTTCTTGGGGACTGGGGATTTTCCAAGGAATGATCCCTAGAAAGACAGGCCCTTCACATCTCATTAAGTTGAAAGTTTGTTTGCATAACCCAATAACTTATGTGTAAGCAAAGAGCCTAGTTTATTGGCATCCCTATCTTAATTTTCTTGAAAGTTCCTGCCATACCCAAGCAGAGAAAAAGAAGATAATTTACTTGTCTTCCATGGGATATTAGTCAATGACAGGGACTGGCCCAAGACCTGGATAGTACTTTTCTTTCTTCCTTGAGAGCTTTATAGGCGTGTCTTCCAGTTACGCCAGATTTAACCTGAGCTCATAGCTAGTCTGGCACCCTGCTTTCCTGGTGCCAACAACAGCCCGGCACCAGCTCTTGTTCTTGAGGGCCCACTAAGGCTAACTAGCTCTGAGGAGAGTAGATTTTCCATTCTTTATAAATGTCCAGGTTCAAAGGCCGTCCAGGTACTAAGTTGTTTTATCAAGCGCTAATTTCTTCTTCTGATTAGAACTCCTAATGACAACTACAGCTTGGCACCATCTCATGCTCTGGAAACTCTCTGGTACTGAAGAGGAATAGAGAGCTCTCTGCATGGCTGGATGGTCTGGTATTTCTAAGAAATACTGGACTATCCAGACATGCAGAGCTCTTGCTAAAACAACATAGTTCCTGGACGGCCTTTGAACCTGAACATTCAAATAAAATTAAAAATCTACTCTCCTCAGAGCTTAGCACTATTGGGCACTCAACGACAAGAACTGGTGCCGGGCTGTTGTTGGCACCAGGAAAGCAGGGTGCCAGACTAGCTATGAGCTCAGGTGAAGTCTGGTGCCCCTGGAGGACCCCTGGAGGACAAGTATGTAAAACTCTTATGGAAGAAAGAAAAATACTATCCAGGTTTTGGGCCAGTCCCTGTCATTGACTAATATCCCATGGAAGACGAGCAAATTATCTTCTTTTTCCCTGCCTGGGTGTGGCAGGTACTTTAAAGAAAATTAAGATAGGGATGCTAACGAACTAGGATCTTTGCTTACATATGAATTATGGTTATGAAAAGAAACTTTCAACTTAATGAGATGTGAAGGGCCCGTCTTTATAGGGATCACTCCCCGGAAAATTCCCAGTCCCCAAAAAGGCTTCCATCTTCTTAAGAATTCCAAAGGAAATATGGCAGCTAATTTTTGTGACCTGTCTCTTACAGCCTTATCAGCACAAGAGAATACAAGCTAATCTGTTGAAAAATTATCTTGAAATGAGCACAGTCCTAAATTTTCTTCATCAACACTTCCATCATCCAATCAAGGAAGCCGAATCTTTCAAATACCTTGACACAACCTATCACTAAATGACCAACTCTGTGGCCAAGAACATGACTTTGGTGGAGTTAAACGCTGATCTCTGTTCAGGATCAGTTAAGTCAGAGAAGTCCCCTTGAGAGGAGTCAGAAACTCCCAAAGAAGGTACCTCTCCAGTGGCATAAAATAGATATCTCCATTTGGAAGATGAGAGAGAGGAGAACAAAATACAACATTGCCCAGCTCTCTCTTCTCTGACAACCAATTACATCCCCTACACAGCCTTTCTAGAGGAAAAGGAGAGTAACATCTTAGGTAGTCTAGCGGGCTCTGTTGGTTGTCGCATCATGAAAGCAGAAGCAGGTGACATAAGAGCTGCTGGGGTGAAGAATGATGGGTAATAAACCAACACATACTTTAAAAGTGAAGCATAAACAGAAGCATGTTGCTCCTCCTTCAAAGAAATCGAAGAAGGGTCTAAATCGGTTTGATCTCCTGGGATCCGAGGCATAATTGAGGGTTTCTTTAACTGTGTCAGAATGTTATCTTAATGAAATTTGGACAGAGCCCAGCAGTGCCAGCAATATGCTAACAAGTTGTGGTACAGAACTAGCATATCACATTGACTCAGGAGAATCCACTGATGAATCGTTTGACACCGGTGAATACGAATACATACAACACAATCGGAGACACTGACACTCGTGTGTCTGGATCCCACTGGGTGCTTGGATCCCACAGGTGCTCAGAGTCTACTGGACGCTCGACTCTCATTGGGCACTTGGCAATCATCGGATACTATGAAAACATTGTATGCTTAGAAGCCACTGGGTGCTTGGAACCCCGACCACTTGGATGCCACTGGGCATTCAGATTCCATTGGGCACTCAGTTCCCACTAGGTGCTTGGTTCCCAATGGATGCTACTCTCCCACTGGGCCATGGGTGCTCAGAACTATGTTTTCAGTTGCCACTGGGCACCTATGCTGTCCCAAAGATTGCAACTTGGTTCAGCACTATGCTCCTGTTCTCTGTATTGTTGACGAGGGAGTGAAGAAACTTTATCTACCTTTTCAATGGTCTAGAAGCATCCATGAAGCGCCAACTACGCTCTCAACTCACACCAAAACCTGAACCACTGGATGACAACGTGTGCATATCCACTAGGACATCTTTCCAGGTTGTCCGACAAGTCTTGGGAACTCAGAACATGACTGCTAATAGGCAATATAAAAAGTCAGGGCAAGCTAACTTCATGGACTCCTTTTCATTGGCTCCCCATTGAAACTTGAAGACAACAGGCTCAACAGATGTGTAACTATCTCGGGGGCAAACCTCTATGGACCCCATAGACCAGTGGTTTCTAAAATGACAATTTGTCGAAAATGCATTTTTCCTAACTAAACTATACAAACAATGAGGTCCTTAAAAACAATAGGAAGGTAACTAGCGGCAGCTGGGGACGGTCGTAAGCTTCGAACAAGGGGGAGAGAACGGTAGTTAACTGCTGTCCGATCGTGCGCGCGCCCGCGCGCCCAGAGAGGTGAAGAATCACTTTTGCTTTAGGCCCATGCAAAAAGTTGTTTGCAGAGTGAGGTGGTGCATGAGGTGGGACTATATGTAAAGGACCTCAGGTTTGTATAGTTAGGAAAAATGCAATTTTCGACAAATTGTCATTTGTTCCGATACGTAATACAAACCTCGGTCCTTTAACGACTGGTGTTCGTCCAACCCTGGAGTGCCTCCCTGGTCGTAAGAGCAAAGGGAGGGATCCAAACCTCTGTCCGATTGATCGGGGTGTGCACCGCAGGATCAATGGTCAGACCTCTGGGCCAAGTACTAAGAGAGAGGCAAGCGTATCTCTTCGTACCAGCAAGCAAGAAATTGTTCCCTGTTTGCAGAGACAATCATAAAATGATGGGTTGTCTCAAATTGGCATCCACTTCCTCCTTGTTGGAGGAAGTGGTGGATATTTACTCCTATCCTACTGAAAGGGATAGGATGGTGCTCTATTGAGTAGCTCACCTGCATCTCGTCCTTACCCAGCAGGGTGGACGACCGTGTCCCTCTACCCAGAGGTAGAGGAGAAAAAAGAAAATGGGAAGAGGAGCCAGTCACACTCCCATTCCTCATCCATTCTTACGGTCACACCAGGACTCGATGCTGTTCAGCCTGCGAGGGTTCTGGGTTAACTACACAACGTGTTGAGCAAACCACCACGGTTCCAAGGAAAAAGATCCAAGGAACTGTGGGCAATATCCTGAAGGTAGAAGGAGGTGCATGCAGTCCGGTTGGACCAGGCGCCTGCCTTCATTACCTGCGCCACGGAGAAGTTCTTGCGGAACGCGAGAGAATGATGAAGAGGCGTCCACACTCATCCTGGGTGTCGAGTTTCTTCTGACAGCTCCGTCGCGCCTTCACAGGACAAAGCAGCATAGCCTTCGTATCGGAGGCGGTGAAGTCCATTAGGGAGGGTATTGTGAAGGACTCGAACCAATCGTCAGTTACCGAAGGGTTCTGAGTCTTCGCTACGAAGATCGGTACGAAATCGAGCGTCACAAAAATCCCCATCCCTTTGTGCTTGACTTCTCAAGAGAAGTCATGCAGTTACCTAAGACGAAAAGAAGGGAATAGTCGTATGACCTATCCCTCTTCTCGACTTTGGTTATGTACAGTACTCATACTGACAAGCTATTAAGACGAAGTAATGATTGCTCTGGAACAACCGAACTAAGTCCACAGCATAGTTCGTAACTGACTCGGGCGCTCTGACAGCTGCCGACTGACTGGTTCGGAATCAGTAGAGGCAAGTGTCCAAGCATCCGGGTAAGTCACGTGACCTTTCGCCCTTAAAAGAGTTATGCTGAGAGACCAAACAAATAAAATATTTGTTAGTCACCGATGCCGGACGGCGCGGCGATGATTCTCTTAATGCATAAGCTCAAAAGGCGAAAGTCAATTGCCTTCAAAAGACCGAGGTCCCTGATGGCAAGAAAATCTCATAGACGTTGAATCTCAGCTTAAGGAGAAACAACACTATGTGACGTTGAAGACGAAGGTAGGCAATGAATGCAACCTACGTCTTCCAGCTGAATCGAGAGAAGGAATCTCAAGATTCTAAACCTGTGCTTACAAATGACTGAAAACGCTAACCGCCATTCCATTGCTGTCCGTTGTGCAATGAAAGCGGCGTTTTCTTCAGTAATGAAACACAGGGGAGAGCCGCTTGAAGAACTGCTTCTCATGGGCTGAACGTTTGGAAGTAGAGCTGGCAGGTGTGGGAGTAGGCGATTTGTCTTTCAATACATCTGCTAATCGGGGCCGGGGTGAACAATGAACAATTGCACACCTCCGAATACAAGATATTTTGAGGACAAACTCAGATTCCGCAAAAATCATTCGCATTATCGAGATACGATGCAGCAAGAGACTATTACAGAATTCTGTTTACCGTGCGGTAAACAGAAAGATGAGAGTCGAATAGAATATCTCTGTTAAAATTCTCGCAATACCGAAGACGATGAATACTAGCGTCACAGCAGTAGATGGTCATTCATGTATGCGAGAATCCCCGTTAATCAGAGACTTAAGTCCGTGATTGTTGGGCAGAGATACGGTTGGTATTCAATCAAAGCAGGTGAGAAAGACATAACCAACCGTCCATCTCAAAGCGGCAGCTGGTACTGAAATGCCTCGGGCAATTCAATACGCAGTAGCTGTCGCTGACTCGGTCATCTTGAGTTGCCAAGTAATCCTTTCCACGAAGGAATGCGTTCGGCTAGAACCACCGAGCATAAAAAGATATGCTCGAGCAATATATTATGCGAAACGAATTTCGGTAAATATAAAAGCTTAAATGGTGTTGTTGTGACAACACCATAAGTATATAAAATTGAAACTGGAAACTCCTGGGAGGTTGCAGGCAACCCCGAGTTGCAGTTCAATTAGAATACTTTTCGTCTAAGTCGCAATCCGTAGAATAACCAGGATATGCGCCTACCCCTCGGACCATTCAACTGCTTAGCAGAATCATGTCGCGAGGTTAATATACGTAGTATATTTGTAGGATTCTGAACAACGATCTCCATCCTAAATTCTTTCTTTCAAGAAAACAAAATAAGGATGGAGATCGACCACTTCGGTCTCTATCAAAGAGAGTGAAGAAGTCTTTCTTCGAAGGAAAGCTTCAATGGTGAACAGAATACTAAGACGATAGTTCAAGCCAAACTGGATATTCCCGTCCGTTCTTCTCTATTCCAGGTGGTCGCCTATTGTGAGATAGTCTTCTTTCAGCAGCAGTCTTCTTCCTAATGCTAGAAATTCCAGGAATTCGAGCATAGGCGAGGTTCCCGATTATCGTGTAACATACGGGGATTCTCGTCTCGCTCACTTTGGA